>NC_054376.1:90396272-90711828 GCF_017654675.1 Xenopus laevis | reverse complement strand
TTAATACTGGGCAGAGAACCTGCACTATTACAACTTGTTGAATTAACATATATGAAATTATCATTATGCTACACTGCACCGTTTATAAACCAAAAGTATTCAAAAACATATCATGGGATGCAGGAGTAAACAAAATCATACAAGGGCCCATGTGAAGAACAGTGTAGGCCATGCGACACAGGTGTCCCCATAGATGTATCATTAAAAATGTTGCCCTGGGATGGGAATAACCATTATAGGAAATTATTTTTTATTAAAATAAAAAACAAAACATTTAATTGCATGGGCTGTATATGGCCTGGTCCCACTGCAGCTTTACAAGTCCATGTTTAATAAGATATACACAGTATGGCCATTCCCTTACATTTCCTGGGCCACACAACATAAGTGGGTATTATTTCTGTAAGACAGCAGGGCTTATTCAGCCACATAGCATCTATATTTACATCAAATCCTAGTGTCACTGACTGAAGGAAAAAAATAGATTTACTTTACAAAGGACATTCTGTAAAAATCATGTCTTGGCCTCTTTGCAGAGTAAAGGTAAAGAATTAAATATAAACATTACATTCTGAATACCAATCTGTAGAACGTATGGTTGTTATTCTGTTTGAACTCAGCAACCTGAAAGGGGCAGAAGAGGTTGGTTAATAATAAATATGCTCCTACAAACGTCAAATATGTGCATTAAACACCGCCCAGTTACTTTGACTATGAATGTAAATAATAAGATAAGTTATTATTAGAGGCTGTCCTTCAGTAATCATCCCATTGTGAAGCTGTTTGTGTCTACATGAAGTGCTGAATGAGCCAGTGCTGCTGGCACAGGGGGTATCTGATGACTTTGCCTGGGGGCACTGGCACATCTAAGCTCAGTGTCGGACTGGCCCACTGGGATACCAGGAAAACTCCCGGTGGGCCCAGGTGTCAGTGGGCCCTCCTGCTCCTAAACATTTGGCTTATTTCATGGCCATTTCCCTATTTCTATGAGAATAAAGAGGCTAAATAGATGGAATAATAGGTTATAGTATGTAAAGAAAAGAGACTAGGAGAATAGAGGTTGAGTGAGGAGAAGAAGAAAATAATGCTTAGAGTGGGCCCCTGGTCTAAAGGGTTTTGGGTGGGCCCTTGGTGTAAGGGTTTTTGGTGGGCCCCTGGTGTCCCAGTCCGACACTGTCTAAGCTATTGGAAGTGATGAATAAGGGCAGGGAGCGTCTGAACCAACCTGCAGTGAGTGAGACTGATCCCAGTAGCAGTAGCAGCAGCAGTAGCCAGCCTGGACAATCCATGGTGCCAAAGAGCAAGTAAAGTTGTGTGGCTAGTGCAAGGATTATGCCTGGAGAGCTGTCATGGGGCCGAGCGGTTCTTTTGCACAGCCGTAACAAACAAGTCAACAGGCAATATCGTAATAGCAATAGAGACAGGGTCACGTCGATAGGAACGAGGGCATAACTTCTTCCTTTTGTCTTAATGTCCAGCACAATGACGCGATCTCCCGAGTCCCCACATCTCCGCGCAGGGCACTAATTTTCCGCTTTCTACTGCCAACCTGCTCGGTTTTGTCCCTGCGCTACAGCTGGGGCTCCAGCAAACAACTGCGCGTTCCCCTGTGCTGCTTACTCAGGCAACTGTGTCTGAGAAGAAGTTTAGAGCAGACAGGCAGACTAGAGCTACAGCTTGTAGGCCCCGCCCCCGCCTGCCCTAAGCCCGCCTCTCTCTCAGTTCCATCACACAGGACGCTCACACTGCACATGGCCTCGCACCTTGTACAACTGGACACCTACTATTACAAAAATGTCCTGGTCACATGATGGAAAAAAGACACTTCAGACAAATGAAGCACAATATTAGTTCTCACATATTAAGGAGAATTTAAGCATGATTAAAGATGTAGTTGTACATTATGTTTTGGGCCGAGGTAACTACAGCCCTTTAGCAGAAAACATCTGTGCCTCCTAAGATGCCCCAGTAGCTCCCCATCTTCTTTTCTGTTGATTCTCTGCCAGGCCCGGATTTGTGGCGAGGCCACATAGGCCCAAGCCAAGGGCGGCAAAAAATTAGGGGCGGCATGCTACATTTTCCCATTCAATAGTGCCGTTTGCCGGCTCTTACGCGAGAGGAGTGTGGGCGGGCGCTAGGACCTTATTGTCACCCTATCGGACAGTGCGGCCTAGGCGCACCCACCCGAGAAATCCGGGCTTGTTCCCTGCATTCTCTGTGCTGCTGTCGAATGTGGATGGTAGTTTGGTTGAAGTCATTTTATTAAAATATTGAGAAAATGCAGTATTTTAGCAAATACCCCCCTCAGTATTGGTACTGCATTCATTTGCACACCTACACAAAGGCTGAAATACTAGAACTGCGTGGTTTTTTTTTTTAACAAAAAGAGAAGAAAAAGAGCTGTTGTAGGATGTATACATTTTTAGCATATTCTTTGCACCAAGTGTTAGAATGGACTCATAAGGGCTGTTGGCAGTGATGGGTAAATTAGCGAAATGGCGAAAATTTGTGAAAAGCATTGAAGTCATTGGGAGTCAAAATAATTTTGACGTGCGCCAATTTTGATGCAAGCCACAATTTTTATATGCACGACTATTTTGTCCAAATGCATTAAAGTCAATGGGTGCCAAATAATTTTGATGCGCGCCAATTTTTATGGCGAATTGTCAATGCAGTTTCGCAAATTTATTTGCGGTTGGAGAAACGAGGAATCAATGCCTGACGAATTTATTCACCCATCACTAGATATTGCCATTACTTTTATGTAATTACCCTAATTACATGACTGAACTCCTTGCTGACATCTAACTGCAAAAGTTTCCCTTTTATACTGAATTAAATTGGCCTACTTCATGAAACTACTTCAACAGGACTGCAAAAAAACACAGTCAACAATTGACTACTATAGTAGGGTCTGCTATAGCCATTATGGTTTATTGTTGTGTTTTTAACCATTTGCAATATGAGGTTCTTTTCCAGTGATTTGACAAAATATAATTTAAGCTCTAACTTTGCATTTATTAAAGAAATAAGAAGACTTAAATACAAAATTTATAGGGAAGCCAGCTAGGTTGTGGCCTGAAATATTTGACTTTAAAGTCAGATAAAAACAAATGTTATTGTACCACAAAGTTACAGCAGGCACTAGCTAGTTATTTGATCATAGCTGTTGCAGAGAGGTATCCTAAAACTATTTAGCATAAGTATTCCACTGTACTAAGCACAATTCAACAGGATAAATTATATACAGTTTTATTATAATTACATTTTAACTCATTAATTTTGTGCTCAGTAGAGTGACTAAAAGTTTCTGGGTCTCAAAGCAAAATCATGTTAAACTTTCATTTTTACAAATAATAAGGAATGAATGATATCTTAAGACTTGTAGACCATTCGATTTTGCATGAATAATCCTTGTTTTCTATAAAGTGGCCACTGTCTCAGCAATTTTCAAATTGTATCAAGAATAATAGCTTATATTCATGCCACTAACCTGTTATTTTGAACCTTGTGCCCTTTTTGCATGATGCTTATGATTAAGGGCAGCTGAGCCCGAAACGCGTCAATCTGAAGATACAGCGTGTATTTTTAAACATGGTCTAATAAAGATTTTCTATTTTAACTAACGGCCTGGTGTGCGGAATCGCTCTTCTCCATTCATCTTTATTCTCTACGGCGTGGGACGCCGAAGTTCCAGCACCCAGATCCGGATTTATTGTGCCGGCTGCCTCTGATCAACTTGCGGTGAGTCGGAGCGGTTTTGCTCTCCCTTTTTGCATGTAACTCTTAATCTGAAGGGATGATCAGCAATTTGAAAAATGCAGCAACAGCACAGATGTGGGAAATGGCATAGTTTTATGCATAAATCCAAACATGGGCAAGCATTGCTGATATTAATTATAGCTGGAAAAGCAGATGATTTTTATTTTATTCCAAAAGATGATGGCTCACTATTCCCCCTATTTACCTTATTTGCAATGGGGAGAATTAAGGGAAAAATATTTGCTAACAGACATTGGCTGATACAAACAGAGTAAAGGAATAGGAAGAGACATGAACAATAAAGTTAACAAGACTGTCAAGGTTGGGGTTGTTTTCTCTGGAAAAAAGGCGCTTGCGTGGGGACATGATTGCTCTTTACAAGTACATTAGAGGACATTATAGACAAATGGCAGAGGACCTTTTTACCCATAAAGAGGATCACCGTACCAGAGGCCACCCCTTTAGACTAGAAGAAAAGAACTTTCATTTGAAGCAACGTAGGTGGTTCTTCACAGTCAGGACAGTGAGGTTGTGGAATGCACTGCCGGGTGATGTTGTGATGGCTGATTCAGTTAATGCCTTTAAGAATGGCTTGGATGATTTTTTGGACAGACATAATATCAAAGGCTATTGTGATACTAAGCTCTATAGTTAGTATAGGTATGGGTATATAGAATTTAATTAAAAGTAGGGAGGGGTGTATGTATGGATGCTGGGTTTTCATTTGGAGGGGTTGAACTTGATGGACTTTGTCTTTTTTCAACCCAATTTAATTTAACTATGTAACAAGTAGATAAAGGATATGTTCAAAATTTGGTTAAGAGGATCAATTTTTATCCAGTTATTATGGGGAACTTATTATTATGCAGCTTTTGTCCAAGTGTTCCTGTGGTGGGAGGCTATATACTGTATAACGGATATGGAATTTATTGGCTACGTTTTTCTTAAACCATTCTTATAACATACATTTCACTGCCACATCCTTTTATTGAAAGCACTGTGGATTATGATGGAGTTTTATAGATACGTGTTAATAAGGATCAAACTGGAAATAGGCTAGCCTTTGAGATTCGTTATTTTAGTAATCATATGTTCTGGCAGCATGGAACATTTTTTCTGTGCCATGTGGTGTTTGGAAGGTTTTTAAGAACTTTAATGATAAGAAGTTAAATGCTTACTACTTGCACATGTAGTTCGGCCTTTTCATGTGGAGTACATTGTGCCTACCGGCAAAAGGGCATCTGGCATAGCTTAAAATGATAATAGACATGACGATATTTGTGTTTTTGGCTAGAATAAGTTTAATAAAAGCTCAAATGATTTTCATCTGGTATATGGTGTAATTATTTTCATTTGGAGTTAGACTGGTGTGGAGCTTTCTGGTTGTGGGAGGGATGGTTTGTAGATTGTGCAGAAACTGTTGGATGGTAAGACTTCAAGGGCAGTTATTTACTATTACTAGCAAGTCTTAAATGTTAAAGATATTTTATTTTTGTAAGTATTGGCTTTCCTCTATTCATTTTACACTGTCCATTATAGGACCTTAGCAGAACAGGTTTTAGGCTTTTACATGAAAGCAATCATTAGACCTACATGTGCCTAATACAGGGGGATGCGTATGTTATAAAATTATTTTCAGTCCTGTAACAACCTTTGTCTATATTTCCTGTGCATATACTACTAGAGCTCAGCTATACCACAAGTATGAAGGCTTTAATCCTTTTGTACAATACAGTACATGATCTGCCATATAGCTTGAGTAGAGACTTTATACATAGACCTAAGAAGCTCACATCTAGAGGCCTATTTATTAACAGTCACATTCTCTAAAACCATGAATGTCATGGAATTTATTAAAATATATGAATATAAAAAGTAAATCGCCGAACAATGCTCTAAAAACTGTGAATACATTGAAAAAATGTAGTTTTTTCGGAAAATTCCTAGTGAAAATAAATCAGAAAACTTTTAAAAGTCTGAATAAATTTAAAGCCGTCCAATAAGATCAGTGCAGCTCCCACTGACTACTTTAGCACCTATTTGGCAAAGATTTGCAATAACGGTTTTTGTGATTTACAATTAATAAATCTCACATTTTTAGAGCATTTAGGAAATATAGGAAAACCAAAAAATGTTTTTAAAAAGTGTCCCTTAGAGTCAAAATCAATGGCTCAGCTTTCTCCCCAACTGTGCTGTGTGCATCATATGATATGATAACTGGTGTGATGATGGGGACAATTACCTACTCCTTATATTCTTAAGACATATTTGCATGTTTCAAATAAATAAAAAATAGAATAAGGACTTAAACTGGCCATACATTGAAAGATCCTTTCGTTTGGCAGGATTATAATGATGGGCATACCAACCATCGAGGTGAGGACCACATCAACGAGCCAATTCAGTCCTCAACCAGGTGGACTTTTTAAACCCACTCAATCAACATCTGCCCGATATTGCCTGTAGATATAGATATTGCGAGGCCTGTCGCAGGGCCCAAAATACTGGCAGATAAACTGCTGACTTGGTCTGATTGGGCCGAATCTGCCTGTGTATGGTCTGGATGGACTGATCATCTTGAAATCATGTTAGTTGACATGTCTGTACATGTATACTGATTTTGTTGTCATTTTATAACAATAAATATTGGATATCCCCTGCTTAGCTAACGTGTAAGTGACTGTTTTCTTCTTCACCAGGAAATAAATAGATCTACAATGCAAATATGCATCCTCAAATATCAAATGAGCTTCAGCACTGCTGCATTAATATGCCACTTCAATAGCAGCAACAAAAAAACAGCTAAAACATATATTGTCTGGAATCCCATTACAAGGATATTTATTTCATTAAGAATGTCCGCTATCTTCTGTGAAAAAACAGATGCCCTTCCTGAAATGTGCACGGTAAGAAATGTAATATTTAACCGCACATAGGTTCAAGGTCCATTTATTAAGCTGTGCATAATTCTACTGTCTGTGTATTTTACAGTTTAACAAGTGATGTGTGGTTAATAGAATGAAGGCAAGGCTAATGTATTCCCGCTTTCTGCTGTGTCAGATAAAATCAGACTCTTTGCCAGACAGGCCAAGGATAGCTGTGCCAGAAGCGGAGCTCCTGAATGAAAACAGAAAGCACCATCTGTAATACAATACCTGAGGCCATACACTCTCCACACACATACATTAGAGTTCTTCAGATCATGTATTCAGTAAGAAAAGATAAAGCAGTGTTTAAAGCTGAATACACCCTGGGTGCATAATTTATTAGGGAAGAGTCTCGTGTGCCAAGTGCCTTCAGCACCTTACAAGGGCTTTCAGCAGCAGTCACGTTGAAAGACTAAACAAAGTCAAGTATTTCTTTCCCATTTAATGATAAAGATGAACTTGAATAAATCTCATGAGCTTAAAAATATCAAAAATTTATATTACACAGATTGGTAGTTGTTGGAGGAACATTTATATCAGGAAGACACTGTGCCTGGGGCAGTAAAACCCATCATTAATATTGGAGGGACTCCACTGTGCAGGTGTATATACCAATTGATAGTCCTTACAGTTATTCATTGTTGTGGCATTTTTGTGAGCAGGTGGCAGAATCTGGATTATGCACTTTGGGCCATCCCCAGGGCCAGAAAAAATGTACTATTAAAAACAAGATGAGAATGTTTCTATATAGGTTTCATATTCAGTCATATAATGGAACTCTATACTCCTTTTGTTTTGCACAGGCTATGAACAAACATATTACAGATGCCTCAGACCCAAACACTAAGGAATGCAAAAGGGGGCTTATTCAACAAATATTTTCATCTGTGCTTGTACCTTGCATCGGTACAGAGGGCAGTGCTGGTGGGCACAAAGCGGCCCTGTACTTACTGCCAACCAAAGTGCAGAAGAGAAGTGCAGGGTTCTTTTGTACCATGCCCCCATCAGAGCTCCCTAACATGGAAGTCTCAGTTAGTATGGCCTGCATACCCCAGCATTACAAGATATAGTGACCCCAGCATTTCATGACAGGATGGCCTCTGCGGGTGTTTTTCATTGCTTTTAATTTGAGCAGGTTTTTCACTGGACTTCTATTGGACAGAGAAAAGTGTCACGGTGGGCACAAAGAGGTTTGCTGGAGACACTTTGCCATGAAATACGGGGCCCACTGTGTCATTAAATAATGACACAGTGGGCCCCGTATTTCATGGCAAAGTGTCTCCAGCATACCTCTTTGTGCCCATTGTGACACTTTTCTCTGTCCAATAGAAGTCCAGTGAAAAACCTGCTCAAATTAAAAGCAATGAAAAACACCCGTGTGTTGAGCCTATGATTAAGGGCTAAGTATGCATAAAACGTGTTTGGCTATAGATATATCGATATATGTTTAAATATGTTTGGAAAAATAAAGATTTTGTAGATTTTGTGCAATAGTTGATGTTTAGTCCCATATGTTAAAGAACCACATCCTGCCTGGGATGGAGAATAATTCACCTCTAAAAGTTTCCACTAGACAAATACAAAGTAAAAATAAAAAGAAGGGTAAGGTGGCCCCAAAATACAGATTTATTGAAACTATGTTTCATAAAACGTTATACAATGTTTGAAATTAAATAATCATTGATGTAAAATTATAATAATCTAGAACAGGGATCCCCAACCACCCGGCCACAGACCACTAGCAGGCTTTGGGCCACTGGTCCTGGCTGCAGTCTATAATAGCTGCTAAAACAATAAAAAAGGCCCAGATCCCTGACACACCATCACCATGACAACAGCTATGACAAAGCCCAGGAAGCTTTCTACTGATGGCGACTAGGACCAAAATACTGTTTGGACAGTTTTTTTTGGTAAGCCTGAAATGTGCCCAAGTATATTATCCCCCCTCCCCGCCGGTGTTGTAGTCCCAAAAATATGGCAATTACAAAAATAAATGCCCTGGGGATGGCATAGCATAAATGTCAAACTGGTATCACTAAAAAGTGGCATCCCTAAAAGGAGAAAAATGGGTTTTTACCCTGGATTTTGGCAGTGTGGACTGAGGTTTAGTGAAAGGAAAAAGAACAGTTAATTAAACAGTTAATTCACATATGCTGCGGATGCATACCTTTCATTTTTAAAATATATATTAACAATGCGCTGGCAAAAGTTCTACGTTTAGTCTAGGATGTCATCAAGAGGAATGAGAAGATGAAGCAGCACTAAACTGTACAGCAGTATCATTCCCTCATTGCCTTCCATGCTGAGATAAAGTTATAAATGGATGATGCACAAGTCTTTTCTCTGTGAATCCAGTCAGAAGTTTGGCTGAAACAGTGGACAATATTTTTAAATATAAATTCAAGAAAACATTAACAAAATCTTGCTGCTATTTGCTCCTATTAGAGTATTATAGGCTTTCTTCTGGTGCCCTATCAGATTAGAATCACCATCCATAGTAGTATAACCATGGGGAAACCAGGAAATTATCCAATGGGAAAACGAGGAAGTTACCAGCAGTCTAGTCCATTCTTTAATTTATCAAAACTTTCCTAACAGTGGGGAAAGTTTTAAATAATTGACAACAGAACTGTCAAATTTGATACAGTGCTCAGCAGCAGAGCTGTAAAACCCTGACTCCCCAAAGTAAATTGTGTTCATGCTGAAAGGATTCAGACAGGCCCGGATTTGTGGAAAGGCCACCTAGGCCCGGGCCTAGGGTGGCAGGATTTTAGGGGGGCGGCATGCTGCCCAACCACACCCACATTGGTTCAAAAACACTGGGGATGCGCTGGTGATATAATATTTTTTTTTAAATTTCCCGTGTGCCAATCCCCATTGCTACTGTCTGCCTGGAGGGGAAAGGGGTGACGAATGACAGTGGGCCTAGGGGTGCCCACTATGTAAATCCGGCCCTGGATTCAGACAATTAGTTTTTTGCACTGGAAAAAAGCATTCCAGTACTGGAAATACATTGTTAAATCATAAAAAATTAACGCCATAAAAAGTAAACCTCAGTATCATTTGTACATTTTCTGTGATTCAAATAGAAAAGGAAAAGATGACAATGTGCCAGGTCAGATCAGACATCAGCCAGAAATTACCTGGATGAATACTTACCTGACACCCCAGGCCACTCCTAACAGCAGAAAACTGCACTGGCACGGCTTCTTCTAGTGAGCACTACAGATCGAGCCTCTTCCTGCTTACTCGGTCTTCTCATGGCTGTGCATGGGCAGTGTAGTGAAAAGTTG
The DNA here is from genome assembly GCF_017654675.1 of Xenopus laevis. Lineage (NCBI taxonomy): Eukaryota > Metazoa > Chordata > Amphibia > Anura > Pipidae > Xenopus > Xenopus laevis. Next base: position 90,701,846 of record NC_054376.1, on the reverse strand, counting down.
AACTTTAACAAAAAAGCTGGCTATTTTGTTCTACTGCGCATGAGTCTACCCCAGGAAATTTGAAAAACGAAGAAGAAGGAAGAGGATCACTCCGTGATGCTAGCTAGAACCCGGCCAGTGTAGATTTCTGCTGATAGGAGCACTGGTTGGGGTGCCAGTTAAGTAAATATAATCACTTGGGGGTGCCGAACCCCAATGTAAATTGCCTTTCCTTCTCCTTTAAGACTATGTCCACACAGACAGATGGTTCAAGCTGTTCTCAGCCTGTGTATTTTTGCAGGCTGAGAGAAGCGGATCTGCTCCATGCCCATTGATTTAATCAGTCCAACCTGCATGCATACACACTGAGCGGCGCTGAAGCTGAGGTCAGACCAAATACGCAAAGGAGGCTTCTACAGGCTGACTTCAGCTTTCCTGTGCGCACATGCTGGCTGATAGGATTCAAACCAATTGAGCAGGGGCAGGGAGAAGATCCACTTATCTCAGCCTGCAAAAATATGCAGACTGGGAACAGCTGGAGCCTTCAGCCTGTGTGCCCATAGCCTAAAAGTACTCTTCATTTGCTTATGAGGAAAGAGCTAGAAAACAATTATGGGCACACAACTATTTATAAAGTTTCTTATTGCAGTTACTATGCTCTCACTTCTAAATTTGTTTCCTAGCATTCCATAGTGGCGATGACAAAATCAAAATCACCTGTGTGCCCTACGCCATCAGTTCTCTATACTCAAATTATTGCATGGTCACTTTGCAGAGAAATATCTTTCATGGAGTCCAACACTAACACTGATTGCAGCATTAACATGATGCATTTAAAGCAATCTGTCTATTATGTACACATTTTGCCCCAATTGTTTAAAAAAAGATTTTTAATACAGTGAAAACAAGTGCTGCTTAAATAAGAATGTCAGTCCTATAAGCTCACCAGAGGGCACACATAGCACAGGAATCAAAATGTTGAAATATAGAGCCATCTAGTGTCAAGATCAGGGTATGGAATTCATCTTTATCTTTAGTTGTTGCCATTTCATTGTCCAGTAAACTATACTGTACAAAACCAAAGCAGCAAGGCTACAGCTAATTTTAGATGAAACATGAATAATACCAAAGCTGGGAATATTTTGTATGGGATCCGTTATCCAGAAACCCGTTATCCAGAAAGCTCAGAATTATGGAAAGTCTCTCATAGACTCCATTATAATAAAATAATTTTTTATTTATTATTTTATTATTATTATTTATGATTTTTAAAATTGATTTCCTTTTTCTCTGTAATAATAAAACAGTAACTTGTACTTGACCCAAACTAAGATATAATTCATCATTATTGGAATCAGAACCAGCCTATTGGATTTATTTAATGTTTACATGATTTTCTAGTAGACTATTATTATTATTATTATTAACATGTATTTATATAGCGCCAACATATTGCGTAGCACTGTAAAGTAACTGTGAGTATACAACTACATCACATGAATTACATACATAGAACATATGGAGTAACAAACATTACAATCAATACAGGTACAAAAAGGTGAGGAAGGCCCTATGCATAGGCATACAGTCTAAAGGGAAGGGAGTAATACACAAGGTGTGGGAGTGGGCAAGATCGAAGTAAGTGGGTGAGAAATGTGGTGTTGTATGTGGTGTTGCGTTTGGTAGTTAAGCAGAGTGAGGGTAGGCTTCTCGAAAGAAGTGCGTTTTCAGAGATTTTTTGAAAGCAGAAAGGTTGGGAGAAAGTCGGACAGATCGTGGGAGAGCGTTCCAGAGGAGGGGTGCAGCCCTTCCAAAGTCTTGAATGCGAGCATGTGAGGAGGTAATGAGAGAAGAGTTGAGTAGCAGGTCAGTAGAGGAGCGTAGTAAGCGAGTGGGTGAGTATATAGAGATGAGTTCAGAGATGTAGGGTGGAGCAGAGTTGTGAAGTGCTTTGAAAGTCAGTGTCATTAATTTGAATTTGATTCTGAAAGGTAACGGAAGCCAGTGCAGGGATTGACAGAATGGCGAGGCAGAGGAGGAGCGGTTGCTGAGGTGTATGAGCCTCGCAGCAGTGTTCATTATGGACTGGAGAGGTGACAGTCTCTGGAGGGGGAGGCCAATTAAAAGAGAGTTACAGTAGTCTAGACGCGATATGATGAGAGAGTGAATAAGAATTTTGGCAGCGTCTTGGGTGATAAATGATCGTATTTTGGATATGTTCCTTAGGTGGAAGTGACATGATTTAATAAGTGACTGGATATGAGGAGTGAATGACAGGGCAGAATCTAGGATAACCCCAAGGCACCGGGCCTGGGGAGAGGGGGTGATAGTGGAATTGTTAACTATGATGGATACTTCGGGGATGCTACTGGTGTTGCTTGGAGGAAAGAGAACCATTTCAGTTTTAGAGAGGTTTAATTTAAGGTAGCGTTGCGACATCCAGGTAGAGATAGCAGACAGGCAGGAGGAGACGCGAGTTAGGAGTTCTTGGTTGAGATCAGGAGATGAGAGATAGATCTGAGTATCGTCAGCATAGAGGTGGTAGTGGAAACCATACAAATTTATTAATTTGCCAAGGGAGGAAGTATAGAGGGAGAATAGTAATGGTCCCAGGACAGAGCCTTGAGGAACTCCAACATAAAGAGGTAGGGGAGAAGATGATACTCCATTGTAGGAGACACTGAAGGAACGATTGGTGATGTAAGAAGAGAACCAGGACAGGGCTGTGTCAAGAAGGCCAAGCGACTGGAGGGACTGGAGGAGGAGAGGGTGATCTACAGTGTCAAATGCGGCTGAGAGGTCAAGCAGTATTAGTAGTGAGAAATGATTGTTGGCTTTAGCGGTTAAAAGGTCATTAGTTAGTCGAGTCAGGGCAGTTTCCGTGGAGTGTTGTGGCTTAAAACCAGATTGTAGGGGGTCCAGCAGGTTATTGTCAGAGAGGTTGTAGACTAGGCGCTCAAGTAGTTTAGAGATGAAAGGTAGCAGAGAGATAGGTCGGAGGTTGTCAAGATTGGAGGGATCAAGAGAGGGTTTTTTGATGGAATGGGGGTGACAAGAGCATGTTTTAGTTGAGAAGGAAACAGTCCAGTTGAGAGCGAAAGATTAAATAGGTGAGTTAAGGCTTTGATTAGACAAGGATTGGTATTGCGGAGAAGTTTTGAGGGAATTGGATCAAGCGGGCAGGTGGTAAGGTGAGAAGAGGCCAGAAGCTTTGAGACTTCCTCATCAGTGACAGGGGTGAAGGAGCACAGGAGAGACTGGGGAGTGTGGAGGGAGGGTGGTGGAAGTCTAGGGGGGTTGAGTAGTGTAATGTCCCTTCTGATAGTGTCAATTTTGTTTTTGAAGTACTCAGCAATATCTTGAGCAGAGACAGATGTGCATGGAGGGGGTGGAGAAGGGGAAAGGAGAGTGTTAAAGGTGGAGAAAAGTTGTGCTGGTTTTTTAGAAAGGGAGTTAATGAGTGAAGTAAAGTATGTTTGTTTGGCTTGGAAGAGGCTGGTGTAAAAGGAGCGCAGGGCGGATTTGTAGCTCCAAAAGTCTGATTCTGAACGGGGTTTGCGCCAGCGACGATCAAGTGCACGTGAGTGTCTTTGGAGCGCTTTTGTATGAGCAGTATGCCAAGGTTGAAGTGGTTTGGGTCTAGCACGTTTAGTTTTTATAGGAGCAAGCTCATTTAGGGCAGTGGTGAGAGTACTATAGTAGACAGAGGTAGCCATATTAGGACATGAGATAGCTGAGATATTAGAGTGAAGAGAGTCAAAGGAAGAAGAGAGATGTGACACGTCTACAGCTTGCAAGTCACGGTAAGTACGTGTTTGGGGAATAGCAGGGGGTGAGGAGGGAGTTAGTGAGAGTTGAAATGTGAGCATATTGTGATCAGAGAGGGGAAATGGTGAGTTAGTAAAATTGGTGGTTGAACAGAGTCTGGTAAATATGAGATCCAGAGCATTACCATTGGAGTGAGAGGGGGAGTCTGAGCACAAAGATAAGCCTAGGGAGGAGGTTAGTGAAAGAAGTTTAGAGACAGAAGAGTTGTTGATGTTGTTAACGGGTATATTAAAGTCACCTAATATGATGGTTGGGATGTTAGATGAAAGAAAGTAAGGAAGCCAGGCAGCAAAGTTGTCCAGAAATTGTGCAGTTGGTCCTGGTGGTCTATATAACAGCAATGCAGAGTGAAACAGGAGAAAAGAGCCTAATGCAGTGACTAAAGGTATGAAGATCCAAATTACAGAAAGATCCCTTATATGGACAACCCCAGGTCCTGAGCATTCTAAATAACAGGTCCTATACCTGAATTTGTATGCAAATACCAGAAACAACACATTTCCCTGTTGTAGTTGCCTTTCCCAGAGCAACCCTTTAATTGTGTTTCATATGTCTGATTGAAATCACTGAGGTTGTATGATACCCATGATAAAGATATTAAAAGCTGACAGTTTCAGTAAGGATACGTTATGATAAAATTCAATATACCATTTTGATGGAAACACATTTTCCTTTTCCCCAGATCCTGTGAGGCATACAAGGACTGCATCTATGTATAGCTATGTATGTATCCCATTACCTTATAAAATTACTGATTGGTTAAAAATAATCTTTTTTAAATGAAGAGTCCAAAATGTGGTCAAACACAGGCCAAACACCTGAAGGTGAAATTTCTGCCTGCCCTGCAGGGTAGAGAGGTACGGTGCACAAGGAAACCTGTCAACCCATATTTTTTAAGGAAAACAAACACTGATCTTATCTAGGTAACACAGATTACACTCTTGTTTCTAAAAAGGAATTCATAATTAATTAACCGTCGTTGCTTTTTTTAACAACTCATTCAGGGGAATGTAATTAAAGTCGCAAATCTCAAAACAATTTGCGCCGATAAGACCAAAAATCCACATCTCGCAATGTAATATTGTTCCTTAAACTGTTATTAAATTGTGAATTGTAATTGCGCATTGCAAATTGTAATTGCACACTCTTAAGAAGTGCTTGAAGGTGTTGTAATCTTTTGGAGCAAACATAGCGACTTTTTCAGTAAGAAGTTTTATTACATTGACTGCGCATTGTTGCAAGCTATAAACGGCCGTCCACTGTTGGAAGTGGTCGCTAAACAGTTTCCGTGTTCGCAAAAGCTATATTAAATTCGCGCAAAGCAAAATTTGTTTGTGCAAAAGCATAACTTTTCGCATTACGAATAGTTTTTCCATTAGCGACTTATATTACATTCCCCCCATTGTGGTTGAACCCATTTATCCCACTCTTCATATATAATTTAAACCAGACACTAGTCTATTGTTGTGTCTTGTTAACAACTAATGTTGTAAACAGGTGAAAAGCTTGACTGAAACTTGAGTTAGAGCTCTTAAACATGGGATGTTCTTAATGTATTACTATTTGGTGGAAGGCATACCAAAGTCACTGCATAGGAATGCATCAAGGAATGTCCATGTGTAAGAGGCCATAACCTCTTTTTCTTGCAACTTGGGTCTTTTTATGCTTCACTTGTGAAACAGTGTTAGTGAGAATTCAATAACAGCCAACACAAGAGAAGCAGAAACATTTACTCTAAGTAGGTATAACCTCATTTAATTTACAGAAGCGTCAGTGAGCATCACTGCAATGCAATTGGTTTACCACCGTTGTATTTAGGCTGGATTATACTTGCCTCAGTCTGGTGTGCTTTTGCTGTTGTTATACAAACTACATAATTAAGTCAGCCAGACTGTAGGAGTGGACTGAAGAAGTGTAAAGAGGTAAAACTCTGTTTTTAAATAAAAAAAATGTCTTTAAAGCCTGCAATTACTGGAGTATACACACTACTGCATCTCATATACAAGCATATGGATAGCTAATCTGCATATCCACTTGGTTAGTAGCCATATTATTTCTTCATTTTTCTATGAAGGTGTAATAGAGAATTTGCTTCTTTTTGCCTGTATATTGCCCTTCCATGCCAGTCCTTTTTTATAAATAAAAGCAGAACAGACAAGATAACATTTCTAATTTTTTTTCTCTTTTTCCTACCCTCACTTCATTAATGATAAACATTTACCCCAAATGGTAACTGTTATTTGATCAATTTCCAAGCTGCACTCACTCACAAATTGTTTCACTAAACATTAACGAACTAAATTCTAAAGATTTCAACACCTGCTGAATCATTCATAGAGTAATCTGGGAGGAAATAAATACAGGGATCAGACAGGAATAGGGTTAAATATATTTAAAAACTATATCAGTAACAGCCCCTGTATTAGCATCAAATATGTTAGGTGAAAATGTGCTTGAGCATGGCATATTCTAATATATTGTAGAAGTGTGACAGGGATGAATACAACTGCAATTTAAAAACATACATCATTCAACTTTTGCATCATAGTAAATACTTTACTGTGCAAATACTTTCCCATCCCACTGTGTCACTCAAAAGAATGCTAAACTTGACCCTGTTAAGAGCACTCCACCTAATTTGTCTCTTACAGCTAATTCTACCAATTGCACTATTTAACTTGTAACACAAGTTGGGCCATGGGTTGTTTCCTAGTTCATTCCACAAGCTAAACACAGCAACAAGCTTTTCCAGTATGGTTAGAGTTTTGCCAAATTCAAAATATTTCTTAAATGCAAAAACACTATGTGAAAAAATGTAATGCAATTTCTCCATACAAAATGTATATCTTTTTCCAGAATTCCACTATAATAGCATCCACCCAATGCATCTGTCCCACTTAAAACAGGCCCCAAAGGCATTTTACATACAATAAATAATATCCCTTTCACAGGAAAATTGTCAATGGATTTGGACTACAATATTTTGATACTCCTGATTCCGTTGTGTGTTTCACTGAAAATAATGTTGGCTCCACTGAAACACAAAATTAAAACATAAACAGGCATGGTACCTATTATCTAGAATACTAGAATACTAGAATCGGGACTTGGGGTTTTCTGGATAAGAGATCTTTCTGTTATTTGGATCACCATACTTTGTGTACTAAAAATCATTTGAACATTAAAGGATTGTTTTTCCTCTTATAAGGTTTAATTATATTTAGTTAGGATCAAGTAAAAGCTCTCTCTGTCTGTCACATACACAACCTAAAACAATAACTGATTGCTGCAGGACTGTATAAAGGGCAGACTCATTGGAATTGACCATTTATAGGCAGAACCAAAATACATATGGTTAGTATTTTAAACCTCTTTATTTCACAAATAACATTCATAGAAGAAGTTTTTTTGTACATCATTTTGATGTAAAATCCAGGAAAACATTACTTAAAAACAGGGAAATGCTCCCTTTGAAATGCATTATAATTTGATGGGATAACAAATGACAAATGTAAAATGCAGGTAAACCAGGATACTTAAAATCGAGGTTTCACTGTATTTACATAAAACTTATCTCCTCCAAGTAGCCCCATTACTTGAATAATGCTTGTTTTTAAATAATCTTCTATTATTTTAGTCATTTCCAGTCAAACACTAGTAAATCATCATTTGTGATAATGGCGTATGTAGGTAAAGGATTTAATTGCTTATTAGTGTACTTATCATAATATCCAGGGGGTACAGAGGCAACCACAGACATGTGGGAAAAACCTGACATGTGGACATACCTCACATGACTCCTCCAAGACTGGATGGGGCTGATGAACACTGATTTATGAGACATTTTACTTTCTCCTAAGGGCAGAGACACACGCGATGATCACCTCTTCTGCGGGCGACTAATCTCCCCGAAAAGCCTTTTCGCCAGCTAGAATCTAAATCGCCGGCTGGATGACACTCGGAGTACTTTGTTTTCCGAAGTCGCCTGAAGTTTCCTCATGAGGAAAACAGCAATCAGAGTGGCATCCCACCGGTGATTTCGATTCTAGCCGGCGGGAAGGCTTTTCGGGGAGATTAGCCGCCCGAAGAAGAGGCGATTCGTCATCGGGTGACTAATCTCCCCGAATCTTCACGTGTCTCTGCTCTTACATGGCACTATTTATTAAAAAGAAAATCCCTAAGTTCAAAGTTCAGTTTTCAACCAATTAATTCTTCCCATTACGAAACAGAAATTAGAGACAAGGGAGCAAAACACCTGGTCTCATCAAAGGTCTTCGACAATATAGGCAGGATTTTTAGTAGGCAAACGTGCATGAAATTTCTTGGCGAGAAAATCAGGGGATTTAAGAAGAAAACATAGTGTGGATGTTTAAAAAGATCAAGAATCTGGATGATATTTAGCAGAATTTTAAAAATAGAACACTGGATTTTCTCTGACGTTAGTAGAATAGACTTTATTTTAGGTGCATCTGCCTGTATGTTCTGGTTTCTCTTCATATCAAATAAATCTTTCACCTGTATGTTTTATTAATTAAAGTGATGCAAATCTATAAATACGAGTTATAGTGTATTCAACAGCATTGCTACCTACTATGGCAATACGTTTGGGCACTTATGATCTTAAAACACAAGGCCAAAACATATAGTGAATTTGTTTGAATCATATATAGCTGGCACCTTTTAATTTGTATATTTTTTATTTAATGAAGTATGTTGTATGATTTCCATGCCCGTTTACATTAACATAAATAAAAATATGCCCTCAATTCTACAACATTGCAATTCATAGCAGTGCTGTAGTTTTTGTTTCATGAACTATTTATGCATTTTCCTTCTAGCAAACTAGAACTACCAGATATCAGCAGAGGCTGCACAAATAGTCAGCAGCTGGTTAATATAAGTATTTACATTTAGCAGTGTTGTATTTTATGTAATATCTGCATATGTTTGTTTTTCACAATACTGGTTAAATTAGGGTCAGATAAGGAAAAGTCAAGTAAAGCATAAAAGAGTGCTTCTATTCATGAAAGCATCAATTAAGGTGGTCACAAGCAGACAAATGTGCAGGATATTTTATTAATCTGCCCATCTGTGCCACTACCCCAGTATCAAATCTAACACTTCTGATGTTGGCTGTCAGTCAGCTAGTTTTTTCTTTTTTTAGATTTTTTTCGAATGCAAATCACCATGATTTTTCCCCACAATGCCATTTTTCCCAGAATCTCTGCATCGCTGCAGCCACATGCGGAATTGTGTCTGGCACAAATTTGCATCTATTTTAGTGCAGAGCTCTCTGACTTTTTCATAAATGACCCATAACATGTTTCTACCATAAAGGTATGTAATGTTGAAATAAATAAAACCAGAAGGTATGATCTTTATTAGTTCTACTGCATGTTATGGGTTCTAAAGCATTGCAAAGAATACAATATATTCAGAAAGTCAGCATTTGCACTATGGGGATTCTATAACAGCCTTTTTTTCCTCTAAAAATCAGTTTAGGGGCAGTGTTGCTGCAATGGTGTTTGAGAGGCAGAGCTAATAATGGCAGGGGCTATCGTTAGGCAGAACTGTTTTCTTTTGAAAATGCCTCCATGGCATTATGACATCAAGATACATTTATATTTTGACTGTAGTAGCACCTTGTGTGTTTGCAAACCAGAATCTTGTTAATGGAGATGAACAACCAAGTGTCCAAATCTCCACGCATGATGGACTGTTATTAGAAGGTTCTAGTAGCTTTGATGGGATAGGAAGAGGGTATGGATAAGTGTCAGGGGCACCAGCCTAGGGTGCAATAATTGGGGGGAGGGGGCACTGGGCAGGTACCTTTTAAAGTGTCTTCTGCCTACCCCTAGTCTGGGTTCTCTTGCTCACACTGTCACCCCCTCTTGTCACAGCTGCCCCCACGCAATGGCACGTTGACAAGGGTGCAGAAATGTGTTATCTCTTGCTCAGTAGCTAGCCATTATAAAGATTCTAACATCGGAAGAGCAGGTTCTCTGAGGTGATAGAACAATTCTAGCGGCAGAGTTTAACATAAAATGAAGGGAGAAGAGGTGAGAGTCTTTGATGGCAGTTATTAAATGGTTATAGTACCGTATATACCCGAGTATAAGCCGGGTTTTTCAGCATCCAAAATGTGCTGAAAAAGTCTACCTCGGCTTATACTCGGGTCAGCGGGCAGTAGCCGAGATTGCAGTCACTTTTAATCATTCCTATACCAACAGTTCATTTGGGGAGAGACTGCAATATCCCACAATGCCCTCTGTTGGTTTTATGAAAGAATAACAGTGCGCCCTCTGTTGGTTATATCAAAGAATAACAGTGACTGCAATATCACACAGCGCCATCTGTTGGTTGTATCAAAGAATAACAGTGACTGCAATATCACACAGCGCCATCTGTTGGTTATATCAAAGAATAACAGTGACTGCAATATCACACAGCGCCATCTGTTGGTTATATCAAAGAATAACAGTAACTGAAATATCACACAGCACCATCTGTTGGTTGTATCAAAGAATAACAGTGACTGCAATATCACACAGCGCCATCTGTTGGTTATATCAAAGAATAACAGTAACTGCAATATCACACAGCGCCATCTGTTGGTTGAATAAAGGATTAACAGTGATGGCAATATCACACAGCGCCATCTGTTGGTTATACAAAAGATCAGTGATGGTTTTATGACACACAGCACTCTCTGCACAATTCTCTGTCACCACCAACTTTGCAAAGAAGTCCGGTCGATCGCTGGGGGAGTCTCTTTGGCGGAAGGTGCGCTGCTGGGAGACAGGGCTGTAGTTGTGTCTAGGCTTATACTAGAGTCAATAAGTTTTACCAGTTTTCGTAGGTAAAATTAGGTACCTCGGCTTATACTCGGATCGGCTTATACTCGAGTATATACGGTAGTCTAGGGTGATAGGAAGAGGGTATGGATAAGTGTTTCAATTAATTCTTCAGAGTGAGACAGGAGCAGCCACTAGTATTCTCACAAAGAAAAGGCAAAGGGTGTTGATTTGACTAGAAAAGGAATATTCATAGATTACCCTAAGGCAGTGTGCTGAGTCAACAGGGTTAATGAGCATGCCATGAGCAGAAGTAGTAAAATGTGGGAGCAGAGCCAGGTAGAACAAAGATCAATTCAGTGTTTATTCCACATGTTACACGCAAAGCATCCATATATTTGGCACCTAAACAAACTAAGCATATTATTATCAAAACAGACAGAAATTACTTCAGCACCTGCATTAAGGCACAAAGAGTAATGTTTCTTAGCCTAAAGTAAATTTGCGTGATTATGTACTAACACGAAATAGTGCAGTTTGACATTGAACCATATCTCTTTAAATGTTTGCTGAATACAATACTTAGACTCTAAACCAGAGAGTGTTCGAAACAGAATGCACATACAGTGTTTGCTAAATGCACTGTTTATATTTTACATTAAAAAATGGTCACACATTCATTCTGGGATGAAACATATGTTGTTGCCATAATAGGGTTCCATGCTTTTCTTGTGCTATGAATAGTGGGCGGCGGGTTAATTTTCCCAATCTTCAGCTGTGGGCATTAGACATGGTGTATAAAGAACCACTTCTTTCTCTTCCCAAATTACTATGACCATGACTGATGTTACTTATTATTTGATATAAAGAGGTATAATTATTTTATACCAATACTGCGCCACTCCACTATTGGCAAAAAAAAGGAAGGTGCTGCTTTCTTGAATATCACCGTTCACTCCTGTTTTAATTGTGGTTCTATGAGTCTCTCGGATATAATTCAAACACACCAGCTACGTATAAGCAAAGGTTTATTACATATATAGAATGAAAAAGATATATATTACCGAATGAGTATAAGAGCAAAGCACCGTCAATCTGCAACCAAGGCTGGGAGATCCCTAACAGCCCGCAGATTGAACCACTCAAACGGAGCACGGTGGAATATAATAAGGGATTGTCTGTGATGTCAGTTGGAAGTTCCGCTTTGTGCATATGTAGAATATATAGCAGATTCATCTGAGTAGGTGTTTGTGTAGAGGTCTGAGTTGTGAATCCAGTCAATGTTTTATTGTAGCTGCCATATTGTTTTGTTTGATGTTGGGAAAATTAAAGCCTCCATTTAAAGTGTTTTGCTGAAGTTTTTTTAGGCTAATTCGCGCCTTTCTCTCATTCCATATAAAATTCCTAAACAGTTTATAAAGTGTTTGGATGTCCCTTTCCTGGACTATTAAGGGGAGACTCTGTAATTTCTATAATAATTTAGGGAATGCCACCATTTTTAGCAGATTGGCTCTTCCCATAGCAGAGAGATGATAGGATTGCCAATTTTTAATACCTTGTGTTATTTCCCCTATGTGATATTATCGGTATAAAGCTCATGTGGTGAAAGTATGAACTATAATATAAATAAATTTTTACAGATTTGTGTAATTTCCCCTTAATATCTTCCAAGATTATTTGTATGCCACAGTGGTTTGCCATTAGTTTATTTTATTGGCTGGCTTATCATTCCTTTTTGTTTGTGCCTTGAACTGTTTTATTTAAGTTGGCTTTGCTTTCGTAGCAAAGGAATGGACGCCGGCGTCAGAATGTGCGTCGGCGTCAGGACGCCAACGTGAGGACGCCGGCGTCGGCGTCATGACGTCACCGCGTCAAGTTTTGGCGCCAACCTTGGACTATTTAATCCCAATTTCCCTTTCAGTCTTTGCCCAATTATAGGTCTATCTTGTATAGTTCCTGGGTGTGATTTCTTGCTATTCTGATTATCCGTGTACCGACTTCTTGCCTGTTTTACGATTCTGATTCTGATCCTTGCTGCCTGTATTTGACCATTTGCCTGCTTACGACTATTCTCCTGATAAATCCTTTTGTACCGCGAACTTGGTGTTGTTGTCTCCTCCTTGGTCCACACTACAACAGAGCCTTCGGGCCCTGACAGTATAATTGGGCCATGGACCCCTCTGAGGAGCCTCAAGTTCCAACTGATGTCGGCAGAGCCGTTCGTGGATTGGCTTCCCGCATGCACACCTATGAAGCCCAGCAAACCCACTTCGGCCAGGCACTTGAAGCAATCCTGGAGAAATTGTCTGCTTTATCTCCTGTGGCTCCAGTCCCTATGCCGGTTCCTGCAACTCCGCTCCAGGTTTCCGAACCTCGCATCCCTGCACCTCCTCTGTATAGCGGTGATCCGGAATCATGCCGTGGTTTCATCAACCAGTGTGAGATCCAATTCACCCTGCTTCCAGGTCAGTTTGTCTCGGAGCGAGCAAAAGTGGGCTATATTATCACCCGCCTGCAAGGGAAAGCTCTGGAGTGGGCTTCTCCTCTTTGGGAGAAGGAGGATCCGGTAATCGACGATGCCAAGGCCTTCATCCGGGACCTTCGCACTGTGTTCGATGCTCCAGGTCGGGCTACTTCTGCCTCGGCTCGTTTATTCCAGCTGCAGCAGGGGACTCGCTCTGTTCCTGAATACGCCATCGAATTCCGAACTCTCGTGGCAGAAACTTCGTGGAATAATGATGGATACCATGCTGCCTTCTATAACGGCCTGGCGATGCGCATCAAGAATGATCTAGTATCTCGTGAGATTCCTTCTCGATGGGAGGACCTTGTTGCGTTGGCTGTGAAGGTTGACACCCGACAGAGGGAGTTCCAAGTCGAACTTGACAGGGAACGTGCTAGGAAGTTTCCCAGGTTCCAACCCACCCTGGCTCCACGCTTCCAAAGACCCTTACTCCCCAGTCCGGCTTCCAACCTTTTTCCTCCTCCTCCTGCGGCACCTGCTACTTCTTCTTTACCACCTGAAGAACCAATGCAGATCGGACGGGCACACCTTTCCGAACAGGAGAAGCTCCGGAGAAGGGCTGCTGGGTTATGCCTCTACTGTGGGGGTAAAGCCCACTTCGCCCAGGAATGCCCAGTGAAGCTGGGAAACTCCAAAACCTAGGTAAGCTTGGGGAGACTTACCTGGGTGGAATTTGTTCTCCTCCCCATTCCTCTGCTCAACGTTTTCTTCTTCCTGTTCAAATCCAGTTCGGCTCCAAAAAGATCTCTTCTCAGGCCTTCCTCGATTCTGGTGCTGCAGGCAACTTCATGGATCGTGCCTTTGCTGATGACCATGCCATTCCGCTTCAACCCTTGGCAACCCCTCTTCGAGTCCTGGCGATTGATGATCGTCCTCTTTCTTCCGCCCTCATCTCGCAGTCTACGCAGGAACTTTCCTTCAAGGTGGGCACTATGCATTTGGAAAGACTGTCTTTTCTTCTTATCGATTGCCCTTCAACTCCCGTTGTCCTGGGACTGCCTTGGCTGTGTGTTCATAATCTGGTCATTGACTGGTCCTTCTCACAAATTTCCCGTTAGAGTCCATTTTGTGTACACAACTGTTTACCTGCTGTTCCTGTTGTCAAAGTTTCTTCAGTGTCTTCAAGTTCTTCTCTCCCTCCTGTGTACCAAGCCTTTTCCGATGTCTTTGATAAGAAGTCCGCTGAGACTCTCCCTCCTCATCGTCCCTGTGATTGTCCTATCGAACTTTTACCCGGCTCAATGCCTCCCCGAGGCCGCACTTATCCGCTTTCTCCCTCCGAAACTTCTGCTATGAAGTCTTATATCCAGGAGAATCTTCAAAGAGGTTTTATTCGTCCTTCTACCTCCCCTGCTGGAGCAGGGTTCTTCTTTGTTGAAAAGAAAGACGGTAGTTTGCGGCCCTGCATTGACTACAGGGGATTAAATAAGATCACCGTAAAGAACAGATATCCTCTTCCTCTCATCTCTGAACTTTTTGATCAACTCAAGGGGGCTAGTTTCTTTACCAAGCTGGATCTACGTGGGGCCTACAATCTTATTCGGATCCGTGAGGGAGATGAATGGAAGACCGCTTTCAATACTCGTGATGGCCATTACGAGTATCTCGTCATGCCATTCGGTCTTTGCAATGCTCCAGCGGTCTTCCAAGAATTAGTCAATGACATTTTTTGTGATCTTTTGGGACAGTGTGTGGTCGTGTACTTAGACGACATTCTTATTTTTTCCAAAAACCTTTTTGATCATCGTTGCCAAGTGCGTGAAGTTCTTTCCAGGTTGAGGAAAAACAATCTTTTTGCCAAATTGGAAAAATGCACCTTCGAAGTTTCTTCCATTCCTTTTCTTGGCTACATCATTTCTCCACAAGGTTTTAAGATGGATCCCGCGAAAGTTTCTGCAATTTTGGATTGGCCCCTTCCTACCAGCGTCAAGGCAGTGCAGAGGTTTATTGGCTTCGCCAACTATTATAGACAATTATCAAAAACTTTTCTTCCAAGATCCATCCAATTCTTGCCCTGATCCGTAAAGGGAGTAAACCTCAACTCTGGCCCCCTCAAGCTCTCGAAGCCTTCAAGACCCTCAAGGAAGCCTTTTCTTCTGCTCCAATTCTTAGACACCCTGAACCCCTACAACCCTTCTTCATTGAAGTCGATGCCTCTGATGTAGGAGCTGGAGCAGTTCTGTCTCAAAGATCTTCTTCTGACGGTAAACTCCACCCTTGTGCTTTTTTCTCCAAAAAATTTTCTTCCCCTGAGCAGAACTACGATGTGGGCAATCGGGAGCTACTTGCCGTTAAGTTGGCCTTGGAAGAATGGAGACATTTGCTTGAAGGTTCATCTATTCCGGTGACAATCTTTACCGACCACAAGAACCTTGAATTTATTCAATCCCTCAAGCGCCTCAATCCCCGGCAAGCCAGGTGGGCACTTTTCTTTTCTCGTTTTAATTTTATTATCACCTTTCGTCCTGGCTCCAGAAACAGGAAGGCTGACGCTCTGTCCAGAAGCTTTGCTCCTGAAGTTTCCTGCCCCGAAGATCCGGTACCCATTGTGCCCTCTACCAAGATTATTGCTGCCTTGTTTCTCCTGTGCCTCTCAGTTACTTTCTGCTCGGTCTTCGGCTCCTGTTGAGACTCCTCTTGGTGTTGCCTTTGTCCCTCCGGAATTTCGTCATGCCATTTTATCCCAATCTCACAGTTCCAAACAGGCTGGTCATCCTGGGATTAAGAAGACAACCGAGCTCTTGTCTCGTTTGGTCTGGTGGCCGACCCTAAGGAAAGATGTCAAAGACTTTGTTTTGTCCTGTTCCACTTGGGCTGTTTCCAAGTCCGGACATTCTCCCCCCAAGGGTTTACTCTTGCCACTTCCCATTCCATCTCGACCTTGGACTCACTTGGCGATGGATTTCATTGTCGATCTTCCTGTTTCGTCTGGTCACACTGTCATCTGGGTGGTGATCGACAGATTCAGCAAAATGGCTCACTTCACGCCTCTTCGGAAACTGCCTTCTGCTCCCGAACTCTCTGAACTTTTCATCAAACATATATTTCGTCTCCATGGTTTTCCTGCCGAGATTGTGTCTGATCGGGGGTCCCAGTTTATTTCCAAGTTCTGGAGATCTCTTTGCAAAGCTCTTAACATTTCCCTTCAATTTTCTTCTGCCTACCACCCACAGTCTAATGGAGCCGCAGAACGGGTCAATCAGGCCTTGGAACAGTTTCTTCGTTGTCATGTGTCCTTGTGCCAGGATGATTGGTCGGATCTTCTTCCCTGGGCTGAATTTGCCCACAACAACGCTCTGCATTCTTCTTCCCAGAAGTCTCCTTTCTTCTGTGTTTATGGTCTCAATCCTTTGGCTTTTTCCCAGGACCTTCTTCTTACCAATGTGCCTGCGGCCAATGACCAAGCTGCTCACATGTTGGCTATTTGGCATGCTACTGCGGCAAACTTAGAGAAGAGTTCCCTGGTGCAGAAAAAGTTTGCTGATAAAAGAAGGATTTCTTCCCCTCCATATATTCCTGGTGATAAAGTTTTCCTTTCTACACGCAACATTCGTCTTAAGATTCCTACACCCAAGCTTGGTCCTAAATTCATCGCCCCCTTCCCTATCATCGAAGTCATCAACCCTGTGGCTGTTCGTCTTCAACTTCCTCCTGTTTTGGTTGACGATCATAAAGAATTTGAAGTCAAAAGAATCTTGGACTCTCGTATTTCCAGGGGCATTCTTCAATATCTTATCGAATGGAAGGGGTTCGGTCCAGAGGAGTGTTCTTGGGTGAGAAGCTCTGACGTACATGCACCTGTCCTGGTTCGTAAGTTCCACAGACTTTTTCCTTCTTCCCCTAGCCTCGGTGGTCCTGAGGCCCCCCCTAAGGAGGGGGGTACTGTAATGGAAAGTGAAGAACTTACCCCACGGGACGTCCAAGATGGCGACCTCCTGCTCCACCATGCGGTTCTTCCTGGTCGTAATATGACTGCGTCAGAAACGTGTCGCCCCAGGATTGGTCGCCGGCGACGGAATGGACGCCGGCGTCAGAATGTGCGTCGGCGTCAGGACGCCAACGTGAGGACGCCGGCGTCGGCGTCATGACGTCACCGCGTCAAGTTTTGGCGCCAACCTTGGACTATTTAATCCCAATTTCCCTTTCAGTCTTTGCCCAATTATAGGTCTATCTTGTATAGTTCCTGGGTGTGATTTCTTGCTATTCTGATTATCCGTGTACCGACTTCTTGCCTGTTTTACGATTCTGATCCTTGCTGCCTGTATTTGACCATTTGCCTGCTTACGACTATTCTCCTGATAAATCCTTTTGTACCGCGAACTTGGTGTTGTTGTCTCCTCCTTGGTCCACACTACAACAGAGCCTTCGGGCCCTGACACTCTTCCCACAAATTGCAGCACGTGAGGTTGTGAGGTCACAACGTCACGTAAGCGCCCTGACATCCCAGGCACTGCAGCAAGCTTAGCTGGGGATTTTGAGCAGGGAGGGAGGAGGGAGCAGCGAAGCTGCTATGGCCATTTCTCCCCTCAGAATTTTACCAGCCTTGTAATTGTTGGTATTTCTTCAATACCGGCACTGGCCTTGAAACCTGTTTTTCCGGGTGGGCCGGTTAAATACCGGCTAGGCGGCAACCCTAGCTACAAGTGGTACTCTTAGGTCATCAGTACAATAAATCATGGGTTTGTGATCTAAGGCTTGAAAACTGCACCTTTCAGGGCCGGAACTAGGGGTAGGCAGAGAAGGCAGTACTCGCACCCTGGTCCTCACCAAAAACAGAGACCCCCGTGCACAGCGAAATGGAGGAAACGGCAACCTCACTATCCAGTGGCGACAAGAATTCACCGGCACACAGGTAATGCAAGCAGGTTAAACCTTGCTAAATATTTATTGCAGCATGCAACGTTTCGGGTTACCCCCTTTATCAAACTTTATTTCTTCCAGGTGCTCTTGTTGTTTCTCACACTCCAAAAACGTACCTTCATTAGCAAAACTGTAATAACATATAAAAACCAAATTTTGTAATGGGAGTTGTTTTCGGAAACAAAATACAGGCCATCCTATATATTTATCTTTTTTCCCTATTAATAACATTGGGATCGACCATCATTTTTACCAGCCAGGTGACAACCCTAGCGACGCGCTGCAAATCTTTATGTCCCTCTTTCTGTTTCCAAAACGATGGGAGGAACTGGGGAAGCAAATGTATAATCTCTGTGGAAATACGATGGCACTATATGAATACTAGGTAATACATACATATAGCAAAAACACCCTGTTTTCTTAAAGAATCTGTGAAGGGAGGGGAGGGCAGAATTCTGTGTAAGCAGCACAAAGAATCAGCATGAGACTATAGAACACTGCTCTGATATCATCCCGCCTACCCTGAAAATTGGTGTCTTGTTGTATGAGGGACTCCCGTCACTAGAGGGAGCTGTTTAGCCTATAACGCGTGCAAACTTCTCTATGGTCTTTTCTCCTGCCGCTTCCGGGCCTAGACAGCCATTTCCCGCTTTGCTCCGGCGGTGTGTTCTACGGGACGCTCCGGGGAGGAATTTTTCATTGATCTGCAGTTTGTTGTGAGGCTGCGGTCGCACCATGGTGAGAGCTGGGGATGTGCGAGTTCCTAGGTCTGGCGGGGAAGGGGATGTTGGTGCGCAGGGATGAGGGAAGTGCAGGCAGCATGGTGTAAGAGCCATTCATTATCCAGAGTAGCAGCAGTTTATCCGGCCTAGCTTACACAATGGCGTATGTATTTACTTTATTGCAAGGGACAGTTTATTACTTGGAAATTAAGTCCTCATACACGCTGGAGCGATACTATCGCTACTGATCAGATCACAGGCTAATGTAAGAAAGGACGTGCTGTATTGTCATTCGTCGTACGTCATGTGCGGCCCTCCAGCTATTCTATAACAATTCATTGTTAGTTATCTAGCTGGATATGGTGTAGTCTATCCTTTTTATGTTATAAGATTTGGCCCTAAGTCCGACCCTGCTGATAAGCCGTGCTGCCTGGGGATATTTGTTCCCCATAGCTGTGTCCCTTTAACTCACAGGCAAGGTGCCTTTTCCACCCTCAGGGATAGACATGTCCCATTTGTACATGTCCCATTTGTTTTTAATCATCTGTGGTAGTGCAATAATGTAAAGGTCCCTGGCAAGGAGCACATGACAATATACAAAAATGGTGGAGTTGTGGAAGCACTCAAAAGGCTAAGTTAAAGTATATTTAAGTATAATAGAAGTGCTACTTTTTAATGCACTTCCCTGGGCCCCTGTCTCTTAAGTAGTTCAGTATAAATGCAAGCGCATGTGTTTACGAAACAGGGGATTTTAGTTACAAAGTTATGATCATAAAGTTGATAAGCCGCCATACCTCGTCAAGTTAACCCTGTACGGTGGTCCCTAACTTGTTTACCTCTGGTCATAGTATAAAAAGTCTTTTACATCTCAGCATAGTAGAATTACTTGTAATCAGTGTCGCGTTGAAACTTGGTTTCAGTCTGAGGGCTAGATCCTCCCCCTGCCAGCTTGCGGCTTTTAAAGGGAGATTGCCCAAATCGACGCCCATTTTTAAAAGCATATGACTGCCATTAGTTTTAAGGGGTGGATATGGGGGTGCTATTAAAAAAAAAAAAAGAGCACATGACATCAGTTAGAAATAGGTTTGTGGCTGCTCCTATTGCAGACTATGAGGCACTATGGGCATGTTGCAAATTGACTAATAACTGGACAGGTATTGCTGCCCATGGCTACAGTAACATTTGGCAACATCCTTTTATGTGACAGGTGGGGGATTGAGATACGTGGTTGTATTTTTAAGCAGCAATTGCCTGGCACAATGTGCGCTCGCTGGGTCCATGATATAGCCATATTTATTAGTAGAAAGGTGGGCAATTACAAGCATTTGTTACCAATTTGAGCTGCAAAATGTTCCAGTTGTGACATTCACCATTATTCTTTACTGTTAAGTCCGCTTCTGGCGTCTTAGGAGGGGATATGAGAGCTTGAGCAATTATCTTTGAACATTTATAGGCTCATTTAGGGCACTTACTGACGAGCGGTTGAAGCTGCGCTCCAACAACCTGCGTTCGGTGCCTACACGCGCCTGTTTGATTACAGCCCCATTGAAAAAGCTTAATGCGTCTATTCCTGCGCTCCCCTGCGGGTGAACACAGAAAAACGGAAAGCAGGGGAGCGCAGCTTCAACCGCTCGTCAGTAAGAGCCCTTAAAATAGCAAAATTGTATCCCTTCTGTTGCTTCTGGTTTCTGCAGTGGTTTAAAGCTGTAAACACACAAATCCTATTAAATCTTTACAATATTAATGCTTCTATTTTTCAGAGTTTACCACTGAATCCCAAACCTTTCCTTAATGGCCTCACTGGTAAGCCAGTTATGGTAAAGCTGAAATGGGGGATGGAGTACAAAGGGTATCTGGTATCAGTGGATGGATACATGAATATGCAGGTAAGTAATCCCACTAAACAACTCCAGTATTGCTGTTGGTCGCCAGCTCTTCCAGACTCATAAAAGTGAATTCTATTATATGACTTTTCCCCCCCCCACATTAAGCTGTACATTGTTCCATCGTAAATGACTTCTCTTATGTATTTGGGTGTCTCTATTTGCCATTCTTGGGTAGTATGTGATGTATTTGGATTGCCTCTTTTTGGTAACAGTATAAAGTTCCACTAGTAGAATGTTTTTGGCATCAGCTGTGAGTCCATTGACTGGCAGTCTGAGATGTTTTGAGTGCTGTTTATAGTTGCATGGAATTAGCTGGAATGTTTGTGTGGCTTTCTTGTACTATTGGCACCAATTATCCACCCTGATTGCATCTGATACTTAAGTGACATTTGTTTTATAATAATGTTATGTGAAGTGATGTGTATCTGCTATCCAAGGTCGCTGTACTGTGTGAGAGCCCTTTACTTTTATCTAATTCATTTACTTATATTATCGCAGCTTGCAAACACAGAAGAATACATTGACGGTGCGTTGTCTGGACATCTTGGAGAAGTTTTAATAAGGTAATAATTTTGATTTCATTTATGATGGTGCACTGGGATACTTTGCAAGTGGTCCCAATACAGCTTATGTCTCATTTTCATAAGTGTCAAACCAAGGCATTTACTTGTTAACATGTTTAAAGGGGTTGTTCACCTTTGAGATAACTTTTAGTATGATGTAGAGAATTATATTCTGAGAATTTGCAATTTGTTTTAATTTTTATTAATTTGTGGTTTTGAATTATTTAGCTTTTTATTCAACAGCTCTTCAATTTGGCTCTTAACCAATCTGGTAACTAGGGTCCAAATTACCCTAGCAACCATGCATTGATTTGAATAAGAAACTGGAATATGAATAGGAGAGAGTCTGAATAGAAGGATCAGTAAAAAAAATGTAGCAATAACAATACATTTGTAGTCTTGACACAAGAAATTGCTGGCAATCGATTGTGTAAAAACGAATGTGTATTGCATATAAATTTCTTGTTAATTCCTTTTTAATGGATAACTCAGGTCAGGGCTTTTTGTTTTTTTTAATCCTTTAAACACTGTAATGTATTATCTATCACCTTATTGAAAATAATCTATTCCCATAATTTTTCATCTCCTAAAATAAAATGAAGTAATTATTTATACTCTGATTATTAACACTCGCATTCCTTCTTAATACAGATGCAACAATGTATTATATATACGTGGGGTAGAAGAAGAGGAGGAAGATGGAGAGATGAGAGAGTAAATTTGAAATATTTGGAAAAACCTTTGTATAGTTTCTTAAAGAAAAGGATAACTTCATTTGTTATGAAGGCGATTTTTTTACAGCTTTTTTTTTTTTTATATTTGTTTACACTGGAAATCAGTGGTTGTTCTTTGAAATGTACTTTTATCATGTGAGAACAATAAAAGAAACTGCATTGTACTGTGGTGTTTGGGTGACTGTAATCTAAACATTATTTGGCAATTGGGCTGGATTTAAAACTTTATTAAAGGAAAACTATACCCAAAAAATGAATACTTAAGCAACAGTTTATTTTAAATTAAGTGGCATATTAAAGAATCTTATCAAAGTGGAATGTATATTTAAGTAAATATTGCCCTTTTACATCTCTTGCCTTGAACCACCATTTTGTGATGGTCTGTGTGCTGCCTCAGAGATCACCTGACAAGAAATACTACAACTCTAACTGTAACAGTAAGAAGTGTGGAAGCAAAAGACTGAACTCTGTCTGTTAATTGGCTCATGTGACCTTACATGTTTGGTTTGTTTCTGTGCACCATGAATCCTATGATCCCAGGGGGCGGCCCTTATTTTTTTTTTAAAATGGTAATTTTCTATTTATGATTACCCAATGGCACATACTACTAAAAAAAAAGTATATTAATATGAAAATGGTTTGTTTACATGAAGCAGGGTTTTACATATAAGCTGTTTTATGCAATATATTTTTATAGAGACCTACATTGTATGGGTGGTATAGTTTTACTTTAATCAGTTGTAGAATGCAGTTAGAATAATGGGACTCATAGGGGGTTTTAAACTGTGACCCCCTCCCAAAAGTCAGCAATAAAATGCCAAGAATTATCCTGGATTACCTTCCAGCATTGCACTTTAGAATGTTTAAAATTGTGTCCTCAACATGTGGAGATCAGAACTTTACATTCTAAATCGGTGGTTCTCTCCTCTTCTTTGGTACAGGCCTCAATAAGCAAAGCCTCGTGGTTGGTGGCAATATAGATTGTTTTATCCCTAAAGGTCGAGAAATTAATTATCATACCCAACTGTAGTTTAGAAGACTTATATTAAAGGTGATCTAAAGCCTAAAATTAAATGTATTTTATATACTGAACTTACTGTACCTGTTCTGCCACCCATAATCGTAATGAATCAGGTCTTCAAAATTGTCCATCGGCTTCATATCTTGTCATTATGTTTGGCTATCTTATGAGTGGGTGTGATACTGCACATTTATTATTATTAACATGTATTTATATAGCGCCAACATATTGCGTAGCACTGTAAAGTAAATGTGATTATACAACTAATGAAGTTACATACATCACAATCAATACCGGTACAAAAGGTGAGGAAGGCCCTATGCACATACTTAGTGTGTACTCTTGGTGGACGTTGAGAAGGTTGTTAGGAAAAACCGCATAAAGTGAGGTTACATCTGTTATAGAAACTCATGCTACAGGGCTGATCATTAATTTGGACGCAGGATATCCTGCTTTCTATACTGTTATGTAACTTTAGCAGGCACTGGCTTTTTGTTATTATAGAAGATAAAACGGAAGGTGTCGAATGGAACTTGTTTCAATGAAGTTTTGCAAAAATAAAAAAAGTGTTCAATAATGTGAATGTCCTACAATGATCCAGTTAAAACCCTAATCTCATCATCATAAGCAACACTGGTGTATATTTATCCCAAAGGAATTAAAGCTGTTTTGCTGCAAACTGTGACACTACAAAATATTAAAAGTAGCAAATTAATAATTATGCAATTTATTTTGTTAGATTGTTCTGTAACATAAAACAACCGCACATTTCAGAATTAGTTTCTATGCTTTGGGGAAATAAAATCACAAGTGTAGCATTCGTTCTGTAAAATCAGGTAGTTGATTTAATCCTTCTGCAAAGAACTGTACATTTCTCCTAAATATCAACCCTAAATAATGGTGTTTTGTTAGCCATGTATTACGGGACTGCGGTGTTATGAACTTCACGTTTTTTCCTTCATGTCGAGAACCTGTTCCTGCGGTTCTGGGACCTTTTCATCAAATTCCTGGAAGTTTCTGCTTAGAGCAACATGTTTTTCTTCTAGTTCTGCATACAACTGAAGCAGGTGCTGTGGATGTGTAAAATACAGCCCTGGTTCCAAAGGATTGTGTAAGTATACTTAATAAATATATAGTGTGCCTCTTAGCTACCAACTTTAAAGGGGTTGTTCACCTTCCAAACACTTTTTCCAGTTTAATTGTGTTCAGATTGCTCCCCAGAAATATATATTTTTCAATTACTTTCCGTTATTTATTTTTTTACTGTTTTTCCAAAATCTAAGTTTAAAGTTGAATGTTCCTGAAAGTAATTGGAAAAAGTCGTTATTTCTTATGATCTATCCGAAAACAACTAGTCGTTTGAAGGTGAACAACCCCTTTAAAATAATTCAAATTAAAACTTCTGCTGAGTGCAAGTAAGATGGATGTATTGTCTCATCTGTATGTCAGTTCAGCACTGCCTCAATACAACCTACATAGACTATAATAAACTTTTAACTCCTGCATTCCCACGCAATGGAACGCATCAAAAAGCTGCAGCACAGGAATGCATTCTGAAACGTGTGAGCTCTGAAGCTTTTGTGCATTTAACATTCCTTTTAACGCCAGTAATATTTATTACTACTTTAGTGAATTGTGGTATGAGTCTGAAGTTTTTTCAGCTTTTTAAAGTGTAACTGATTAATTTTTTTGTTGTTAATATGGGATTGCATTAAATAAACTAGCACATCCATGCTGGTACAAGGCACAGAGGGGGTTAAACAAGAATGTTTAAGGCAGCACTATCATCCCACCCAATGTCATCAGGGAGATAATGATCCAATCCTGGTTTTTATTAGGCCTACATTGCTCTTCACACTTAGGACTCTTACACCCAGTGTTTTTGACTGTGCTCCCGTTGCGTTTTCTTCCGTTCAGCCTCAGGGGAGCGCAGGAGTAGACGCAGTCAATTATTTTGAAGGAGGCTGTACTCACGCATGTATGTACGCTGAACGCAGGTGGAATGCTGCGTCCCAACTTGCGTTTGGCGCTTACATGCGTCTGTGTGAGTACAGTCTCCTTCAAAATAATTGACTGCGTCTACTCCTGGCTCCCCTGCGGCTGAACGGAAGAAAGTGCAACCCAGGGAAGCGCAGGCAAAAACGGCTGTATATAAGAGCCCTAAATAGTAACATAAAATAAAGTTCCAAAAACCAGAGTGGATCCTTATCTTATTAGATCAGTGTTCCCCAGCTTGTGGCTACTCCGTAACATGTTGCTCACAAACCTCTTGGACCTTTCTCTTAGTGGCCTCAAAGCAGTCCCTTATGTTTGAATTCCTGGCTTGAAGGTAAGTTTTAGTTGTATAAAAACCATGTGTACTGCCAAATAGAGTCTCCTGTAGGCTGTCAGTCCACATAGGGGCTACCAAATAGCCAATCACAGCCCTTATTTGGCACTCCAAGGTAATTGTTTCATGCTTGTGTTGGTTCCAAACTCTTTTTTACATTTGAGTGTGGCTCACAGGTGAAAAAAAAAAAAAGTTTGGGGATCCCTGGTTTAGATCTTTGTTTGTAAAGTTATCTTTCAAGGATTTACAGAAACCAGTGCAGAATGCTTATAAGTGAAAAGTGGCAACTATACTCAGTAACCAAAAAGCAGACTCATTGTGAGGTTCTTCTGCTATTAGTATTATTTCTGTTTATCTTCACAGTCAGGGCCTCGGTAATTCATACAATGAAACAATTGCATGGGATACTAAAGATGATGAGAATAGAACCAGAGAAATTTTAGAATGGAAAGTTACAGAGCCAAAAGTTAAATACAAAAATAAACTTGTTCAATTGTGCTATAAAACACACACATTGTAGTTGGGCTCAAATCCCAGCAGATGGCGCTCTCTGAAAACATTTGTACAATAGTCATGAAAACAAACATATACATTCAGAGTTGTGAATCCCTGAACTAAAAGCAAGAATAATGAAAACATTGCATTATATGAAACAAGGTTGCACTTTTTGGCAGTACACTGTCAATGGGATTGCTAGCATACGGCAACCCATGCTTATATTTATTAGAAAAAGCAGGGTATAAAGTCTGACCTGTACTCCCGTGAGCCCTGCTTCATTGTGCCAGTGATCAAGCTGCTTCCTGCAGTCACTTTAACATTCTCATGAGTCTCACTAAGGAAGAAATGATGTGCTACAAGGTACTGGCTGATACAATGGCGTAAATTCAGGCTGCTGCTGGAAAATGCTGAACAGATTGTAGTTGTCTGCAATAAAGAGGACGAATATCTGCTTGAAGATGGAATGCAGTATTTGGCAGTACTGCAAAAGGCTAGCCTGGTGATTGGAAAGTAAGTGTGACAGTGATGACAACTCTCATCAAGGTAAACGGGTGTCATTTGCCTTCCTTTTCTGCCACTTTCTAGCTTTCAAATGGGAGTATTGTCAATGTAAGCTCTGTGAGGCTACAACGGGTGTTGTTATTTTTGTTACTTATCTTTATATTCAGTGTGTCTCCTATTTATCTTCCAGGCTTTCATTCAAACCACTGTCTAGGTGCTAGGTTAAATTAGACCCTAACAACCGGATATCTTTTAAAATTCCAAAATAGAGAGCTGGTGAACTAAAAAGCAAATTAATGCAAAAACCAGAAAAAATATAAAAATGCAGACCACTTTCAGATTGTATTAGAATATCCCTGTCTATATCACACTAAAAGTTATTACCCCTTTAAGATGCTAATGTTAGCTTATTAGTTTAGGATTACAAACTATTATTAATCACTGAAATGTATTGTGCTGATCAGTGTGCAGGTGTAAATTGACCTGAGTGTGCCATTATATTATTATATTTCCCAGCTGCCCCAAGTCATGTGACTTGTGCTCTGATAAACTTCAATCACTCTTTACTGCTGTACTGCAAGTTGGAGTGATATCATCCCCCTCCCTTTTCCCCCCCAGCAGCCAAACAAAAGAACAATGGGAAGGTAACCAGATAACAGCTCCTTAACACAAGATAACAGCTGCCTGGTAGATCTAAGAACAACACTCAATAGTAAAAACCCATGTCCCACTGAGACACATGAGGAACGAGGAAACTTCGGGCGACTTCGGAAAACGAATCGCCGCGTGTGATTAGCGCAGGTGATTTTTCATTTTAGCCAGGCATAGAGCGAGGGGAGGCATTCGGGGAAGATTGGTCGTGGAAAGTCGCGCGATTAGTCACCAGGCGACTAAATCTCCCCAAATCGCCCAGTGTGTCCCAGCCCTCAGAAGGAAAAACAGCAGCCTGCCAGAAAGCATTTCTCTCCTAAAGTGCAGGCACAAGTCACATCACCAGGGGCAGCTGGGAAATTGACAAAATGTCTAGCCCCACGTCAGATTTAAAAATTGAATATAAAAAAAATCTGTTTACTCTTTTGAGAAATGGATTTCAGTGCAGAATTCTGCTGGAGCAGCACTATTAACTGATTAATTCTGACAAAATGTTTTTTTCCCATGACAGTATCCCTTTAAGCTCTGATAATGCCAGTTTTTCAGAAAGAATTGTTTTCATTAAAGGATGGCTGCCAAGCAAAAAGGTTAGTGCCACAATCATAGATGGTAGTTACTGCTAGTGTTATTTTTAACATCGTTATAAGTAATGAAACCATATATTCTATTTTGCATTAAATAGTGTACAATAAAGGCCGAGCATTCTTAAAGAAGAACATACCCTGTCTATAAATAGAGCATATTGTTCACCACTTTTCTCTGGCATGGAGCTGTCTTTGAAGGCTATGTTCTGGGGTGCCAGGAACCCAAGCAACTAGATAACACATACAGTATAAAGCTAGGAATGTTCTAGTCTGTGTTTTTCCTTAAAGGAGAAGGAAAGGTTAAAACTAAGTAAGCCTTATCAGAAAGGTCCATCTAAATACACCAGTAAACCCCCAAAGTAATGTTGCTCTAAGTCCCCTGTCAAAAGAAACACTGCATTTCTTTCCTTCTATTGTGTACACATGGGCTTCTGTATCAGACTTCCTGCCTTCAGCTTAAACCTCATTGCCCTGGGCAAGAGCATGCCCAGTTTGCGCCTCTCCCCCCACCCCTCCCTTCTCTACTGTAATCTGAGCCCAGAGCAGGGAGAGACTCAGGCAGGAAGTGATGTCACACCACATTAATACTGCAGCTCCTATTCTAAACAAACAGAGAGTTTCTAGAGCTGTTTACTCAGGTATGGTAAAACATTCTACAGAATAAATATAGCATTCTAGCTTGCACTATTGCAGCTAATCTATTGGCAATAAAATGCCTCCATAGCTTTCCTTCTCCTTTAACATCCTTCTGTTCATGCCCAGTTTTATCCCTCATCTAATCACTTGCTTATCTTTAAACTTATCTTTAATCTTGGATTCCTGACTTCCTTGCAATGAAAGAAAGAGAATGTTAGAAGGAGAAGTGTTGCCAACCTTTACTACTCTGTAGTACCCAGGATGCATTGCTGCATAGTAAGAAACATGTTCCTTTGAATTAAGGCTGTTTTTAGAAGATTTTAAAAATGAAACCGTCTAAAACTTTGCCCCAATAATAGTTAAAAATATATTATAATGTTTCAGTGATGGATTCAAAAAAGCAGTGGGACCTGCACAGACCATTCACAATCAGTTTTCTAATGCCTCATTCAAGAATATAATTGACTGCTCAGGGAAATGTGTACTTCCAGGTGAGTGGAACATCCTTTTTTGGAAACTATATTATGATGTAACTCCTGTGTGTTTAGACCAATCACTGATCGCCTCATCACCGGACCTGCCCCAGCCAGTCTCCACCCCCTGACTATTTTCAGGCCCCAGAGTGGCAACCCTATGTGTAGTTGTTGCTTAATTAAAGAAGATTTGACATCTCACTACAGCTTATATCAGTCAGCAATGATGGAAGTTGGAGACCAGAAGCAGAATGGTTTCCAGCTCTTGGTATCTGAGTCTCCCTAATCAGCTGAGATGATCTTGTCTCTAAAACCCAATTCTTCTGATTAATTAAAGCCAGCACTGCTTCCCACTGTCTATTGCTCATTACTCCACAAGATGGTGGCACAAACACAACTTTTTAAAGAGTATAATGCATTTCAGCATTTCAGTTAGTAAATGTTTATTTAGGACTGCTAGTCTGACATCTGAGTAGGTATCAAGTGAATGCTTAGTGATTACCATGGATTATAATAATGTATTCTGTTACTGAAATTTTTTGTTTTAAAGGCCAATTTTATTGTTTCATTTGCAGGCTTTGAAGATGCGCACACCATCCTGTGTGGGCTGGGGACAGGGTGCATGAGTTTGCAATGAAAGTAGGTAGAACAACCTATTGCCTTCTATTATTATTAATATTATTATTAATAATAATAACATATTTTTAGAGCACCAGCATATTTTGCAACGCTATAAAATGAATGTTTTAATACAAAGGAAAACCAGAATTAGTGACAGTAACCAATGCAAAAGGTGAAGAGGGCCCTGCACAAAAACGGTTGAGACACAAGGTGTGGGAGTGGGCAAAATCAGAAATAAGTAAGGTGAGAGATGTAGCATATGGCAGTGCATTTGGTAGCTAAACTCAATAGTAGGTCGGTTTCTCTAAATAATTGTGTTTTAAGAGATCTTTTGAAAGCAGAAAGGGTTGGAAAAAGTCAGACAGAGTGTGGGAAAGAGTTCCAGAGGAGGGGTGCAGCCCTTGCAAAGTATGAAGACCAGTAGGTCACATTATTTAACATATTATCTTCTTCATGGAGGGAAAGGCCACAATTTTTGATACTGCTTTCCTATCTTTCTTCAGAAACAACGTTATATGGTGTTCGGAATATTCTATGTACTCTTTTATTATATAAATAATAACCATAAATTATTGGTTATGTAATAAGCATGTATGACTGATACCCAATCTGTAGCTTGCAGGTGCCACATATATGGACATTTACCAGGCTGGTAGTGGAATCAATTATACTGTTGAGCACACCACTGCTGCTTCAGAGGAAGAGTTGTTTTGTAGCTTTAAACATCGACTAGAGAGGATGCTCAGAGCAGGAACAACATTGGATGAATGCAAGAGCGGCTATGGCCTGACGCTTGAAACAGAACTGAAGATGTTGAGAGTAATTGAATGCTAATCTGGAACTAGACATTGCTGTTTCATCTACTTAGAGCTCATTCTGTGCCCAAGTAAGAAGCATTTTATTCATGGATTCATTTTAATTTATTGTTAAGTGGTTTTGTAGTATACCAAGTGCTCAAAGAAATATATATTGGTTGAGTGAGTTCTAAATGATTTCCCATGTCCTTTCAGAGGAAAGAATGCACAGGAGGCAGCTGAAGATATTATTAATACCCATCTACCAGCACAGATGGCCCTGAATGGGATAACAAATCTATGTGGATAACATAGATGCAGTGTCGGACTGGGGGTCCTGGGCCCACTGGGACTGTTACCTCGGGGGCCCCCACACAGTGTCAGACTGGGACACCAGGGGCCCACCCAAAGACCTTAGACCAGGGGCCCACTCTCAGTACTATTATTCTTCCTCTCCTCACTCAACCTCTATTCTCCTAGTCTCTTTTCTTTACATATTATAATCTATTAATCCATCTATTTATCCTCTTTGTTCTCACAGAAATTGGTAATGGCCATGAAATAGGCCAAATGTTTAGAAGCAGGAGGGCCCACTGACACCTTGGCCCACCGGGAGTTTTCCTTGTATCCCGGTGGGCCAGTCCGACACTGTATACATGTCTTCTGTGAAATGGTTGTCTTTGACTTGGAATCCACCAGAATCATTTTTCAAATTGGAAAAGCTATTGGTTTGAATCTAAATTTCCATGGGGATGAATTTAATCCTATGAATTCAGCAGAGGTATTGTAGTCCTGGGTTGCTATTATTTTTGTTTGTTTGTTAATGGTGATGGTTCCTATTGATCTTGTGCAGTTCATTCATCATTGTATGGATCTTGTACATTCGGTGAAGCCCCACACAGTGGCCAGTGAGGGAACCACATGACATAGGCCATGTTATGACATATTGGCTATAAACTTATTTTTGTTGTTAACTGGGAAACCATATTTCTCTTTCTATGTGTTTTATTATTGAACTTGGGCGTTTGATACTAATATGTGTATTCTCACATGTCTACTTATGTATGAAGGCAACGTGACTAAATAAGTAAAATAAATACATTGGCATAGCATATTGGCACCCAATTTCTTGTCGTCTTAACCAAAAAACAGTAAACAGATACTTGAAAAAATATTAATATTAATGCGGATCTAAGTTAATTTGTGATAAATGAATGTTAGGTTCAGGGATTGGGAACTAGATATGAACGGCATCAAAGAAAAAGCTAAAAGTGCAGTCTTGACCATTCAAGTAAATGTGCTTTGAAAAAAGAAATTAAGTTGATTTTGGGAAGTATACAAACAGAAACAAGGTAGAATTCGACTGCACTAACTGATACTGGAACTGAATACAGAAACAGGACTCGGGTAGCTTAAAATAAAACACTATGTGAAATGGAACATAGATAGCTTGAATATATAAATACCGGTACCTGTTCAAAGCTTTGTAGATGAATTGGCACCTAAAAAAGAAACATCTTATTTCAGAACATCCAGTACATTTTCAAGAATGCATTGAAAAATACACATTTTCAAACCTAGGTCATACATTTTCATGCAATTCCTGCATGCACACGACAGGGTATGTTATATTAAACAGGGAATAATTAACCCCATCTCACAGCAATGGGGGGAAAAGTGTCAAAAGCAGCATCCTTGTTTGCCCATACTCAAACCAATGGGACTTCGGTTAGGTGTACTACATACTGCCTATTTTACAAGGGGTTACAAAAACAGACAAAGAGCACACCGAAAGGAGGGATCTTTAATGAGGGAGGAAAGAACCTTCATTAATATGATCTATAAGGGTGGTGGCAGATGAGGTTACTGGGGGAGATTAGTCGCCCAGAGAAAAATCACCTCTTCTTCGGGAGACTAATCTCCCCTAAATGCCTTCCCGCCCGGCGGGATGGCAGTCAGATTGCTTCAGCTTTCCGAAGTCGTCCGAAGTTTCCTCGTGAGGCAGAAAGGCATTTAGGGGAGATTAGTCTGCCGAAGAAGAGGCATTTTGTTGCTGGGCGACTAATCTCCCCAGTAGCCTCGCCTGCCACCACCCTAAATAGGGATTTCATTATTTCAGCTGGGTGCAGAATAAGGAGCACGTGCTGTGAGTCATCTAGAAGAAGTAAGTGATGAAGGTATTCCTGCATTGGCCAAAGCTAAATGTTCTGCCATATTACTGCCTACAACTGCTTATATTGTAAGGTACGGTATCTTCAAATAAACCATTCTCTACCCATGTGCTTTTATTCAGCTTCCTTACCTTATTTATGAATGTACAGATAGTACCTCTTTCTGTGTATACGGTACTTATAGGTGCAGTGTGTTCTTGTTTTTGATAGCAGATGGTTTAATGCAAAATATTCCATAAATAATAAATACCTAAATTCTGTGTTTAGACAAAAATGGTGTGACATTAAATATGTTACAGTAATTGTCTAATTCAAGATATGAAACAAAGTATTTGAAAAAAAATATTATTTTGCTGTTTTTTTTCCTTTTCTCCTTCAAGTGACCTTGTTAAACAATTACAAAGTAATTACAAAGTAATTATTACAAAGTTGCAGTTACACTGTAACCATTTCTTGTCAGCAAAAGAAGCTGGTAAACAAGTTTGACCTGAAGAAGAGTTTTTTTTGAGACAAGGAACTATATATGCTCAGTACAAGGTTTTATTTGGTTTATAGCATTCCCTTTCTCTCTCCATTTCAAGAAAGGGCAATGACAACTCCAATGTATTATAGGGGTCATAGTCAGTTGGTTATTCTAGTTTAAGTTCGACTAAATGTATGCTTAATGGTGTTTCAAATGGGTGAAATTTTGATTTGAGATTCTATTCACTTCCATTGCATTCATGCATTCAGGTATGGGATCCATTATCCAGACACCTGTGATCTAGAAATCTCTGAATTATGGGAAGGTCATCTCTCACAGAATCCATTTTAATCAAATAATTCAGATTTTTTATTTTTTTTTCTCTGTAATAATAAAACAGTACCCTGTACTTGATCCCAACTAAGACATAATTAATCCTTATTGGAAGCAAAACCAGCCTATTGGATTTATTTAATGTTTCAATTATATTTGGTAGATTAATGGTATGGAGATCCAAATTACGTCAATATAACAGTTCCCATACCTGTATATCATTTTATATCTGCAAAGAAATGCACCTTAAAATATCTTTCTTGAGTTTCTAACATTTTATGAAAAACATGGGTCTAGGCAAATGCTGTAAATACTTTCAGGCATATATAACCTATTAGAATAAAATATTGTTAACCTAGAAACAAACTTTGCAATTATTAATTTAAATGTGTGTTTTTAGCTGAATTTCATCCTTTTTGTTGTAGACTCAAACAGCCAAGAGCACGGGACATGCTTATTGCTGGAGTCATTGTTTCTCTTGCCAGTGATTTTAACCCTAATGCGTATTGCTTTTCGATGATAAGCATTGCCTGTCTTTTTATATTAATTATGGAAAGTGAAGTTAATAGTAAATCATAGCCAGACAGCCAAATTGAATTTCTTTGTAAAACACTATGTAATAAAACATGTTTTTGATTGTAGTTATTTCAAGAGAGGTATGCTTTTATAATATAATAAATGCCATTTCAGTCTTAGCCTATGGTGATGCACTTGGATTTTGTCAACATGAAGATGTCTCTGAAAAGCTCTGGCTGCTGCTACCATCAATGCAGCATATGCTTTGGGAAGACCCCATACTCATGGATCACTGGAGGTTGGAAAACAGTGGGGCTCATTTATCAACACTGGGCAAATTAGCCCATGGGCAGTTACCTATAGCAACCAATCAATGATTAGCTTTTTAAAGCTAGCTGCAAGTAGAACAATTAATGCAGCAATCTGATTGGTTGCCATGGGTTAATGCCCATGGGCAAATTTGCCCAGTGTTGATACTGAGATGTTGTTGTAATTAATGCCTCACAGTATCTATTGATTACTACAGAATTTGTTTCATTCATTTTTTCATTATAATGGTTGCAGGGAAAACTAGATATTGTTGGTTATGAAATTATCAACTAAATTTTGTTATATTGTGAAATCACAAGGCAGCTCCAGGGTTTCAGAAATGTAAAATCAGTTACTTTTGTTAATAAAAAAAACCCTAATCTGCCATGGTCTTAGTAATCATACAAGCAACATACAAGCAAGTACATATTATGACTGTAATGTTTATGTCTGGCTGGGCTTATAGATATATGTGGCATTAGTTTGGATCGTCTGTTCTATTCACACAGCTCTCTTTAAAGGGGTTGTTCACCTTTGAGTTAACTTGTAGTATGATGTAGAGCGTAATATTCTGAGACAATTTGCAATTGGTTTCTGTTATTTATTATTTGTGGTTTATGCGTTATTTGGATTTATATTCAGCCGCTCTCTAGTTTGCAATATCAGCAATCTGGTTGCTAGGGTCTTTGAATAAGAGATTGAAATATGAATAGAAGAGGTTCTGAATAGAAAGATAAAAAGGGTAATGAAAACTAGCAATAACAATATATTTGTAGCCTTAATGAGCATTTGTTTGTAGATGGGGTCAGTGACCCCCATTTGATAGCTGGAAAAAGTCAGAAGGGGGCAAATACTTAGAAAACTATAAAAAATAAGACCAATTGAAAAGTTGATTAGCATTGGCCATTCTATAACATACTAAAATATAACTTAAAGGTTTGAATGCATTTCTTGTGAGCAGTGCTCAGATATAGACAGGCAAGAAATGATCTGCACTTACCCATATTAATATATTAAGGATATTCAGATAAGATATTGTACATAATGCTGCTAAAAAATACCCACCCCTTTAAACAAAACACAGATTGTTTTCCATTATTACAAATATTCAAGATGGTCAACTATCTTAAAGTCTATTCTTGTCTGACGAGTCCCATGCTCACTTGCTTCTGATTCAATAATAATTCTCCTACATCATTAAACATTTTCCACAAGGGCTAAGTCTTACCTGCAACTTGTTTTCCAAGGTCAAGGTTAAAACTCCCAAATAGTTGCCCTTTTTATTTGATCACCTGACTGATACTGAAGATGATGGGAACTACAACATGTAGCTAGCCACTATTCCTGTATAAACTATAGCTCAGTGTTGTGATCAGTAGCAGGGCTGCCAAGTATGTAGTACACTCAGGGGGGATTTGGAACTGTCTATTTACTCTGTATTCACCTGGAAGGCCATCTTAAGATGAATTAGGGTGAGATTTAGGGTAAAAAATATTTGCTGACCAAAGGTTGAACCTCCAAGGGGAATTGAAAAAGCCCAACAACTACTGCCTTAAAAGGCCAGTAACATAATTTTTTTTTTTTAAATTTGTTTCTATTTAACGAAAAAAAAAACACCAAGGCAGTTTTAACTTTCAATTAGCAAAGTTTTTATTAAGAAATGACTTACTGATTCTCTGCTTGCGCTTCTCTTCAGAAACGGCGACAGGGTGATGATCCATTGTGCGGCCCTCGATTTCTCCTCCCTTCCTTCTATAGGAGATAGCCAGGGAGGAGAAATCGAGCGCCGCATGATGGATCGTCGCCCTGTCGACGTTTCTGAAGAGGAGCACAATCAGAGAATCTCGTTAAGTAGAAACAAATTTTTTAAAAAATGTAATATTTATTTTTTATGATACTGGTCCTTTAAGATATACAACTAAAAGGTGATTAAAAGAAGTGTGGTCCTCTGAGTACTTTGATTTTGTACATGTAATGCTTTTTTGTTTTCTCTTTCATTTGTAGGTGGGAACATGTGATTTACCATTTCGGT
Organism: Xenopus laevis; assembly: GCF_017654675.1. NCBI lineage: Eukaryota > Metazoa > Chordata > Amphibia > Anura > Pipidae > Xenopus > Xenopus laevis. Next base: position 90,666,024 of record NC_054376.1, on the reverse strand, counting down.
GGACATCATGAATTGATTGAATATATTGTTATCAAAGGGAAAATAGTATACAAGAACAAAAGTTCTGCATCTGTAGAAAGGATACTAATATCATACAACGATACTACTTTTTATTAGCACAATGTCCTTATTTTTCACATTAATGTATATGTATAATTTCACAGGAATAACCCCACTACAGTGAATTCCAGATCATATTCAGAAATGCACCAATCGATGATAATGACAAACTAACAAATGAAAAATCTGTAAAGTCTGTTTTCACTATTTAAAGTGGACCTGTCACCCAGACACAAAAATCTGTATAATAAAAGTCCTTTCAAATTAAACATGAAATCCAATTTCTATTTTTTTTATTAAAGCATTCATAGCTGTTGTAAGCTCATTTAAACATCTCAGCTGTCAATCAAATATTGTCTGCCCCTCCTCTATGCCCTGGGCATAGAGGCAGGGCAGACAATTACTTTCTCTTTCCATTCAGCACTTCCTAGATGTCACTGCTCTCCACATATTCCCCCGTTCTCTTTACCATTTAATTGTGCAGCCAGGGCATGGGGATGGACATCGGGTCCCCTATTCTGGTGCACAAACAAGATTCTGAGATGATGCAAGGCTTGTCTTAATAACAGTGTCCACAAAATGGCTCCTGCCTGCTTACTATAATTATGAATTCCCAGACTGATGGAAACAAGATTCAAATAATTTATACAGTGTATAAGTACAGGTTTATTCTGCTTGACTGATATGATAAAATAGGATTATGAATAATTTTTTTGGGTGACGGGTCCCCTTTAAGTGAATTGAAAAAATTAAGGGACTTGTATGTGGAGGGGAAACTCATCTTTGTAATTTGCAGTTATAAACTCTAATGCAGAGGAGGGTAAATAGACATAAATGAGCTTGTATACTGTATTGTTGTCATACAGTATAATAAGCAAGAGATATGAGGGTAGACTTCATGTTCCACTTTAGTGTTCATGGCAGCTGCAAATGACAAGCTTAACACTGTTCCTGAATCTGGCATCCAATCATATTGTCTGCAATAGCACAGGAGTGTACAGTAAGTCCAAAATCATACTCGAAGCTGCAAAGAAGTTACTTCACTTGCAACTGAGTAGTTATTACTTGATATAACTAATGCAATTTGGTCATTCAATGGTATGGCCATTGATCAGCCAATAATCTGCAAACACTTTACTTGTATGTTTAGATCCCACTATGCTGTAGGATCCATTAGTTGCTAGGGTCCTACTGTATATACATGTCTTATCTTGAGAAGCAAAACAGTGACAAAAATATTTTTTTTCACTCATTCATAAGTCCCCTGAGTGCTCCAGTTCTTCATGTGCATATTCATCTCTTTTGGATGCACCTGGGCCATTGTCCCCAATACTGGGAGTATGTTGCAATCATTTGTTTGTTGCTATATAACAAACAAGGGAAAGTTGTGCTCACCACTATTTTTTAAAACCATTAGGCAGGGGTGCAATGAGGCTGTGACCACTAAATACATATAGACAAATACAAGAGTCCTCTGCACTCAACCCATTATCAATATATATATATTTGAAAGCAGCTAGTAAGTTGCAAAGTTGAGAATTGAGCATAGGACTGGCCAGATATGGGATGACTTTGACGTAGATGGCCAGCTTAAATATATTGCAATATATGGACAAACAATCCCTGTTTTGTTTAAAGGGTAAGGCATTTTTCAGTAGCAGTATGCACAAAATGTCGCTGTCTTAAATATATTGATAATGGGTTGAGTGCAGAGGACTCTTGTATTTGTCTATATATATATATATTGTGCAATAGAGTATAAAGCGTTAGCCAGGGAGAGTATTGTGGTGCCTTACATAGATATTCTATCTGATCATACAGTAATTAAAAACCTTTTAATACTAAGGTTTTGCTAAACTGTAATGCCAACCATCCCCACCACATACTCGAGCAATAAGCTATTGTACCAATGTATCTGTATATGCATATGACAATTAGATAAAAATCACGATTTTTGCTCAAATGAAAAAAGCTGATATGAGTGCAAAGTTTATTGAATGATGTTCATTCAATTCATCCTTAAGAGAAAATAAAAGAAAGCTTTGGCCTTTTACTGTGATTAATCAAAGATCAAATTGAAAAATTACTTATGTTACATTTTTTTCTGCAAGTTGCAAGATTACAATTTTCCAGCATATTTTAATTGATGTTATATTTTCTTTACAGTTCATAATATAAGACACCATTATAAAGAAAGCTGTAGCTCCAGTGCAAGGTCTCTCAAAAACACAACAATATTGAAAAAAAAAACTTGTAAGTCTATAATGCCCAAAACATGTTTTCCATTTCTTTTTTATTTGTTGGGGTAAAGTCAAGTCAAGTACTGAAGAATTCACAGGATGAATCTTTTACAACTGTTCATGGAGAAAACAGGACATTTTGCTACTAACATTGCTTTATTTCTACTGCATGTACACTTTGGATTAAGACCCACTGAAATCCAGCAGACAATCACTGGGGTCATGAGAACAGGAGTTATTTAATGATGAAGATTCCATTGAAAAGGATGTAGGGGAGGAAGGTCTTGATTCAGGAATATGCTCCATTCTATATTTTTCAATATATGGTTCCACCACATTCCATATCTATAAGCACAAAATAGTAAAATAGGCACATTTTATAATAAATCTACGGTATACGTTATAAAACAGTTTTATTTCCTCTAGTATTCAATATCAAAGGATCTTGTAATGCAATAATATTAGGAGGATAAGTCATATTTATTAGCAATAGATCTGCAATAATAAACACAACTTGCCTTCTGGTCAACAAGCAACCTGTGAACTGCTTCTATATCTGGAGCCATGAAACGGTCCTTCATCCAAGGCCTTAAACAAGACAAACATGAAACAGCTGTAGATTATTAACCATTAAAAACAAACAAAGAACTAGAAAGCGCTGAGTGAGGCTGTTTATTTATTTTTACCTAACAACCGAGCGCACAAGGTCATAGACTTTCTCCAGTGGAGTTGTTGTCCGGAGCGGGCGTAGGAACTCAATCCCCTGACAGGCTGCAAGTAACTCTATAGCCAACACTAAGAAAAAAAGGAAGTGAATAACTAGTACTTTGTGAGTGCATGTCAACCTATAAAGACTTTATAAAACACCCACTACAAAAAGCAAAATGGAAATAGAGAATGCTGCTTCATGTGTACATTTCAGAGCCTGCATTTTCTCTCCTGGATCCCTATTGAATTACTCGTTCAGTAAAAATATATTCTGCACCCTTATTCCCTTGAACAATGTTATAGTACAGGATTGGTCCTCTTCTATACCAGTGTCTCTTAGACTCCTTCATTTCTAATAAAATCTATAAAAAGAAGTATTAAAAATGAAAAACATTACTTCATTGGTAGCCAATCCAATTCAGACTGGATTTTCTTTTTACCATATATTTTAAAAAAATCCTACCATGTTCAACATGTTCGATGACTCTTACAGCTTTCCTGGCTGCCCATCCACCCATGGACACATGGTCTTCTGTTGCTGCACTAGTGGAGAGGGAGTCCACAGATGAAGGATGGCACAATGCCTTGTTTTCTGAAACTATAGAAGAAGTAGCATCATAAAATATGTTCATGTCAATTACTTGAATCAGTTGCTTAAATAAATAAAAAATACATTTTATTAAAAAAGAAGACGAATAAACTCAGGATAAAGTGGGCCTGTGCTGAATGGAGAAACGAATATAGTACTGTGCTATGTATAGCATAATAGAAGGATAACAGCAAAAGTATTCCAATATTGTAAGTACCAAGAGCAGCAGCAGTGCAGTGAGCGATCATGAAGCCAGAGTTTAAGCCTCCTTCTGTCACTAGAAATGCTGGCAGCTCACTAAGTGAGGGGTTACACAGTCTTTCAATCCTCCGTTCACTGATGGCAGCAAGTTCATGCACCCCAATAGCAAGGTAATCCAAAGCCTGAAAGGAAAAACCTCCATGTGTGTTTATACTGCAGTAGATAACTTATCTGGTATAAAGGATAAAACATTTAAATATTACCTTTGCAGGGTATTCCCCATGGAAGTTTCCACCTGATATGGTCTCACCTCGCTCTGAAAAAACCATCTTGTATAAAGAGTTAAGAATTTTATATGCACAAAGTCTAGATTAGATTCAGTCTGTGGACCTTCAACTTCAACACTGGCTTGCTTCAAAATGAAGTAAACAAGCACATAAAGACATCACCAACTGCAGGGTTCCACTTCATTGAATATGTGGAAAGCTCAAATCATAAAACATTTATTGATAAAACTGTGATAAAACTAAATAGTGGTTAAATATTGGCTGTGTGTCATTGACAGAGCAGGAAATGTGCTAAACAGTGGCAAAAATACTAGCAGTTGTTATAAATTGTTGACAGCAATCTAACAAACGGATCTTCCTAGGTTTAGCTTTGCACCACAGCACTAAGCATGGACCTGAGCTATACTTGTAGCCCTTAGAATTTGTTACAAAAGTGTTGCACACGATTTTCAAAATTATCAAACCCTACCAGGAAGTAGAGAATTCAAAAATTAAAAGAATACCCCATGTGTCTGACACATGCTTTACTTAGGGGCACATTTACAAAGCTCGAGTGAAGGATTCGAATAAAAAAAACTTCGAATTTCAAAGTGTTTTTTGGGCTACTTCGACCATCGAATGGGCTACTTCGACCTTCGACTACTACTTCGACTTTGAATCGAACGATTCGAACTAAAAATCGTTCGACTATTCGACCATTCGATAATCGAAGTACTGTCTCTTTAAGAAAAACTTCGACCCCCTGCTTCGGCAGCTAAAAGCTACCGAAGTCAATGTTAGCCTATGGGGAAGGTCCCCATAGGCTTGCCAGCGTTTTTTTGATCGAAGGATATTCCTTCGATCGTTGTATTAAAATCCTTCGAATCGTTCGATTCGAAGGATTTAATCGTTCGATCGAACGAATAATCCTTAGATTGTAGGATTAGCGCTAAATCGTTCGACTTCGATATTTGAAGTCGAACGATTTTAGTTCCTAGTCGAATATCGAGGGTTAATTAACCCTCGATATTCGACCCTTAGTAAATCTGCCCCTTAGTGTAACAGGCTTTATAAAAGGAATTTGATAAAGCATTCTACATCTGACGAAACCCACATTCAGCAATATGGTTTTTATAGATAGGATTTCTCTTCAGGGTGCCCAAAGGCCCAAATCCTCCAATGCCCTCCCCCGCCCCTCATGATCGCATCCTTTGAGCTTACAAGGATACAAGGATGTGTGGAAGACTCTAGAGCTCACACCTGAGCAAATTTAAAATTTTAATTTGTGATGCCCTGTGGCTTTGCCACAAATCGGGGCCTGATTAATGGCCCTATAAACAAAAGCAAGCATTCAACCTTTTCCTTTCAGTTTTCTAACTGCAATAGACCAGTGGAAGTCAACAGCTGATTAGTTGCTAAGTGGACCAACTTTGCCTATGCATTGCATGTAAAGATACAGGATTGTCTGTTGCGCTGTTAATTTCAGTTGTGATGATGTTCTTCACAAAGGCGATTGTATCATTTACCACTCCGTGCACCTGTATATATACAAATACATATAGTCGGAAAGTATTTATTTAATATGAAGGGTGTTTTTGTTTTTCAATTCAGTCATTTTTAACAAATGTTTTTAAAAACCATATCTACATATTCGCACAGAAATATGAGAGATGTATAGCTGAAATGCATTTGTAAAAGTTGTAATTGTGTGATAAAAATCACTTTGCATCACTCTTTTGGGTACCTCTTTGAAAGTTAAGGGATGAGAAAGTTGCCCAGAAGGTGTTTCATCAAAAAAAAAAAAAAATGAAGAAGCAGGTGATCGGACATTTAAAAACCCCATTGTTAATTTGTTTGACATATGTTTTAGTGATAAACTAAGGCTTGAGACAAAGGAACAGAACATTTGATCTGGAGTAAAGTAGCGAAGACTTGGGTTTGGGCTTCCTAGTGAATGAAGAATTAGTAAGGGTAAGACTACTAATCCTTATGAGATGCTAGAATTTAAGATAAAAGAAGTGTAGTAGAACCCTTCTCCATTCTGATATAAGTACAGGTAGATAGTTAGGGTAAGGGAGATGAGCATGGAGATCGAGGCAGAGTGAGAGATGGAGATTAGAAAAAAGAGGACAAAAGACAGATTTATTTAAACTGATATTTTGTATAAAAAGAATACATGCGTGAGGCTTATAGGAAAGACATCTTAGTATTTTTGTTAACCTGACCCCAAAATGGTTTACCTGAGGACAGCAGCGTAGTGTATAAGCATCCTGGACCCTATCACAGAACCTGTGACTCTCTAGAAAGAAAAAAAATTAAAAAAGAATATAAAAACACAATAACTAAATGTGAGAAAAACTTATGTTAGGCAATCAGTTCTATTCCGTTTATATTACTATAATTACGTTTTTGTATAGATTTGTAAGGTAATTATTCCTTGTCCTTATACTTGTAATCATGCATATGTGTACCAGTTGTTATAATTCATTTGCCATAATAATAAAGTGTTAAATGATGCCCTCATTTCTTATTATCTGTTTAGAAGAACATAAGCAGAATATACAGTAACTTTTGGGCCACAATGAACAGCCAGCATCATCTTTGGCTTCTGTTCTACAGAGATCCATGTTGGCTCTAAAAATTGCCATTTTTACACTGCACACACCTGGGTGTTGCTGTTCTATGGTCACACTCAGCCCAGACTATTGGTGTGCTATCACCCCTTGGAATCTTTAGTTCCACTTACCAAAAGCTTTTCTTTCACTAACAGCAGGATATACATTACAGTGAATCGCCCTTCCATGTATGTACAGTAGATGGGGCATTGAGAATGTAAATGACTCATTTAAAAATTGCAACAAATAAACCGCATTGTTCCTTTTAGAATATTACGGCGACCTACAGTGTATACTACAGGTATGGGACCTGTTATCGAGACTGCACAGGACCCGTCGTTTTCTGTAGTATGGAACACCATACTTTAAGGCTGCTAAAAAAAATCATTTAAACATTAAATAAACCCAATAGGATTGTTTTGCCTCCAATAAAAATTAATTATATTATAGTTGGGATGCAAGGTTTTATCATAACAGGAAAAAGGGATATTTTTTAAATAATGTGATTAAAATGGAATCTATGAAATATGGACTTCCAATAATTCTGAGCTTTCTGGATAACAGATTCCCAGATAATGGATACCATACCTATACTCACAGCATACCTGCAATCTCTGAGGGGTGATGATCCGAATCCAACAGTGATCGGAAACGAAAGGCAACTTCCACTTGTCCAGGGTGGGGTCTCAGAGCATGTATATCTAGAAATCAGAAATATTTTTTTAGCAACATCAATATTTTACCAGCCATGGGGAAAAGGGATCACATTTACCAACCTGTATCAAAGGCCCTAGTTGTACCCTTCAAGACTTCGAGTGTGAGAGCAGCAACAACATCAGATTGCTTGGCAATAGCATTGGCTCTTTCCACAGCCTCACAACCCAGGGATGTAATCATCTGGGTCCCATTAATAAGGGCTAGGCCCTAAACAGAAGACAATTTTAGGGAATGGAAAAAACCTTAACAAACCTGGAATGTAGGTAGTATTCAAAGTGGGTAACCTGTTATTAATATTTTAAAGATACTGTTGCCATATTATTAGCCACTTTTCTATAATTTCACTTAACAGTCTGTTTTTTTTCAGAAGCAATGTCATGATACGTCACGCTGTTCATTACCTAGCCACCAAGGTTGTCTTCTTACCACCAGGAAGGACCTGAATGGTCCATGGGGAGGGGACATCTTGAAGTAAGATGTGAAGAACTTTCAACTAGCGTTATATTTGTTGATGAAAAACTGCCACAATTGCAAGTGCTAACAAGAGGGAACACCACTATGGGGAAAAAATCACTAACGGGCGAAAATTCGCCAGTGACGGCTTTGCCTTGTGAAGTTTAATCGCCGGCGCTGAATGCTGGCGAAGTTGCGCTAGCGTTACTTCGCCAGACATAGCGAAGTTGCGTTAGCGTTAGATAAATTGCATACGGTGGGAAGTTAAATTTCAATGGACGTATAGGTTGCAGCAAGTACATTACACTACACAAGCCCAGGGAACCCAAATAAAATAAAATAAAGTTGTTATAATGCCCTACACATGTGCCCAGTGTATAGTTTATGTGCCATATGTAAGGAAATGTAGGGTAAAAGCTGGGTACCCTAAAAAAAAATTATGATCCTTTGCAGCCTATCACCCTGAAAAAAGGATAAGACACCAGCCTTTTTGGGACTTAGAAAATTTTTCAACAAAGTTTCAGTCCTATCTACTCCATTGCACTTCACCTGGTCTGAGGTGGTGAAGGCAAGTCTGACGATAGAGGTAACGTTCAGTAAAATCAAAAACTTAGTGAGTTTGCGTAGTAACGCTCTTTGGCCAGAGCGAATATTTGCCTGGAGTTAGAGTGCGAAGTTGCGCCAGAGTCTATCTCCTTAACTGGCGTTATAATGCCATCGCCTGTTAGTAAATCGGCGAAGTGCCGAAATGACATCACACGGGCGAATTTTTGCCAGCGTTTGCCACTTCACCCTTTAGTAAATTTGCCCCTATGTGTGCATGAACCACAGGCCCATAGTGTTTTACATGAGAATAGCTGCATTTTATGGAAAAATCTAACTATTTTGCATATACAATTATAATACAATTAGAATACAATTATAAGGTTGGGCACAGTTTGTGCTTCTCCTATTGTCTATGGCACATTGAGATTTTTAATTTAACTTTATACATAACATAAATACAATATACACAAATAGGTAAACATGATGAAATGAAGATGACAAATTCACATTATGAAAAAGACAACAAAGTCAACCAATCAGAAGGTAGCATTTATTCATTTCAACTGATTAAAAAAATACACTTTATAGTTAACTGCAAAATGCATAATTAGTGCCAACACATTTCTTTAGATAGATTATACCTTATTCACATTGCTGTGAGCAGGCTCCCTTGTGATGGATGGATATAAATATTTGAGCTATTGAACTTTGGTTAACTACAAAGTGGCATAAACAAATAGTTGATCTTTTGATGGTGAAAATTACAAATAACGTATATAATGTTTTAACATTTGTTCTGACAACGATTATACATTTAGGGGCAGATTTACAAAGCTCGAGTGAAGGATTCGAATTAAAAAAACTTCGAATTTCGAAGTGTTTTTTTGGCTACTTCGACCATCGAATGGGCTACTTCGACCTTCGACTACTACTTCGACTTCGAATTGAACGATTCGAACTAAAAATCGTTCGACTATTCGACCATTCGATAGTCGAAGTACTGTCTCTTTAAGAAAAACTTCGACCCCCTACTTCGGCAGCTAAAAGCTACCGAAGTCAATGTTAGCCTATGGGGAAGGTCCCCATAGGCTTGCCTGTGATTTTTTGATCGAAGGATATTCCTTCGATCGTTGTATTAAAATCCTTCGAATCGTTCGATTCAAAGGATTTAATCGTTCGATTCAAAGGATTTAATCGTTCGATCGAACGAATAATCCTTCGATCGTTCGATCGCAGGATTTGCGCTAAATCGTTCGACTTCGATATTCGAAGTCGAACGATTTTAGTTCCTAGTCGAATATTGAGGGTTAATTAACCCTCGATATTCGACCCTTAATACATCTGCCCCTTAGAGTGTAACAAATTACCACATCAAGGAAGAGGCCCAGATGTACCACCCTGAGCCTTCAGCAAAGGGAGCAGATCAAACCGGATATCTGTTGAGCAGGCACTTTAACAAGGTAAACTTCCACCAGGTGGATGAGAACAAGCAAAGACTTTTATAGCCTATGAAGTTTTGTAACACAAAAGGTATAAGGTTGCTTATTTGTGACATAAATAAAGTCTTCACTTATTCTTATCCACCTGGTAGAAGTTTGCCATATTGAGTGCCTGCTCAACAGATATCCGGAATTATTATACATTGCCTTAGGGCAGTGATCACCAACCAGTGGCTTGCGAGCAATATGTTTCTCACAAACCCCTTGGATGTAGCTCCCAGTGGAGCTTAAAGCAGGTGCTTATTTTTGAATTCCTGACTTGGAGGCAAGTTTTGGTTGCATAAAAACAAAGTGTACTGCCATACAGAGTCCCTTGTAGGCTGCCAGTCCACATAAGGGCTACCAATAGCAAATCACAGCCCTTATTTGGCAACCCACAAAAACATTTTGCATGTTTGTGTTTCTCCCCAACTTTTTTTACATTTGAATGTGGCTCATGGGTAAATAAGGTTGAGATCCATGCCTTAGGGCAAGAAAAATCACAAAAGAAAATCACTTCAATATCCTGATAACTTTTTCTTATTACCTCTTTTGGCTTTAGTGAAATTGGCTGTAATCCATGAGCTTGCAGCACCTAGTAACAGTATAAGAGAAGATTGTGATATTGTGAAAAGAAGACAGCATATATGTGGTTGGTTGTTATTATAGTTGATTAAGGTAGTTTTTATTTCATTTACATATGTTTAACCTGACCAATAACTTTAAATTAATATAATTGAGCATTCAGTGAAAATTAAAAACATAAACATGTTTCCACTAAAATCTTAACATAACAAAATTGCTGCAAATGCTCCAGGTACCAGTGAAAATGGCCACCTCAGAATTCTTTGTTTGATAAAGAAAAAAAACCATTTGAATCGGACTGTCTCAGGCTTCTTCAGGAACAGTAATTAAAAGTAATTAAAATATAACGTACTATTGCCCTACACTGGCTAACTGGTGTGTTTGATTTAGAGATGCTTCTATAGTTTATATAAATAAGCTGCTGTGTAGTCATGGGGTAGTTATTTTGTCAGAAAAAGGAGAAAAGGCACAGGTCGCATAGCAGATAAGATCTGTAGATTAAAATGGGTTTAGATGCTGTGTAAGAAGAAAACCCATTGTATTCTACAAATCTTATTTATCTACTAAATAATCAGTGCCATTTACCCCTATTTTAACTTGAATGGCTGCCCTGTGGCTACACAACAATTTGTTTATATAAATATATTTACAAATTAAAATATGTACATTGTATATTTACAATATGTAAAATACATACAGGCACAGTCATATATACATCAAAAAAAAATAGGCGAATACTTGACTTACATATTTGGCATCAGCCCAACCACTCTTGGGTGACCACATTTTACCTTCTCCTATCAAACCCAATGCAAGATGAGAAAGAGGAGCAAGATCTCCACTAGCCCCAACCGTCCCTTTCTCTGGGACATATGGCAAACAACTTGCTGGAAAAAAATCACAATGTGTTTAGTTGCTTCGGGTTCATAGCATATATCATTAGTAAATAGCGATAAAGATTCTTAAAGCTGGGAATACACAAGCAGATCAGCTCACTGGTCAATATATTTTTTGAACTTAACACCCACTGTCATAGGCCAAATGAGGCTGAGAGAATGCAGTCTTTGCTCAACCGAGTTCTCCAGCATTTTTAAACAATATAAATTAGACATCAGTCAAAGAGAGCATTATTTTGGCTCAAGGTTGAGATGGTGGCTAACTGCATCCATGCATGGCAAGCCTATGCCAAGCTCAGAATTCCAGAAAATTAGCTACTGATGTTGTCCTCACTGATATTACAGGCTTCAAAATTAATTCAATAGACCTCGGCAAACAGCATGATAACATATAAAAAATATAGCGCACTGTTCTATGAACAGTCTATGAACTACAGTATATGTCAGCTAATGCCGGTAGTATGATAACTCTCCCTTTTATGCATACAGGGTATTTATCAAAACAGATATGAAGAGCATATCTATGTCTGCATATTTCATATATTTAAGGTTCATTTATTATTATTTAATATATAAAAGTGTGAATATTGTTTTATAAGCTTACCATTAAATGCTTCAATGACTTGATGTAAAGTTTCTAATGAAATACCACTGTATCCTTTTGCTAAGACATTGATCCTTAAAGCCAATAGCATTCGAGTGCGGTCAGGACTTAGTGGCTTTCCGACACCTGCCAACACATAAAATAAGCTGTATTTTTATTCAAGTATAATTATGTTTTATTTATATGTTGAGCCCAAACAGCCACCTTAAAGTAAAATCGAAATATACTTTCTAGCATTTTATCTTAAACAAGGGTTGAATAAGTTAAAAAAACAGGATTTATTGTTTGTTACAGCACAATGTATTGTAGCATACATATCTATTTTGCCTGCATTTGATGCTACAGGAGAAAACAAATTAGTGCTTTTGTATGATTTGTATTGAAATATTAGACATAGCAGGTGCTAAATATTGTTTACTATTTTTTACTTGGATTAATCAAGAACATATAAAGGATAATATATAGACTTAGTTACCTGCTGAGTGAGACCGAACAAGGTTTTCTTGAAGCTCTCTAAACACAATAAAAAAAATAAAAAAATATATATTGAAAAAATAATGAACAAAGAAGTATTCTTTGTATTATTAGGGAATTTAAGTCTCTTGATGTAAACAATAAAGTAAAGTAGAATCAATATAATATAATAATCCTAATTCCAAAAGCAGCTCACGCAGAATGGAATAGTATGGGGTTTTTTTTTTGCAGTAGAAAGTACAACTATAGGTTCTTGTAGATTTTATAATTTGGTTTTGCATGACAAATTCCAGCATTTTAATAACTAATATTTCCCTGAGTATATCTGGGGGAAAGTCGCTGCAGCAAAATTATTGCCAAAAATAGATTATTTCTGCAAAGAGATCACGTTTATTACTTACTTACTTTATTTTATTTTATATATTAAAATGTATTACTTTATAAATTAATTAATTTACTTAATTTAATTATAAATTATAAATTAATTAATTTAAATTAATTTACTTTATAAATATTAAACTTAATTACTTTATTACTTACTTGAGCTTGCCCACTGGGATCACAGTGCGAGCAAACCTTCCAAACCCAGTAGTGATTCCATATACCACTGCAAGTGAGCAAAATCAGCAGAGGTGAGACATAAATATAAGGGAACAACAGTAAAATCAGCAGATGTGAAATATGTGCAAAGAGCAACAGTGTTGGACTGGGATGCCAGGGGTCTACCAGAAAACCTTAGACCATGGGCTCATTCTCCAAGTTTCTTTCACTTTTTACATTTTATTTTCTTAGTATTTTTTCTTTAAATGATATACTCTATTTTTCCATATATTTTGCCCCTTTGTTCTGATACAGAATTAGGGAGTGAACATGAAATTGTTACAAATGCTTAGAAGCAGAAGGGCCCACTGACACCTGGGCCCACCAGGAGTTTCCTGGTATCCTGATGGGCCAGTCCAAAATGAAGAGCAAGAGAGAAAAAGCAGCAGAAAAGGAACATTTAGGGCCAGATTTAAGAAAATGTGAGATTAGAGCTCACCACAGAAAAACGAACCTGCTTTCTATTTATTCCTCATGTATTTACGAATGGGTGAAAGTTAGAGTTCACTATTTGATAAATATGTTTGTAGGAGTCCCTTAGAAATGAAAGTGCAGAGCTCTAATCCCACATTTTCATAGATCTGCCCCATAGAGAAAGACAGTAATATTTACAGATGCAAAAACTGCAGAAAGAGTAGACTTGCACAAAGCAAAGGAACAGCACACTGTATGCAAACAAAAGTAGTAGTACCTTTGTTTTCTTGGACAATACTGTCTATAAGAAGCCTAGATTGTTGCACTTTGTTCTCAGCTTGCGGAGTAAGCTTGCAAACAATAGAATACATAGATGATTATTAATTTATAACAGGAACCAGAACTATAACAAGTCACTGCCATAAAAAGAGCCCTGGTGTACCTTTATTTTGAAGAGCCCTTTGCCTAAATTGAGAAGATCTTGTGTTGACAAACTCCCCCCATCCATATGAATATACTGTAAATGATAGAAGATTCAAGAAAAATTAGAACAAATTAAATCTGTGGTAATAGTAAAACATTCATTTAAAATATTTTAATGCATTTAGTAGCCTTTAAGCATGCTGTTCCATATTATGAAAATATCCATTATCTGAAACCCCTTTATATTAAACCCTTGGTTTAATAACCCCATATTAATCAAATGTTTCAATACTTAGGGGCACATTTACTAAGGGTCGAATTTCGAAGTGGTAAAACTTGTAGAAATTCGATAGTCTAAGTTTTTTTTTATTAAATTTAGCCGTTTTCATTCGAATCGAACGATTCGAACAATTTAATCGATCGATCGAACGATTTTCAAAAAAAAAACTTTTACTTCCAAAACTTAGCCAAATACTGGCTATAGGTTCTAGGAGGTCCCCATAGGCTAACATAGCAATTCGGCAGGTTTAAAGTTTTTTAAAGAGACAGTACTTCGATTTTCGAATGGTCGAATATTCAACGTTTTTTCAATTCAAATCGAATTTTGGCCTATTCGATGGTCGAAGTACCCAAAAATTACTTAGAAATTTGAAGTTTTTGAATTTGGAAATTTACTTCAAATTCACTTCGACCCTTAGTAAATGGGCCCCTTAAAGCATTGAAGGTTTCAGTCAACCTTGTGACCTTTGGCAGGGTTGGCAAGCAACAGAGGGAAAAGTAGTGGACTCTCACCATTGAAAGTCACCACATGTGTGCCTAAATTCTATGGTTTATCTAGATAGCTGCTGCAGGAGAATAATAAAATACCGTATTAATACATACTAAAATAGAATAATGTCTCAGGTGGACAAACCCATCACTTTACACGTAGACTTGCTTCTAATCCCATCTCAAAATTAGGACTCAACGGAAGATGACTGTGGCCCAGGTGCTGCATCCCTGAGCCCGTAAAATAATGGAGAATTCAAATGTCCAATCCAATAGGAATACACTCAAACATTCCTATTGAATTGGATATTACACATTCTCTGGTCGCCTTGATCATCACCAGAACTCCAATGTAAACATGAGAGTGTACATAGATACAATTAGTAGCCATGAAAACTAGAAAATGTAAAGGTACTTTCAGGACAAAGGAAAACAGCAAATGTAAACACTTTTATAGCAAGCAGTGTAACGATTTACCCTTACACATTAGTAGTGCTTTCAAATTGTTTTTTTTTTTCATGCTGGAATGAGTGCAGTAAATTATTGTCCAAATTATTATTATCCTTTATATAGTGGTGATATATTCTGCTACACCTAGGTAACATCATAAACGTCAGACTCTGCCCCAGTGGAAGTTACAATTTAAGTCTCCATCACAGTGAGACACACTATGGTCAGTTTTATCAGAAGCCAATTAACCTTTCTTTTGAGTTTTAAATGTGGGAAGATAGTACAGGTATGTGACCTGTTATCCAGAATGCTCGGGACCTGGGGTTTTCTGAGATAACGGATCTTTCCGTAATTTGGGTCTTCATGCCTTAAGTCTATTAGAAATTAATTTAAACATTTGGGGGCAGATTTACTAAGGGTCGAATATCGAGGGTTAATTAACCCTCGATATTCGACCAGGAACTAAAATCGTTCGACTTCGAATATCGAAGTCGAACGATTTAGCGCAAATCCTGCGATCGAACGATCGAAGGATTATTCGTTCGATCGAACGATTAAATCCTTCGAATCGAACGATTCGAAGGATTTTAATCCAACGATCGAAGGAATATCCTTCGATCAAAAAAACGCAGGCAAGCCTATGGGGACCTTCCCCATAGGCTAACATTGAGTTCGGTAGCTTTTAGCTGCCGAACTAGGGGGGTCGAAGTTTTTCTTAAAGAGACAGTACTTCGATTATCGAATGGTCGAATAGTCGAACGATTTTTAGTTCGAATTGTTCGAATCGTAGTCGAAGTCGTAGTCGAAGGTCGAAGTAGCCCATTCGATGGTCGAAGTAGCCAAAAAAACACTTCGAAATTCTAAGTTTTTTTAATTCGAATCCTTCACTCGAGCTTTGTAAATGTGCCCCTAAATAAACCCAATAGGTGGGTTTTGCTTCCAATAAGGATCAATTACCTGTATATCTTAGTTGGGATCAAGTACAAGGTACTGTTTTATTATTACAGAGAAAAAGGAAATCATTTTAAAAAATTTGGATTATTTGGAAAAAATGGAGTCTATGGGAGACAGCCATTCCGTAATTGGGAGCTTTCTGGATATCAGGTTTCTGGATAAGGGATCCTATACCTGTACCTGAAGGAAATCAACATGAGCATGGTAAGAACATGCAAATTCCCTTGCAGACATTGCCGTAGCTGTAATTAAGCTTGTATTCAAGTTTATAGATTTATATATTCAAAATTGAGACAAGTGCAAAGGAATTTGAGACAGGGACTAAATCCGATGTATAACAAGGTTTATATGAATTACTGAAAGGCATACCTCAACTGGTTCTTTGTATCTGCTATATCTGTGCAAATGTTAAGGAAGCATAAGATGACCATATTGCATGTTGGGGGAAAAAAATCAAGTTTAAAAACAAACACCATAAAAGCTGCCACACACGCACACTCTAAAATGTTTGGAAAGGATACAAATGCACTCCTTCTGGTTGTGAGGGTATAAAGTCTGGTGACATCACATCTCCTTCCACAACTAAAAAAAGAAACAAAAAAAAAACAGAAGAAATAAGAAGATTCCTGGAGGCATAAACATAAAAATACTACAGAGAAGAAAACACAAGAGTAAAGTATAGCAATATATTGTTCTTTTGGGTATAACAAAGGAGCATCCATGTTGGGGATATGTTTAGTTTTAAACTAGCTTATATTCTGCTATCTGTCATGGCAGACCACAAGGTATGTTTCATTGGTATAGTAGAGTTCATGAGCCAATGAATGATTTTTTTTCTTGGCATTAGAGTTAGTGCAACCATGGCTTCTCTCATTTTATTAACATATGCTGAAAGTATATACAATCCCTGGAACTAAGTGCAATTAACGGAGCATTATACACTTCCTTGTTCAACATGATCACAATGAATAAGGCTTGTGCTCAACATACTTTTTGTACTGTTGTTAAAATCATGAAAAATTTAGTTTTTTTTGTTATTTAACAGGACAAACAGGGAAATTATAACTACTCCATGTTTGGTTCTTGTGGGGTAGATAATTATATAAGCCTCATTCTTTCCCCTGTTGTTGTTTTGTTAGCAGGAATCCATTATGTAAGACAAAAACCGATACACTGGTAACTTAATTATCTACATCACAGGAACCAAACAGAATAGCCTTAACATTCCTACTTAATTTAGCTCAAGAAATAACAAAAAAAACATTTTCTCATATCATATCAGTATCTGACTGAGCCCCCATTAAATATTGGTTGAGGGTTATTTTAGCACCATATACACCTCAGTCAGATATTGACCTGCAATGCTGGAAATCCCATTGTGTGAGGACCTGTAAGAGTCTTCCATGTGAACCAGAAGACAAGAATAGCCAATATTGACTATGTATGGCCAGCTTCAGTCTAAATAGCAAGTAGAAATGCACATCCTCCTTCGGCATAACCCTTGAATGAATAGTTAGGGGCATATTTATTAACATTGGGAACAACTTTTACCGGTGATGTTGCCCTTAGCATCAGTCACCTACAAGATAGAAAACAAAAGCAAATATATGATTGGTTCTGGTGATGTTTGTCTCAAATGTTAATCAATATGCCTGTGTGCTAGTCATTAAAGCTCTGTTCATGACAACAGGCTGCAGCTGGGCATAAATACAACCCTCTAGTCTCTGAAGATAACAGTCCACATACCAATCAAAATATAAATTGGTAGGACCACAACATAGCAGTGTAAAATGTACAAGTTGAGGTTTCACTGTATCCACTTTAGATTCTAATTAAAAATTGAGTAAGTAACTTGACTTAAGTGTATATTTTCACTTTAAATGCAATATTTAAACAAAACTTACAATTAATTGCTGACAAGTAATTGTAATATCTGCTGAGCCACAAGGAATGATGATTGATTGCTATGCTCCTCTTCGGTAGAACAGAATGGGCAGCAGTGTCCTCAGGCTCGGCATTTTGATTTCTCTGGTTTTCCCTAATAGACTGCAATCAAACCACCCAGAGCACCCTTGGCCTACAAATGGCATTACTCAGTTTTATACAGAGCCACTACAAATGTAATAGCAAATGATGTGTTTTTGTAGATGCCTTAAAACTCATTTTACTCTATTTTAAACTATGTTAAATGATTTGCTTTTAAATTATGTTTTAACTGTTCCATTTTACTTACCAACTTCAACAAATTCATTATCCTCCAAAGCATCTTCTATTCTATCATCAAGGTCGAGTAAGCCCAGACCTTTGCATCTCCGGAGGTAGAATTTCACATCGTCAACACTAGTAAACCCCCCATTATCTGGTTTATTCTTAATGTAACGTCTCAGTGCTTCCTTGCCCAGCCATCGAATTGTTTCAGAAGCTTCTTTGCAAGGCACAGCTAACCATTCTCCTCGCACGTGCACTGTGTATCTTGGCATTCTTCTGACTTTGTGGCTGTTCCACCTGATTCAAAAGATATGGTGCTCTGCAACAAATGGACAAGTGTCTATAGCAAAAATTCTTTCAGTCAAAAAATGGAGCATACGCAGTTAACAAACAAGTCTGTATACAAGCCACCTTTAAAGTTAATAGATAAGGAAAGTTGACCAATTACATTTAGATGTCTGTAAACACCCCCCATTCCTTGGTTGAGTAAACATGTGCTTCAATAGCAGATACTAAAGGTTTGCTTACACTTGCAGAGTTCTAGTATACAGTGTTGACATGTAGGAGGTATTCAGCTGAATAGACCCAGGAGCAAAGGCAGAACAAATATGATTACCAAGCAAAGTATAAGCTCATTGTGCAAAGGGAATTGCCCTTATCAGCCTCTGCTACAGGGGTGATTATGGAATACATAAGCTTTTTAAACAAATCCATATACAATGTTGAGCTTCATACAAGCAAGAATTGTTATGGGTGATGTCTGGTGGATTACCTTGTATGCTTACCGCAACTAGTGTTAATCTCTGTCTGCCCAATGTGTCTTTTTTTTTTTGTCCCATGTGGGTACGGACCCATATTAATTATGTAAACATTAGAAAGTATAAAAATCCAAAGCACGTCAAACACAAAAAAGGGCAAAGTGTCCATGAAGCATTAATTATCCCTTATATAAGTTTACCCACCTAACCATAAAACAAGGAACATTTCAGTTATTATGCTGAATGGCTAGTGAGCTATTAGTTAAGATGCATGCTGCATGACTGCAGCGGATCGCGGAACGTGTTGCGGATAAGGTACTTGCGGGTTCGGGTAGCGGGTAAGTATGCTGGTTGCGGGTGCGGGTTGTGGGTCGCAGGTCGGGTTTAACAAATTGGTTCCGCACAGGACTCTAACACAAGGCAGGGTTGGATTGCTGGATACGCAGCCCTGCAGAAAACTTTTTCTCCAGGCAGAAAAACTTATGCTATATGTTTTAGTATGATGCTATTTTTTACCTCCTTCCTCCTGTACTTACCTTTAACATGAATGTTGCAGCCAAGTCCAGGAAAATAAATAGAATATATTTGGATTGTGAGCCCCATCCTGTTAGTGTTTGAGTTATTTTTTTAATATTTATTTCCCTAACAGGAATTTATTGTTTAATTTAAGTAACAGAGGAATTTGGGAAGTAGCAGCTGTACTGATAATAAGCTTTTCTGATATCCTCTAACCAAGATACATTCAGGAAGAAGGCAGGTGTTCTTACCTGCCAACAGATTTAACCCTGTCACTGCCTTTTGCCCATTTGCTACAGAACATATTATGAAATATTTAGTCAAAACCAAATAATATTCAGTTCACAGACAGACACTTGGTGGTTTTCTTCTGTGGCAACATTTTCTCATAACAGCTAACCTTATGTGATTAGGATGATAATGATCCATTCCTGGATTTCTTTAAATCCCTCAAAAATGCCCTGAATGATTAACACACTAATGACATTGAGTTAGTTTCAGTATATACAGGCTCCAATATTCACAAGTAAATAGGCTGGGCAGCAACACTTATGAAATATAGTAGCTATAGAGTATAATCATTGCTCCCATACAGGATACATTATTAATTATTGTCTCCAGTAACAGGGGCAATCTGGTCAACTCCTTTTAAGTTGAAACACCAATGAAAAACATGACAAGTTGAGGAACAACATTACATAACTGATGCGTTTGGAAGTAGGCAGGAGCGGTTAAAGGGCAAGTATCAACACTGTTCTAAAGGTGGCTTTTGAGACATAGGTTGCATTGCAAAATATCACTCTGCATCACAAAAACAATGAAAACCATGGCATAATTTGTTTTTATAAGAGAGTCAAGTTCACAAAACCCTTATTCAAGTTTGTTAAAAAGGCAGTTTGTTATATTTTATATTGGAATATATTTATCATAGGGTGACATCACTTTTCTGCAATCCCCCCCAAAGTGTTTCTGGTGACACCTGCTGGCACTGGCATAACAGTAGGAAGCAGACCCCCCGGGGCACTAGTGGGTTGAAGGAGCACGGGGTCCAGATCATGGGATCTCCTTCCTCTTTACACTGCTGTCCAACTTCTGTGGTATAGAGGGCCTGAATTTTTCTGACTTACATGGTGGGGGGCCGATAATGGAAGCCATTGTTAGCCACTCCCTGTTTTTAAACCACACCCACATTAAACCACACCAATGTTACCACAAGACCATGTCCATATTAATTGTAGCACACCAAAAAACCAAATGGTTGGTGCTCACTGCAGGGATATCACTCGTATGCGTTAAGGCAGGGGTGCCCAAAAGGTAGATCTACCAGTAGACCTTTAGCTGGGGATTAGTAGATCTCAAGACACTGTCAACAAACAGCTTGTCTAAATTACCCTTCTACTTCATACTTTTCATTCAGATATTTATTATTTTAAGGTTACATAAGAAATAGTTGTTTGTAAAATATAGCAATATAAATTCTCTCATAAATCCATATTTAAGTAATATTTTCCATGAAACAGAATGCTAACAATGTTTTTATGGATGTAGATCTTAATCGGACAACATCACTAAAAGTAGACCTCTCATTAGTAAAGTATGGGTACTCCTGTGTTAAGGAAATCACAGCCCTTTAGCAGTAGTCTTCAAAGATGCCCCAGTAGCTCCCCATCTTTTTTTCTGCTGATTCACTGCATATGCTTTGTGCTGCAGACACTTTCTGAGCTTAGGGACTGACTCACAATATACAGTACACATAAAATATAAATGTCACAATATGTCTAATTGGTAATTAATACAGATAATGACTACATGGCAGCACAGAAACCAGTGCGACTATAAATGGAATTTAATGATCAGCCTTGTAGCATCAGTTTATATTACCGGTTATTCTCATTTTCTGCTTGATATTTTGCAACGATCCCTAAATTTAGCTTCTCAACAGCTGCTCAGAGCCCACTGAGCATGTGAGTGTCACAGACAGATGATGACCCCTGTGACAAGTTTGAAGCCCTGGATCATTGCTGAATATAAATTCAGTATGTAAAATATGGCATTTTTATCCATATTCATTTTTAGAGTTTAGTTCTCTAAACTACCCAGCCAGGGCACACAAAAGAGGCTCCATTGCCACCCCACCTCGCTGCTATCCTAACTTTGAGTAACTATAGAGGATGAGACCCTGTGGTCCAGACCCCCAGGCTCCCCTTGGCATCCAATGGGTCTGCTTCGTCTATAGTTATGCCAGTGCCAGCAGGTGTCACGAGAAACATTTTGGGGGAAATACATAAAAGCAGTTGAGAGGAGGGATTTTCTTATCAATAGAGGAAGTAGATCCGTGGTCAGACCCCCCACACACAGCTGCAGAGTCTGCTTCTTCAATAGTGCCAGTGCCAGCAAGGGCACAAAAGTGATGCACAAAGGTAGCTGGGTTGGCGTTGTGCGTGTCGGGCCCCTCTAGTTTTTTTGGGGGAGTGCCTAATAGTTATGCCACTGCTTGCTGGTACGGCTGCAAGCTGGATGTTGCCAATATATCTAGTCTACAGAGATTTCATCTATGCTGTGTTTCTAGCAGTCTGGCTGACTGGCCCTGACCGTAAACAATGGCAGCAATAGCAATAAAATCAGATACTTCAAATTGTGTCCTGGTACAGAATTCACCAGGACAAAAGTGCTTATTTAGTGCGCAGTAAGGAACATGCTTTTGCACACCCTAGCATCCTAACACTTTTGTCCCAGGGACAGATGAATGACCCCTAAAATTCTATCCATAGAATTGATACAGACCTCTTAACTAAATACACCGAACAACTGTAGAATTCTGTATGATGTTCCTTTAGTAAAGAGAGCAATGGTAATCATTAACTTCATGACAAGACAGCAAAGAGTCCAACCAGACAGGTTACCTGAGGTCGCAATTCATGTTGCAGTTAATCAGAAACATGTAATACAGTGTGAAACAATTCCAAAAGTATAAACTAGCCTGATAATAAATACTTTAGTGTATATCAAAGGTGCCTGCACCACACTGCTACAGGGAATCTGTGCAACATCAGCCTTGGTGTGAAAAATCCTAACTGAACATACTTTTGATTCCAGAGGCTCTATGTATAATTAATTCCTACAAGCAATACTGTGCAATTTCAGCTTCTCAGACTTACAACACACAGATGTGATAGACTGCATTCCGCTTTTAATTTTAAAGGGGTTGTTCACCTTCCAAACACTTTTTTGAATTTGAGTTGTTTCTAGATTGTTCACCATAGACAAATACTTTTTTCAGTTATAGTGAAATTAATTA
This sequence comes from Xenopus laevis, assembly GCF_017654675.1. Classification (NCBI taxonomy): domain Eukaryota; kingdom Metazoa; phylum Chordata; class Amphibia; order Anura; family Pipidae; genus Xenopus; species Xenopus laevis. Next base: position 90,643,203 of record NC_054376.1, on the reverse strand, counting down.
CAGACTGACAATGGTGAGATGTGGCCAGATGGCCACTCACAGGCTGATATTAACTGCCGACTCAGTTAGTTAATGAGCAGATCTGAAATTCTCATCTGGCAGAGACCAGATCAAACCATTGTAGGTCTACCGCAGTCACGGCACCTTAAAGGCTGATCAGAAAAAGGTTTTCCTTCGGAGATCTTAAGCTGGCCATACATGAAGAGATCCGCTCGTCTGGCAACATTGCCAAACAAGAGCTTTCACCGATATGGTAGGGCTATATCGGGGTAATCCAAATATTTGGCCCTAGGGCCGAACAATCTGATTACAAAGAGGAGCAATGGGCTCAGACAGGTCGGTGGAAAAGTTAAACCTTCCCGATCGATATCGTGGCGAGATATCGATCGGTAAGACCCGTCAGAAGCCTCCATACACGGGCAGATAAATTGCCGAATTGGTCTAAAGGACCCATATCGGCAGCTTTATCTGCCCGTGTATGGCCCTTTTACTTCAATTATTCACATACCTGAAGCCCCCCTTGCTTTGGATAAACCTGCTTTAGGGTCTGGCCAAACCTGCTTTAGGGTCTGGCCACAAGGGCAGATTCGAGGAATTGCAATGACATGTCAACAGTCCTCTGTTTCTTAACTTTAAGGGTCTAGCCACACGGGCAGATTCGGGGAGATTAGTCGCCAGGCGACAAATCTCCTCTTCTTCGCGGCGACTAATCTCCCCGATCTGCCTTCCGCCAGCTAAAATGTAAATTGCCTGGGGGCAGGCACATGGAATGCTTCATTTTCCGAAGTCGCCCGTAATTGCCTCACGAGGAAACTTCGGGCGACTTCGGAAACCGAAGTGCTCCGTGTGCCTGCACTCAGGCGATTGACATTTTAGCCTGCAGAAGGCAGATCAGGGAAATTAGTCGCCGCGAAGAAGTGGAGATTTGTCGCCTGGCGACTAATCTCCCCGAATCTGCCCGTGTGGCCAGACCCTTAAAGTTAAGAAACAGAGGACTGTTGACATGTCATTGCAATTCCTGCCCACTGTGTTTAAACAAACAGTGAGGTTAAGCTAACTGCTGTGGCCCATGTACAATATTTGGAATGGGATAACCCTTAAACAAACTTGGTCCAAAGTCTTTGTTTGTTAGCACAATGTACTATTAGTTTGTTTATTTAGTCTAAATAAATCCCTGAAAAAATATGGCCCAAATGCTGTAATTGCAGAAATGTGATTTCCCCCTCAAAACCCCCACCCCCCGGACATGTCTTTTTTTTTCTCAAAAATGAGTATGCTGGAATAGAACCTGCTTTAGGCAAAACTTTGGACTTTGAGGGTGAAGCAAACTAACTCTGCTGCTCTTACTCACACTCTAGGGCATCAGCTTAGAAGCTTAATGATGGGACCCATTTAGAATTTTTATATTAGATGTTTAAGATCATTTTCAAATTCAAAAGCATTGCCTGCATTTGACTAAGTTGGAATGTTTTTTTTTCCATTTAAGGAAGTCAAAATTATGCCTTAAAATATTGTTCAAATGATTTTAAGTCTAGTAATCCCATTGGCCAAGAATGCAGTTTTGCTGTATTTGTGTCCTTGTCGAGCATGTCTGCACAGATTAACAATAAGCTCCAAATACTGCCCTGGGAACAGCAGTCGGCCCATCACCTGGGCAGACAAATTAAGCAATGATAATATTGTTTGGGATCTTTACCAGAATAGCAGATCTTCCTTTGTATGGCTATGTTCAAAGCCGCAAAACTGAGCCGCAGCAAGCAGGATAAAGGGCCACATAAGGCTCCTGAGCTGCAGGTTACCTACCCCTGTTTTATACACTACAAATATGTGTGTGGTATATATAATTAAGAACAGAATGCAACGTAAGGAAGCCAGTTGAAACCTTGATGCAAAGTGTGGAATTCCCCACATATTTATACCTTTGCATTTGGAAATCTTATAAAACGTATATAAAATTGTAGTTTTGAGACCTGATACCAACGCAATGGAATAATTGTTTTTGGTCATCTTGAGCTGCAGCTACTTATTTCCTGGGGAATCCTGGCATGTATAAAGCTGACCATAGACATGCAGATTTTAGACTCGTATCTGACGAACGATCGGAAATTGCAATCTCCTTACCTGCAACTAACCATTCAGATTAAATAAAGTAGTAAAAGAACAAATCAAATGTTCTTGCTATGACAGCAATCGTATGAAAGTTACGTCTGACAAATTGTAGTGACAGACACCCATTCATGTCGTCAGACAGGCAATACGTGCAGCAATATTATCATTAGCCAACCTGTCCAATCGAGTAAACGACCGATCGCCATGGTACAAAAAAAATCGGGATGATCCTCGCACGGTCCGAAAATCTTACACATTTTGATGGGACTTTATCTTTGTGTCTATGGCCATCTTAAATCATTTATATCTGATTCAATAACTTCCTAATTGCTTTATTCACTTATGCAAGTATGGGACCTGTTATCCAGGAAGCTCAGAAATACGGGATGGTTGTCTCCCATAGACTCCATTTTATTCAAATAATCCAGATTTTTAAAAATGATTTCCCTTTTCTCTGTAATAATAAAATAGTACCTTGTACTATACCAAACTATGTTGTAATTAATCCTTATTGGAAGCAAAACCACCCTATTTCATTTTTAAATGATTTTCAAGTAGACTTAGGGTAAGGCCAAAGTGGCCGAAGCGGGCGACTTCGGAAAACGAATCGCCGCGTCTGATTAGCGCCGGCGGTTTTTCATTTTAGCCGGCGCAGAGTGAGGGAAGGCGTTTGGGGAGATTTGTTGCCGCAAAGACGAGGCGATTAGTCGCCAGGTCGACCAAATCTCCCCAAAACGCCCAGTGTGGCCTTACCCTTAAGGTACAAAGATCCAAATCGCGGAAAGATCTATTATCTGGAAAGCCCCAGGTCCCGAGCATTCTGGATAACAGGTCCCATACCTGTACTGATATACAGACTTATTTTTTAAGTAGATAATTTAACCAATGAGGATAAAACTTTCCATAGATTAGTTCCACCTGGGATGTTTTTTAACTAATATATTAAAAGAAGCATATCTTAAACCATATGAAGCATGAATAACCTTTAAGTGAAGTCATGTGGCTCCCTTCACTGTTGTTGTTGTTGTTTTTAAAATAGTCTTAAAACTGCTGAATAATCATGAATGTACTTATGGAATTTACAAATTTCAAAGCAAAACAAAATTTCACAAAACAAAACAATTTACAGTTTAAGGCAGATATTGCAGCTAAAGGTTTGTATGAATGAAAGCTAACTTACTAGCTAACTGCCCCCATTTCATGGGGCTACTGAGGTATGGTCTACAACTAATTAGCAGGTATTCATCATACATTTTGGTCCACCGTTATCTCATTATATTTACTTTTTTTTAAAGTACCAAATTTCTTTTCAATTTTATTTACCAATTTTTTTTTTATCATACACTGCTATTCTCTACCCTCTTAATTTTCCATCTCCACAGATGCTTTCCCTATTCTGATTCCCATTCTATGAGCCCTTGTTATGTCCTTTTTCCTTCTGCTCTCTGTCTCTGTCTTCAGCACATTTAGGGGCACATTTACTAAGGGTCAAATTTCGAAGTGGTAAAACTTCGAAATTCGAACATCGAATTGTAGAAATTCGATAGTCAAAGATTTTTTTAGTGAATTTAGCCGTTTTCGATCAAATTCAAATCGTTTGATTGTAGAAATCATTTGAATCGAACAATTTTTTTAAAAAAAACTTTGACTTCTAAGAACTTAGCCAAATACTCACTATAGGTTCTAGGAGGTCCCCATCGGCTAACATAGCAATTGGCCAGGTTTAAAGTGGCGAAGTGTCGAAGTCAAAGTTTTTTCAATTCAAATTGAATCTTGACCTATTCGATGGTCGAAGTACCCAAAAATTACTTTGAAATTCAAAGTTTTTGAATTACAAAATTCACTTTGAATTCACTTTGACCCTTAGTAAATGGGCCCCTTGCTCATGGCTTACAGTTTCTGTTCCCTCTCTTGTTTACGTTCTGCCTTTTGGTTGCTTCACTTTCTGTCCAACTACCATGTATTCCTTTTTCCTTCAGCCTATTTGATTTCTTATTCTTCTAATAATTTTCTTATTTCCCTCTTTTTATGTGAATGGGTAGGCATGCCCAGCATTTGTGGATATATGTTTAGGTTGAGTGTGTACAATACTATTGCCACTAAATAAGTGAATTAAAAGCTTGGAGGTGGAAATGTCCATGGCCAAATCAAAATCCAGGAAGTATTTCAGCAAGAATATTGTCACCAGCAAAGGAATATGCATTTTTCTTTAGTAAGCATTTTTTTAAGTACAAAACAACTGAACTCTACACTTGATTATATGAATTAGCTGACATGTTATGCACCCTGCTGGCATTATCATAAATGACAAGTTACACAATATTGCCTGTGAGTACTGTGGATTCACACTGCCTGTGTTTCCCAGCACCGTTTCTAATGCAGGAGCCTCTTGAGGTGGACCCTGCAATGCCACCCTCCTTGCCCCTCAACGCTTAACTTTTATCTGTGCCGGAGGGAGTTGGAAGGGGTGCATTGATAGTCCAGAGAGTGCAATTGCATTCTTTTGCACTAGAAAGCAGAATTTTCAGTTTAAAAAAACAGAAATTTGTCTCATAAAGATACCAGGAGCGTTTTTTTTTTGCCGCCCCTGGCACTATGCTTGGCACTGTCACCTTAGGTGAGTTTTTCGACTTGCCTCATTTGCGCAGCGCCCCTGGAGTTACTATAGCATATTATATCAAAATCATATATCCATCAGCAATAATATTTATCTGTAAAATCTATATAATATGCATGGTTTAATGCTTCTGTTAACTGCACTGAATACATGCCTAGACATTCTTGTACTCATTAAAGGAAAACTATACCTATGAACACTTCAAGTGTCTCTAAAATACATTGCATAAAAGAGCTCATATATAAAACACTACTTCATCTAAATTAACCATTTCATAAAAATATACTTTTCTAGTAATATGAGCCATTCAATAATTTTAAATAGAAAATGTCTATCTTAAGTGCTGTAGGGACCCATAAGGTTTATAGCCCCTAGGGCTTTAAATGTCTACTTGTTAATTTCAACAGTTACTAGATGGAAGCCCATGTATCTCATTTCTTCAATTAGCATCCATATTATTGGTTCTTAGAGATAGTGACCACTTCCTGTCACACCTGAATAAAGTGATTGGAGAGGCGTGGTACTGTGTATGCACATATATAACTCTTGTGCACAGTGACACCTACAGGCCATTTGTATAAACACCACATATTCCCCCTATAGTAGGAAAGCATTTGGACAACTGTAATAAAAAACAACAATTAAACAGTATGCATTTTAAAGCAATATTATGCATTATTTACATCACATAGTGCTTGGTCCATGCAGGTAGTTTTCTGATTCTCTCAGTACGCCTTATAGGTTCACTTTCTTCAGGTCTATTGCAGTTGGCATCAAGAGTAGGAAAATGTCCTTCATCAAATGGAGCTTTTCCAAAGTCATATCTAACAGAAGCAAGACGACTTGCATTCCATATGCGTCCATCAGACAGTTCATATGTGTATGGTCCTCGCTGGCGTTTCACTTCAAGTGGTGTAGTAAATTTAGATTGTCCTTGTTTCAGTATTCCTGGTTTCTTAATTCTGACTAAAGATCCAGGCTGAAAGTGCACTCCTCTTGCACCACATTTTCTGTCAGTATAAGCTTTGCATTGGCTTGTTGACGTTTGACAATGTCCGCAGTAAATTATTTTGTAGGCACAGTATTTTGTGGAAGTTTGATGTCTGCAACATGAAACAGTGCACATCTGTCTGCCATGTAATAATTCAGCTGGAGATGATTGGGTTGTTGCATGGTGCATTGCTCTATAGTTATGTAGGAATACTTTCCAAGATTTCAGTAGTGCTTCTTTCAAACTTCTGTTGAATCGCTAGATTTCTCCATTTGCTTGTGGGTAATACACTGAAGATTTCCTATGCACAATATTCCTCTCTTTCAGAAAGAATTCAAACTCAGGTGAGACAAACTGTGGTCCGTTGTCTCATATTAACTCCTTTGGATTACCTTCTCTGCTGAAAAATGTAGACAGAAATGCTATTACTGTAGCTGATTTTATATGAGAAACTTTAAGAGCCAAACTTCCAGGTTTTAACATGGAATTTTGCTCCACTAGTGCAGAGAGCGCCATTGCGCTTATGGCACTAGCGATACTGCCCCCTTAGACCCGCTCCGACGCTAATTTTTAAGCGCAGAGCGGGAGAGGAGGGGGCGGCATTTGGGCTGCTGCCTCAGGCAGCAGCAGCCCCAGAATCATCGCTGTGTATGTGTAGCTGTTTTGTCATGATTCTGACAAGTAACACAAGAATGAATGGCAGTTACCACATCGGCATCCATTGCTCGCTACCAGTATAGTTCTCATAGTCTTTGTTTTGTACGAACAATTCCTTGATGACTCGAATGTGCGAGTTGTACAAGCTTTTCTCGCAAGGTCTCTGGTACCAGTAAGTGGTGAGCTCCATGGACAACATAGCCATCTACTAAGGACAGTTCATGTCTAATCCTGTAGTAAGGTTGAAGATCAGGACTGAGTTTCTTCTCAGCATTTGGCCATTGTAATTCAGCAGCTGTAACTGTAGACAAATCAGTTAGTGCTACAACTTCTATGTCCACATCCAGTGTATCAGAAGCTGCAGATGAAGGTAAACGTGACAAACAATCAGCAGTAACATCTGAAGCAGTGACTTCATGAACATCTTTAGCAGAACTACGGCAGATCTTAGCAAAATGTCCTACTTTTTTGCATTTGCAGCACATGTAGCATAATTTGCAGTGTGTTGTGTTGAACCACAGCGAAAGCAGTATTTTTTATTTGTATTTGCTGTATGGTTTTGCAGTGTAGGTGAATCACTTTCCTTAGCACTCTATTTTGCCTGTGACTGTACATTATTAGGCCACATTGCCGGATTTACAGTCTGTACATTCCCAGCTCTAATGCAAGGTGAGTTTTTTTTCCTGCTATTTGTTCTCTTAGCATTTCATCTGTTAGATTCCCAAAGTCACAGGTAACAACCAGCTCTCTCAAAGCTACTACAAATTGTTCTGTGGATTCACCATTACGTGTCCACATTGGCGGAATTTATATCTTTCAGCCACCACATTTACTCTTGCCACGAAAAAGTTCTTTATAGCAGTAAGAGCAGTTTCATAAGTCTCAACAGCTAATGGTAATGTATAGAATATACACTGTCCCTCTGCTTCCAGGCAATGAATAAGTAAAGCACGTTTTCTAGCAGCAGAAATCTTCCCTTGGTCAGCAGCAATAATGTAAATTTCAAACATACGGATCCAAGCAGTAAAAAGTTTGGTAGGCTCACCAGGGTTTGGGAGAAAAGGTGCAGGCTGCTGCAGAGGTAAAAGAGACATCTCGTCGCCAATTTGTTATGTTTTAGGTAGCCAAGGATGAGTAGAGTATAACAGTGCTTTATTAGCAGGTTTATGCAGCCATTACACTTCAACATTACCTTCAACTCTAACACTTTAAGCTGTATAGAAAGTACTGTGAATGCACAGTATAACTCTGGTGCACTGTGACACCTACAGGCCATTTGTATAAATACCAGAAAGCTGCCCTAGCTTGCCTAAGTGAAGAAACTGCAGTACTGAAGAGGGATTCAAGTTATATTCTGTGGCGTAACTAGATATTACTGGGCCCCACAGCAAATTATTTCTCAGGCCCCAAAATGTCTAGAGGTTGACCTGTTTTACCAATATTTATTGAAACGGTACATGAGTCATGGAGCCCCTATACCCCCTGCAGTCGCAGGTTCTGCTTCCTCTGTAGTTACACCCCTGGTTATATTCTTCTTCCTGATGCATTTCTGCTCTACGGGATTTGGACCACATTCTCTAAAAACCCTAAAGGTGAAACATTAATCTACCAGGCTGTCGCTACAGTGCTGTGACTGAACCCTACTCTACTGATGACTGTAACTGCCATCAGCAGCTTACAAATACTGCCTCATGTGCTTTGAGATGTGATTTTAACCCTGTGATGCTACAATAATTTGTTCTGTTTTACTTGCAAGAACCTCTGGCTTCCACTATCTTTATTTTGACACAACAGCAAGAGAGGTGTAGCCTGCAAAAAATCTTCTTAAAGGGCCCAGCACACACATCAACCCCATCCCCCCTTGCCTGATCTGGGAGTGGGTGGGTTCTGTGCAGCTAGGGTTGCCACCAGCCAGTGGTGGGGGCGGAACTGAAGGGGCGGGTTGTGATGCAAAAAGGGGCAGAGCCGAGGGAGGGTCGTGATGCAAAAAGGGGCAGAGCCGAGGGATTGTGCTGCAAGAAGGGGCGGGCCACCTTGCACGATGCCCAGAAGATGAAGAAAAGGTAAGTTTCCACAGAAGGCCAAGGGCTTTTTTTTTTGAAGGGTATTACAAATTACCGGCAACTACATTGTTGTAAATTTGTAATACCGGCCGGGTAGAAAGCCTATGTGCAGCAGACCATGCATCACATCCCCCCCGAAGGTCTGCTTCCTTTATAGTTAAATGCCTGTCCTTCCAGAGCAAGAGAGTCCAGTGTGCCCTGTGTTCTATCTTAACTAGCTGGAAAGGCCTGAAACACTAGGGATTATGTAACTAATTCTATAATGCCAATGGTTTTCAAACTATTATGCCGATTCCATGTAGGTGGGCCTAGAGTAGGGTTGCCACCTTTTCTGGAAAAAAAATACCGGCCTTCCTATATATTTATCGTTTTTCCCTTTTAATAACATTGGGATCAACCATTATTTTTACCGGCCAGGCCGGTAAAATACCGGCAATTTACTGGCCTGTAAAAATTAAGCTTGATCCCAATGTTAGTAACAGGGGAAATGCATAAAAATATAGTAAATGTGACAACCCTAGGTGGACCTTTGGCTGCCATTAATGCTTGCCCAAGCCAGAATGCCAGCATGAGATTCATGGAACAAGATTATCTGCTCTCCTCACCCCCTAACCCGATTTTGGGGGATCAGTGAGATTTGGAAGGAGGTAAATGCTTCAACATTTGAGATTTATGTTCTTCCGCCACATAAATCAGAGACTAAATGGGCAGCACTCCAGTTCAAGCTGAAAAAGAGCCATGCGAGGCTCGAAACGTTGCTATGCTGCCCTGCTGTTGGTAAATAAAGGCAATTTTTTAACTTTATCCTGGAGTGCTACCCATTTCGTCTCTGATTCCTGTATTCCAGTGGGGAATGACACTGCAGGAGGTGCACCCAAACAATTGAGAAAATTAATCAGGTGTGTGCGCCTCTTTGAACTTCCACCACATAAATACTATTAGAATTTCCCATTTGAGACAGATGGATGACGGAATAAATCTGACGTCACGTTAGGGATGATTACGAGTAGACGGCGCAGGGCAATGGCGAGTATAAGGACAGAAGCGGTATGAGACAGCCTGGAGTAATGAATACCAGGAGGACGTACGTTTGTTAAAACAAGAGGTTTAAGAGGCGACAAGACGACTAACTTTGACGAAACAAAAGCCGCAGGGCTCAAGTATGTCTTAAAATGGACACCGTACATGTGATTTGCTAACAGGAAGTGCCCTTGACCAATCAGATGGCTCCTTTCATTATGTCTGCCATTTGATCATGTCGGGGTGCAGAACTAGAGCGATCATATAGGAGGCAATGGGGTAGAGAGAAACAGAGGCAGCATGAGAATTACATACAAGCGCTTCTGTTACTTTGCGATATTCCTGTATTGTCTTTTCTCTTGCTATGCCTTATACAGTGTTTTCTTTCGGCCCTCGAAGGCGACCCATGTTCACAAGGCGAAGGCGATTAAATCCTCGCAGCTGCAAATATCGCATAGTGCAGGAGGCAATAGAGGTAGGTGTTGGTTTGGTATCGACATCAGCATTTTTGTTGGGGCTCAGCTGATGTCTAAATCATTCACATGATCGCTACATTAGATAAATCTCTATCCATTTGGAAAATGTTGCTGGACAAACTTGATGTATTGAGTTGCTGCCTGGCTTCTATTTTACTGGGCCACAATCAACAAAAATATATGTGCTTCAGTTATTAATATGTTATTACAATTATGGTTGTTCACCTTCAAATTAACTTTTACTATGATGTTGAGAGAGATTTTGCAATTGGTTTTCATTTTATTTTATTTGTGATTTTTGAGTTATTTGGCTTTCTATCCAGCAGATCTCCAGTTTGCAGTTTCAGCAATCTGGTTGCTAGGGTACAAGTTACCATAGCAACCATGCATTGATTTAGATAAGAGACTGAAATAAGAATAGGAGAGAGATTGCATACAAAGATGAGTAATAAAAAGTATCAATCACTATGAATGTGTAGCCTTACAGAGCATTTGTTTTTAGTTGGGGTCAGTGACCCCCCATTTGAAAGAGTCAGAAGAAGAAGAAGGCGCATAATTAAAAACTAAAAAATAAATAATGAAGACCAATTTAAAAGTTGCTTATAATTAACTTAAATGTGAACCACCCCTTTAAGTATTGCTGGAGGATTCGTTCCAGGAAAAAGGTATCCTTATGGATGCACAATATGTCAAATCTTTGTACCAAACAGGTTACAGTTCTCAGGCCTGAGGTTTCTTTAAATGTAAATAACCTTGGCCTTTTTGTTAGCAACAACCAAAAAGATTTGACAACTTTTTTATATTTGTCCAGCAAAATGTGGCCCCCGGAGTGACTTCTGTGGTAGAAGTAACGGCATATCCATAATGAATTTAAATAGCTGTGAACAGTTACTCAAGCAGTACCTCTATGTTTGCAAGTCATTTGAGTGCAGTTCTTTATATAAAGAAACCCCCTGACTTTCTTTTTCTGGAAAATTAGTATCGGCTAACGTAAATGAAAAAGAATGGAACCCTTGGGAGGAGGATGAAAAGAGTGCACAGGATTTACGTGTGAAGATCGCAGATGAATACAGAAAAAGTTTACAAAAAAATCTGGCATCTTCACCTCCATCAACTGAGCTGAAAGTACAAATTTGGGGCAAGGCAGCCATTGGTGAGTGTCTGCAACATACAGTATTATCTTTATTTCTTTTATTATTTCTATTGTTTTGTTGCTGTGCACATTTTATTTAGAAAAAGATTTTAAAAGTTTTGGGGGAGAGGATGATAAGTTACGATAAGTTCATAAGTCACCCACAATTTCTAAAATTATATTTTATGTATAGCAGCGTAGAAATCTTTTATACACAGCAACAGTGAGAGCCACTTGGAAAGGGCGATATACACAATAGATCAATATTGGTTGTGTACTGACAATTGCTTATCCTTTTAATGGAAAACTTTAATTTCTTTGTTTCATCATTAACACACCAACTGACTCCCAATTATCAGAAGACTTGCTTTCAAGAAATATAATAGTCTCTTGCTGTATTTTTAATAACACTCCCCTATTATATTTTGCTCTCTACAGGACTTTACCTTTGGGAGCATATTTTGGGAGGACCTCTTGAGCCTGTTGATGTTACAGCTCCATGGAGGGAAGGGAAGATAAAGGAAGGAAGTATTGATTTAAGGTGATTTCATTCACTCTGTAGTCCAGGGATCTCCAACCTTTTGAACCAGTGATCAACATTCAGAAGGAAAAGGAGTTGGGGAGCAACACATGCATGAAAAATGTTCCTGGGGTGCCAAATAAGGGCTGTGATTGGCCATTTAGTAGCCCGTATGTGGATTGTCAACCTACATTGAGGCTCTGTTTGGCAGTTTACCTGGTTTTTATACAACCAAAACTTGCCTCCAAGCCTGGAATTAAAAAATAAGCTCCTGCTTTGAGGCCACTGGGAGCAAAATCCAAGGGGTTGGAGAGCAACATGTTGCTCACAAGCTACTGTTTGGGGATCACTGCTGTAGTCTGTTTTACACAGCTACGTAGATAGATCATTGGATGTAATAGCAAAAGCATCCTGTAGTTCTAACCTTGCATATTAAAGCTAGAAAAATACTGCTACTGTTAGTTGCAAAAATATATATTGTGTGTGGTTTAAAGGACATATCAACCCCAAAAACAGTTTTTTGCAGAATAAAAGAAAACACAGTTATCAACAACTTTCCAATATGAATTTATTAAAAATTGTTAGTGCTTTACAAGTTATTTGTAAATGTAATTGCTATTAAAAGCAGCATTTGCTTGACTCCTGGTTGTTACTCCTTAAACAATGTTGCAAAAGCCAGTCTCCTCCTGCACGACAGGTCTGTCAATCTATTGGCTTGTGTTATATTGTTTCAAAAGCCAGAGCCACCAGATCAGATAATAGAAATGGACAAACACTGCTTTCAATAGCAATACATGTACAAATAACTTAAAACCCATAGACAATTGGTAATGGATGTATATTGCAAAGTATCTTAGAATTGTTTTCTTTTATTAGACAAAAATTTGGGTAATTTGAATCCTAGCAACCGGATAGCTGAAATTGCAACCTGGAGAGCTGCTGAATAAAAAGCTAAATAACTCAAAAGCAACAAATAATAAAACAATTAAAACCCATTGCAAATTGTCCGAGAATATCACTCTAAAAGTGCATGTTAAAAGTTATTTAAACGTGAACGACTTCTTTATTGAAAAACAGTTCACTGTATTACTGCTACTTAAAGGGGGAAACTATTATATGATAGTGTCCCTAAAGGATCAGTAACCTCAGGCAATGAAAATACTTTAAGACAGTGCTGTCCAACTTGTGTGGCCCCCCACATGAAAGTCTGCCTGCTGTGATTCCTTACCTTGTGTAAGATTTAAAAGGTATCACTACTACGATTTATTGATCGCTATATTGTTCATTTGTAATCCCATGTTTTCTTCGCATATGTAATCCCCCTGGATTATTCACACATGTAAAACCCTGCACTGTTCACACTTCCGACCCAGACTGTAAGTGCCCACATTGTTCACCTTCCATTAATGTGGACATGGTCTTGTGGTAATGTGAGTGTGGTTTAAAAAATAGGTAGTGGTCAACAATAGCTTCCATTATCAGCGCTCTGCCATGTAGTTCAGAAAATTTCCAGCCCTCGGTACCACAGAAGTTGGACAGCACTGCCTTAAAAAAATGTATAATGCTCACTATGGCTAATACCAAACTTATTTGTTTTGAAAATTCTATACATTTTTCTATCCTGGTGAATTTTCATCATCTTTGTTTATTCATGTTGTTCGTTTGCAGTTTTATTACTGGCCCTGCGGTTGTTCCTGGTTACTTCTCTGTTGAAACAGAGAATGTGGTTCTTGTTCTTAATGGACGAGAAGAAGCAAAGATTTCCTTTGCTACCCAATGGCTTCAATACACGAAGACCCTGATAGAAGGCCACAAGCTTAAGCACTTAGCTGTTGTGCTGCTGGGAAATGAACAGTGCAATAATGACTGGATCCGTCCCTACCTAAAGAAGAGCGGAGGGATTGTGGATCTCCTATTTGTTGTATATGACAGTACTTGGGTCAATGAGGACGATGTGTACCAGTGGCCTCTGGGAGTTGCTACGTAAGTATTTTAAAGCAAATATATATATATATATATATATATATCTATATATATATATATATATATATATCTATATATATATATCTATCTATATATATATATATATCTATATATATATATATCTATCTATATATATATATATATATATCTATATCTATATATATCTATATCTATATATATATATATATATCTATAAATATATATCTATATATATATATCTATATATATATATATATCTATCTATCTATCTATCTATCTATCTATCTATCTATCTATCTATCTATCTATCTATCTATCTATCTATCTATCTATCTATCTATCTATCTATCTATCTATCTATCTATCTATCTATCTATCTATCTATCTATCTATCTATCTATCTATCTATCTATCTATCTATCTAGATATATATAGATATATATAGATATATATATATATATATATATATATATATATATATATATATATATATATATATATATATATATATAGATATATATAGATCTCAATGGAAATGTTAGAGATCGCACTTAAGTGTAGTAAAAAGATTTTTATTGTGGACAATCGCTGACGTTTCGGCTGATACAACAGCTACAAAAAAAGTAACAAATGAATGGGAACAAAAATCAAGTGGAACGAACAAATAAATAAATCAAGAATTTTTAAAAAAAGGGCTGCAACAATAAATGATAGTTATAATAAGCAAAATTCAGAGCCGCTCTACCAACTGTATGCGCTCAAGATAGTTACTCTACTCGACGCTAATGTTATATTACGAAGTGTCAATCGAAAACAGACACTATGTCTCTGTTTTAACAAAATGTTAAATATATATATATAATTTTTTTTTATCCCTAATAAATATATATTTAATTTTTTTATGTAATATTGGCTACCCCTGGATTTTTTTGACCAACTGTTTAGCTGTAAGAGCCATTGAATTAATTTTTTTCTTTGTCTGTTCCTGTTTATAAATTAAAATAACCTATATGAATCTCTGTTGTATTTTTCCATTTTAAGCTAAAATTTAGTATGACACCAGCAGAACAAGGGCCACACTGACTGTTGGATCCTGTACCCTCAGCCTACTTATCAGCCATACTAATCATAGTGGATCCTCTCCATTGCTCAGCTACATTTTCTGATTACGCTTTTGTACGGGCACACTGAGCAAAGGTACACCTGAAAATGCCTGTTTTTGTGTTTTCTGGCCAACTTAGGGCTGCACGCAAATGGAAGTGATACTGTTAAGTATTGGAGCTGGGCAACAGAGCCAACACTTTTTGTGCCCTCCGCTAAGGCTGGCACCACTTAACTGAGATGAACAGAGCTGAAGAAGTAATTCAAAAACCTTGTCAGTCTATATCATTCTAAAAGTAAATTTGAAGGTAAACTGCCCCATTGAAGTTTTTTATTCATGTAGACTTTACAAAATAGAAAATGAATCTCTGCACATTTAGTGCCCTTTCCTTATTTAAGTAAATGTGCCTATTAAATCCATTTTTTACAGATACAGAGATTTTCCAGTTGTCGAACCAAATTGGTTATTGGTTCAAGATTCGCGGCCATACTCGTGCAACTTTTTAGGAACGGTGTATCAAAATTCATCCAGAGAGATACTTATGGATGTTGTTAAAAAAGATAAACTTGGTCAAATTTGCTGGATCTTACCCAGAGAACAGTAAGTCTTATGTGTCTTTATATTCTAGAATCTTTATCTTTAGAAAACCATAATTGCAGGATTAACTATTATCTGAATACTTGACACTTTCCAGTTTTCTGCAATTTGGCAAGCAATGTGTAATTTCTGGATAAATTAATATGGAAAATGGCAAAGCCTGCTTCTGTTTTTTCAGAAGCAGACAGTATGAAATCAAATTACACTAGTCTTTATTTATAACCCACAATCACTTTGATTATTTACTCTTAGATCCATGCTACCAAATGGCAGGCAACCATTTTGTGATATGCTGAGTGTGGTAGTGTTTCCAAAAGTGAGGATATGGTAGAGAGCCAGGCAAGGAACTGCACAGCATACACATAGGGGCAGTGGTGTGAGATGGCTTGCCTGGGCCCAATGCAAAAATATTTTTACTCGTTACCTCTGATTGGCCTACCACTTGTCCATGTGCACCCATCCATTGGGCTGTGCAGGAGTGTGGAATGGGCCCTGCCCTGAGAAAGGAGGTCTGCTGTAGCTTAGTTATGTTGCTGCATAGGGTATACCAGTGTCTTTCCACCGTGTGCTAGAAGGATGGCTACACTCTGTTTGGTCCCTGGCCTTCCTGCACTATTCTGTTTAAGAAGAGGACATAGGGAAGGTATGAAATTAAGGTAAATAAAATATATTACAAAAATCACTTTGTATAATTTAAAATATGTTTAAAGTATAATGTCACCATTTAAAGGAAAACTATACCCCCAAAATGAATACTTAAGCAACAGTTTATATCAAATTGAATGACATATTAAAGAATCTTACCAAACTGGAATATATATTTACATAAATATTGCCCTTTTACATCTCTTGCCTTGAACCACCATTTCGTGACTCTATCTGTGCTGTCTCAGAGATCACCTGACCAGAAATACTACAACACTAACTGTAACAGGAAGAAGTGAGGAAAAAGGCAGAACTCTGTCTGTTAATTGGCTCATGTGACCTTACATGTGGTTTGTATGTGTACACAGTGAATCTTACGATCTCAGGGGGCGGCCCTTATCTTTTTGAAATGGCAATTTTCTATTTATGATTACCCAATGGCACATACTACTAAAAAAGTATATTATTATGATAATGGTTCATTTACATGAAGCAGAGTTTTACACATGAGCTGTTTTACTCAGTATCTTTTAATAGAGACCTTCATTGTTTGGGGGGTATAGTTTTCCTTTAATAAAGGTTATTGTATGTCAGTCTCTCCTTTTCTCTTTTTAACAATCTGTCCTTTAAAATGAGTGGATGTTACAGCTGTTGCATTTTTTTCCACAGGTGGCAGCCGCTAGAAACAAATGAGAGTTTTAAGTTTTATCATGATGCATTACTTCAAAGTGACTTGACTTTAAGCCCAGTTGGCATCAATACAGAATGCTACCGAATTTATGAGGCCTGTTCTTATGGATCTGTTCCTGTTGTGGAGGATGTAATGACACCAGGAAATTGTGGGAACTCCTCTATGAGCACAAATGCCCCTTTGAATCTACTAAAATCTATGGGAGCGCCATTTATTTTTATTAAATCATGGACAGAACTTCCTGCTATTTTAGAGCAAGAGAAAAGTATGACCTACCAGGAAAAGGTTCAACGTAGAGCAACAGTTATAAAATGGTATCAGATGTTCAGAATACAGCTAAAGGAAAAATTTCTGCGCATACTTAAAGAAAGATTTTTGCACAGAGATCAAAATATCCAGTAATATGTATTAACAGACTTGGACCAGACTCTTAAATGTAGGATTTGAAAGAGGCTGTAACTGGACAGGGTGTGTATTAAAGCATGACTCAGAATCTGATTGTAACTGAAACACCACTTCAACAAAAATGACCATCTCTGGAAGACCAGCTGGGATATCCAGGCTTTGTAAGAAGTCTCCATGTAATGCCCCATCACTTTCTCTCTTATGTCAGTACAGACAGGTGGTATGTGTGTGTGTGCATCCCTCACTAATTTATTTTCGAATGATAATTGCCTCAGCCATAAGTGCACTCACAGGTGTAAGCTATTACCATAGGAATGGATTAATACTAGAAGTGAATTTTTAGGTTGCCCATTTAACAATGTCACCCAGACAATCCATTGGCTTTTCCAGAGTATAAACTGCTGTTTTGTATTGTATTTATAAGCTTTGTGTTTTGCATTCCCTGCTGGTTGGGGCATTTTGAAATAGACCAATGATGGCTTTGTTTGTGCTCATGTATAGAATAAAAATATGAAAAAAATTGAATTGAGTGAAGTCCTAAATGATATAAATTACAGCTTTTCAGTAATTTGCAAAAAAATATATTGTTTGGAAAAATATACAAAAAAGAAAGCTGTCTATATGTTAGTGACCAAAAATCACAGCTAAACTACGTACTCTGGCTACAATTCAGTCTGCAATTTCCCTGGAATTGCACTTTTTTTTTTTTTTTTTAAATTATGAATGGAATATATGCCGAGGCTTTGATTCACTGTGGTAACCATTAAAAGAAAATGCAGTCTTCAATCTATTGCTTTTTGCATGAAACATATTCATGTACTTGAGGGTAGATTGTCCTACTGGGATGAGCCATGGATTTTGTCCGGAGCTGCTGGATTTCGCAGAGTGCTTATGATATGATCATTGTCCTGAGGTGAAAAAATTGGATTGGTAAGTAAATATTCCTGTGTACTCCGCTAAACATGGACAAAAGCTTTTAACCAAAATCTAGACGGAAGGTTCCTGTAAATAAGAAGACAGTTTTTTTTAGTTTGTTTTTTTAAACATTACTTTGCACTAATTTATATTTTTCAACAGTATTGTTTTTAGATCATAGTATTTATATTTTCCCATTCATTTATTGCTGTGAATTCTTAGTTATTTACAGATAGCATCATATTATAGTAGCTTCTGGACCTTGTCCATTACATGACACAACTACTTTTTAGCACAGGGATGTCCAATCTGTGATCCTTCAGTTGTTGCGTTAAATTGCCTATAATTCCCTCTTAGCCCTTCTCTGTCTGCGGTTTTCTGGGAGTCGCCGTGAAACGACAGCTGGATTGGACATCCCTCTTTCCTCTTCAAATAAAGTGAAGCTTAGTAAGAATGCAGGATAACTGAATGCCAATATAATCTAAATATTATACACTGTGCTGCCTATACATTTTCTAATGATAGAGACTTCAGCAAGTTGAGGCGCATACAATAGTTCCCATTCAAAATATTGTCTATAAAGTTCTCATGACGACTCATTATGATCATGTAGATTGAAATTACTCAGTGAGAGAAGCGAGGGAAAAGAGAGATCTTGATGCAGGACTCCTTTTTTTCTGTATTTTTTAATATAGGGTACTGCTACCTCTCAAACCTATGGAACAAAGCAAGGAAATCATTAAAAAATATAATAATGTTCAAAAATGAAATAGAAGACTTCAGGTAGTCTGATTGCAAATCTATTTTGGCTTGATACCCTTCTCTGAGAACATACATAGGTTGTTCATTACAACTGCTAATCTGTAAACAGCACGAATGAAAGAAGGGAAGGGTTACTTTATACACATCTGAATTATAAAGAATTAATTTACAGGAGTGTCACACTTGCCATAGATGCTCTAGGCATAAAGCTAGGGACAGTACAGTATACTTATACTGGGGATAATGGAAAGCCCTGCACTCTAGAATATTGTTTTTAAGAGAAGGTTGTATTCTGTCATTCAACTTTAAAATCAACGTATGAAGCAGTAAAATGTTTGTTCTACTTTTATCTTACCCAGACCACACTGTGATCCACAGGCTGTGACCATATACAGTAAGCTGACAGGATCATGCATTTAACTGCACAGCTGTGAAAATTGCACTCCTCAGATTGCAGTGTTTAGTGGGAAAATATACTATTTCCAAGTGGGATCTAAGGATTCAATTGGATTAACTTGTTTTTTACAATAGAATCCTGTTTTTATGCCTCTTGATTTTAAGTTTTCCTGGAATTTAAGCTGTTTAAATGTAGAATCGGTGTTCTACCATACATGCTTTAGCAGTATGAGCAGCCATGTTTGTTGAAAGAAGGTAATGGCATTTTAAAAAAAGTTTCCTTGTGGCCATGTCACGAAGACCGTAGTGTAATACCTGCTGTTCTTAACCAAATTGACAAAGTATGATTTGTCATTCGGATAAATCTTTAAAATGTGTCGCTTGTGTGTTAAAGGAACAATCAATATGTGTTTTAAGATTTTTCAGCTGCACCTCCCAACATAATGGAGCACTCAAGTGAAATTCTTATTTTGTCCACTTAAATATTAGGATCAATGGGTTCCATACATATGAGACAGGTACTTACACCTATAGGTCAGTTTTCTTAGAGCTGGAGGATAATACTCAACCCCAACGTTTGAAAAGGTAGATCTAACAAATAGTAAAAAAAAAAAGCCATTTTAAATGCAAATGGAAAAAGAAAACACTTGCCTTTTGGTCCACAAGCAATCTGTGCACACTCTCTATATCTGGAGCTATAAAACTGTCTTTTATCCAAGGCCTGAAGCAAAGTAAATAATACAAATTGGTCAACACCATAAGGCATCATGCTAACGCTAAATGCTAGGACAATGATGTTTTTACCTCAGCTGATCGCACAAGGTCATACACTTTTTCTAATGGAGTTGTGGTTTGAAGTGGGTGCCGATACTCCATCCCCTGACAAGCAGAAAGCAACTCAAAGTGAAAATTATTAGACATTCACTTTGCCAGTTCCACATATTACAATTTGGGTTGATATTTGGACACATAAGGGTAGAACTACACGGACATTTCCGTGTGCTTGTGTCGGATCTGTTGCTGAGCGATAAAACGCCTGCATCAAGTCAGATGCAATGGGAAACAAGGTAAGTAATACAAAAGTCTGATGGTGACACATTGTTCGTCCAACGCGACACGACTGTCAGATGCTAACGCACCTGCATCCAACAGTCTTGTCGTGCCGGACAACATCCGACTTTTGTATTACTTACCTTGTTTCCCGTCACATCCGACCTGACGCGGTCGTTTTGTCGCCCAGTATCAGGTCCGTGTAGTTCTACCCCTAAAGGAAAATGCAATGATTCTGTTAGAAGAAAGCCTAGTTCTGTATCTTGGCACATACAGCATAGTGTGTACATTTACCTGGACAGTTAGGGGCACATTTACTTAGCTTGAGTGAAGGATTAGAATAAAAAACCTACTTTCGACCATCGAATTGGCTACTTCGACTACGACTTCAACTTCGAATCGAACGATTCGAACTAAAAATCGTTCAACTATTCGACCATTCGATAGTCGAAGTACTGTCTCTTTAAAAAAAACTTAATTAATAGGGTTAATTAACCCTCGATATTCGACCAATAGTAAATGTGCCCCCTACTTTTACATTCCCAGGAAAGCTACACATGGAGGAAACAATATAAGAAACTGTAAAAATTGCTTTCACCCATAAAATCAGACTATGCCCTATTATAAACATATACCACTATACAGTACGTATATCTTTGGTATCAGGGTTGTCTACATCTAAGGCGCTACATCTTGGGATAAAAGATAAAAGCAGTTTCCAAGAGCAGCAGCAGTGCAGTGAGCGATCATGAAGCCAGAGTTTAAGCCTCCTTCTGTCACTTAAAATGCTGGCAGCTCACTAAGTGAAGGGTTACACAGTATTTCAATCCTCCATTCACTGATGGCAGCAAGTTCATTCACCCCAATAGCAAGGTAATCCAAAGCCTTAAAGGGAAAAAAACATAATGATTATATCACAGTGAGTGGGTCATTTGATAAAATAAGCTAAACATCTCTATACCTTTGCTGAATATTCCCCATGGAAGTTTCCACCTGAAATTATCTTTCCTCATTCTGAAAAGACCATCTTTGATGAATCAATAAGAAAAATGTGGTTTTGATGTGAATGTATGTTTTTTAGTAGTGTTTCCTGGTAGATTATCCTTTTTTTATGTAGCTTTCTGTAAAAAAAATCTGTAAATCTGTATTTTATACCCTCTGTAATATCATTTTTTGAATAGTGAATTGTTGAATAACTTTCCCATGCATCAGGATGACACTGTTTATGAGGTGCTAACTGTTAAGGACTTCCTGGCCATTGCCTCCACTTTTTAGTCTCTGGATATGATTTTAACCCACTAGCTGTTGTTTTGGTGTGATATACAAGGTAAGTTGGTAAATCACCGTATGAGGACCCTGAATATGAATTGTTGAATGGTGTTTACCACTCATGTTTAAGTGTTTTATTTCTAGACTGTCCTACTGTCTGGATAACATTTAAACCCATATAAATACTTATAACACCAACCTTTGTTATTTCCCCATGCAACTTAAAATTCCAAGCAACAAAATTAATGCTGGTCAGTCCTTATTCTTTTACTGTGCCCCCAAGTCCTGGAACAACTTGCCAGACAACACTAAATCCTGTAGCGTTTAGACCTATTTGTAAACACCTATAAGGACCACAGACTATTTATCAAAAGATCTGGATATAAAAAACTGAATTGACTAAAACCATGAAAAAAACTTGAATGCACCAAATTCGTATTATACTTTGCAATGGGCCTACAAACCTAGGACAACGCCCCTTGACTTCTACATGAACTTGCAAGCTTTCAGATGCTGAAATTTTGCATTTGCAGGGGATATAAGGGCACATTTAATAAAAAAAGGAGCAAGGTGCAACAAAAATGTCACCTAAACCATGTAGTTTGCCCAAAATGTAGCTTGTTCCCCTGACTGTTTTAATTGCTGTCCAATTACCAAATCTTTGGACTCATTTGTGGAGGTACCAAGATTTTTATACCCCAATGCCACAATTTGCACTTTCACAAGGGGGGTCCATGTACACCCATTACTAGCATGCCATGCACTGGCTCCAATCAAATGATGTGCTAATAAGCAAAATTTGCCCTGTTAACAGCACTTGCATCTAAGTTAAGCAGTGAATGTAATATTTTTATTTGAAATGAAAAGATATGCAATTGTATCCCTTAAGTCTTAAGTAATAACATTTTCACTTCAGATTGGTAGTATTTTATCATGCTACTTGGGAAGCGGATGGTGTGGGGGGGCTTGAGGCTGCAGGCTTGGTGGGCCCCCAAGTCCAAATCTGAAGGGCATTAGCGATGTGAGAGCACAGAAAAATAAAGAACTGCTCATATATTCAAAGAGATGGTTCCTCCTCAAGGTCAAGGTACTTAAAGTATATCCAAGATAGCTTGAAAGCAGAGTCAGGAGGGATCCCGGAGGAATCTGCATACACAGCATTCTATTCCTCAGTAACATGAAGAAAGGCCATGCTTGAAATAGATACTTCTATTGCATCTTGCTGCTTGTGTGTGGCCAGGTCTTTGTTGCACAAAATCAACTGCACCAGCACTGAGCTTTTCTGGTAATGTTCATAACCAAACCTAGCCTAAAGTGTGTTATTGGCACCAGCAGTATATCTGCCCCACAAAGCAGCTTCTCTAGCTGTAATAAGAAAGGGTAATGATGCAGTAGGAAAACAAGTATTTGTGTCACAAGGTGTGTATCTGCCTAATAATATACACATTTCTGTTAAATAGTCTAATATTTGTAATCATTTGACATTCCTCCAGTAGGTGTCGCTGTATTACCAGTACAACATTAACCTTCCAACCATCTTGTTCTGCACCAGACTGCCAGGCATTCCCTGAGAGAGTTGAAGCCCAGTACAGAAATCTTAGGGAAAGTTCTGTACTGTACTGCACATGTGCCAAGAATTAATGCACACAGGGGAAATTTTGGGGCAAGATAGCAGCAGAGCCCTCTGTGCATAAAAGCACCCGTCCTTTAAAGGATCAGAAACACCTTAAAGTTAATGTGTGTGTGTATATATATATATATATATATATATATATATATATATATATATATATATATATATATATATATATATATATATATATATATACTGTATATATATGTATAGGATCCCTTATCCAGAAACCCGATATCCAGAAAGCCCCGAATTACGGAATGGCTATCTCCCATAGACTCCATTTTATCCAAATAATCCACATTTTTAAAAATGATTTCCTTTTTCTCTGTAATAATAAAACAGTAGCTTGTACTTGATCCCGACTAAGATATAATTAATCCTTATTGGAAGCAAAACCAGCCTATTGGGTTTATTTAATGTTTAAATGAATTTCTAGTAGACTTAAGGCATGAAGACCCAAATTACGGATCCGTTATGCGGAAAACCCCAGGTCCCGAGCATTCTGGATAACCGGTCCCATACCTGTATGTATATATATATATATATATATATATATATATATATATATATACATATATATATATATATATATATATATATATATATATATATATATATATTGTTTACATTCAACATGCCTCTAAAATCTTATATATAGTGAGCAAGGTGCTGTGAAATCTCCCTCTGTTGAACTGTAGTCAGCTCTATTTTTATCCTATGCTAAATGTACCCTGTAGAGTTAAGCATACTTGCAGCAGAGTGGATAATATTTGTGTGTGTGTGTGTCTATGCCAGCATTTGATGTTCCTGAACCTCATAACAAACTGTCTATACTAAATATGTCAGTAATGTCCTTTTGCAGAGTTAACCATCCCCTTTTATATTTGGTTGACTGATGTTCTCTAACAGTGTTAATATATCCATTGACAATTACATTTTATTGATGACCAAGTTAATGACTGCAGGAATTAAGCAAATTGTATAAATGTGATTTTCTAAAAAATAATATCAGAATAGAAAGGGGGGATTCCAAATTTTTTCATAAGGTACAATGAATTCTGCAATAGATATGCATTACATTAATACTCAATAGGACAGAAATACTCCATAATGCAATGTTGTGCCCATAACCACAGACATAAATTTCTATTAGCTTTCAGAATATGCTAGCCAGCTAATAATCCTGTATTAAAGGCTCGCAGGCTCTAGAAGATAAGGCAGCTTCTTGACACAGAAATTTAATTCTCAGACATTTTTCAATAGCTTTTATTGCCTGTAATCTAATAGCAGTGTTTTTATAACCTTGGCCTATGTTAATAAGGTAATATTATAATACCCTCT
The DNA here is from genome assembly GCF_017654675.1 of Xenopus laevis. NCBI lineage: Eukaryota > Metazoa > Chordata > Amphibia > Anura > Pipidae > Xenopus > Xenopus laevis. The sequence goes on along the minus strand of NC_054376.1, from coordinate 90,618,847 downwards.
AGTAAAGAAAATCATTTATCTATAGAAAATATACATTGGAAATGTATAATAAACGTTTAATAAAAGCTGCAGTGCAGTAAATGTGCAGAATGGAAAGTGAATGTAACTGCCTGCCCAGTATATCTGTCTAAGGTATAGAGGTGGTTCAGGCAATATATGACTGACAGCTGAGATTTTTAAGTACATTTAACACAGGTATGGATATTTTAATTAAAAAAATAATTAATTAAAAAAAGGGTTTTGTGTTTGAAAAGGGCCTTTATTACACAGCTTTTTATGTCTAGGCGACAGGTACCATTTAAGTCAGCTACAAGATGGAAACCAAAGTTCTGTAAACAGAGGCGAACATTGGTTATTCTGCTTTTTTTGGGGGTCACTTTAGTGTCAACACACAGAAAACCACACATAATTGTTTATGATTAAAAGGACAACAGCAATACACAACTTGAAGCATTTCCCAGCCATCAGTAAGTTACTTTTTCATGCTTTCAGTATTACTGTTTTTCTTCATAGTGTAAAACAAAAAAAGCTTAAATTCTACATTGCCACTCTTGGAACTTATTATTTGGCACAGAGAACCAATTGCTTGTGGAAAAATACATGATTTGTCCATTTCTACCTTTTAACACGGTGGTATTTGCAGTACAAGGCCATCTGTGGTTTGGTACAAAGAACCAGTTTGCTTTGAAACCTTTCACAAAACAAGTCAAGAAATAAAAAGAAGGAAGTTGCTTTCAAGTAGAATGAGATTTGTCAGAAGCAAAACACTTGGGAACCATTTGGAGGACAAAAACAAAGAATGTCAAAAAAAATGCACTGCAGGACAGGAATATTTGTCATACTTAAACTACTTCTAGTTATGTAAGAGAACACTTGTTTGCTCTTGGTTTTATTTGCTTATTGACTCTATTGGTTTTAATTGCTTCTATATTTGTCTTTGCATCTTTAAATTTATTAAATTCTCTTTAAATTGTATGTGTCTTATGTTTTATATATTTACATTTTTAAAATATAGTTACGTGAATTACCTCAGCCAAGTAGTTCACAATCTTCCTCCGACCCCTGATCTTCAGATTTATATAGTACACATAAAGGGATTAGTGTAAATAACAGCAAAAACACTGCAAAAACATATTTTTTCCCCATGATATATATTACTGGCAGAATGTTGTCCCCCCCTTAGTAAATGAACCCCAAAATGTTTTAATGAACAGCACGGTTTATTTTACATTATACTCTCTTGAATGCTGTGCCATTTTCATTAATATGAGTCCTCTCAAATATGACCCAATAGACAGCCCACTCCCCCTCACTTCACTTCACTTACAAGTGAAAAAGATTATCGTCATCAGTGTGTTAGATAAATTGTCAGTGAAAACAAAATCTTCATTTTTTAAAGGGGCAATATACCTCCTTTTAAACATGAGCGCAATAAATAGGGCTTGTGCTGATCATACTTTTTGCCTGTTTTTTAAGGTTTTAATTAGGAAAACCTGTACCAATGCAGAAATCTGCAGAAATCTAATATGTAGAGGGATTATCTGTACAGGTATTTGATGTTTTATCCAGAGACCCGTTATCCAGAAAGCTTCAAATTACGGAAAGTATGCCTCCCATAGACTCCATTTTATTCAAATAATCAAAATTTTTAAAAATAATTTCCTTTTTTTCTGTAATAATAAAACAGTAGATTTTACTTGATCCAAACAAAGATATAATTAATCCTTATTGGAAGCAGAACCAGTCTATTGGGTTTATTTAGGGTGTTAATTACTAACATCTGACAATTTCTCATTATTTTCTTAAAACCACTTTGACCAAACTCCCTTGCACATTTTTACAGTATTTATCAATAAATTTACTCTAAAAAAAAATTCTGGTGCGGGAAAAGACAGGGCCCACCACGCCTGCAGCCTCAGGGGATTTTTCCAGCTAGCCCAATCCGACCCTGTACTGCCCCTTACCAGGTCTTTTTTTTCCAGTTAAAAGGGAAGTATGGTTTTTATAAAAAATATATAATTTTTCCCATGAAATGGGAGATGCTTTGTTTTTTTTAACTACTATTGCAGTTAAAATTTTCTTTTGATCAATGTATTGTTTGCTGTATCATTGTCCATCTCTTTTGGAATGAGGCAAATCTTTTCCAGACTGCAATAAAATAGCTGCACCAGTTATGAATAAAGCAGTCATAACAGTAAATGCTTGGAAAAAAATATGTGTTCAATGGCAGTATTGTTATTTTCATTATCTGATCTTTACACATAAAAAGGCTACATTGCCCCTTTAAGTCTTAGTACGTTTGGCTTGTATGAGAACTGTGTCAAAAGTGGGTATAAACTGCCACACCCAATTGACATGACAATAGAATAAAACAAAAGAAAATCAACAGCTAGGCTAACCTGATAGCAAACTGAAGTCTGTCTTTGCCTGTGTGACTGCAGGGCTGTTATTGGCTCTCCCTCTCCTACTGTACCAGGGACTGTTGGGACACATCCACCCCTCATTTGAAAGACAGACAGGGACTATAGCAGATCTATAGTGGGAGCATAATTAAAGATAATGATAATTTGTAGCCCAGAGTGAAACTAGCATAATACATGATTAATTATTGCCTATAAAATTAGTTTTTTTTTCATTTATCTTTTTTCATTTAATATTTGTTTATTGATGTATTTATTGTTCATGTATTTGTATTTTCAGAACCTACTGAATGAGTATGCACACTTACAACTAAGTACTAAAGTTCTTCTGTGCACTTTCATTTTTAAAAAAGATAAAGAGCCAAAACCAGAGACCGTTCTTTCAAATTAGGGGCAGTTGGCATCTTTGAAAACGGGTCTTTTACAAGTAAAAGCAAAAATGGACGGAGAGAGAGGGGACCGTACTAGGGGTAGGCGGCAGAGAAGGTATGTGACTAGTGCCCCCCCAGCTTTGCGCCCTAGGCACGTGCCTACTCTGCCTACCCCTAGTACCCGGCCCTGGTTGGCCGAACCCAAACTTGGGGAACAGTAAGTAACTCCTGGGTGCAGTTCAATCCAAAGCAGCACTCCACTTCTTATAAATGTCAAAACAAAGAAAGGGAAAAACTCTGCACTATATTGTCAGATGTAAAGCTGTAGTTCAGGAGTGCCCATACTTTACTAGTGTGAGGTCTGCTTTTAGTGATGTTGTCCCATTATAATCTACATCCATACAAGCATTCTCTTCCATGGAAAATATTACTTAAATATTATATTGATTTATGAGAGAATGTATATTGTTATATTTAACAAGCAACTATTTCTTATGTAACTGTAACATAATAAATATCTGAATGAAACAGGAGGGTGATTTAGACAAGCTGTGTCTTGTAACAGTGTCTTGAGATCAGGCGCGTTTCAGCACGTGATGCCGCCTGAGTCTGCGTTGAAAATGCCGTCCGACTGCATGTTGCACTTACCTTAAAATCGCTGACAGAGGTCCGGAGGGGGCGCATCGCTAGTGCAGAGAGCCAAACTGAAAAAGAAAAGCTGAATTTCTGGTTAAAAAGCCGTAAATTTGGCTCTTAAAGTTACCAGGAGCGGCTTTTTGCCGTCCCATGTAACTTCTGGGGAGCTGCCGCCTGAGGCAAGGTGCTCACCCTGCCTCATTGTAGAAACGCCCCTGCTTGAGATCTACTGATCACTAGCTAAAGGTCTACTGGTAGATCCCGATCTACCTTTTGGGCACCCCTGCTGTAGTTTATTAGTAAATTAAAAACATAGGTGCCTCATTGGGAAGTTGGGGCCTGCCACGTTTCAGGTTAAAACCCTTAATCATAATCATTTATCTTCAAAATGGGGCTTTTATGGCTGAAAATATCTTGTCCCTCAATAATATCAATCCAGTGGGAATATGACTGGAAATGAGCAGAAGTTAAAAAAAGATGCACCATGCACCATGATTCCAACAATCAGATAGGAGAGTAAGAATATATCAAAATGAATCCCAAAACCAGGTAAGTACATAAAATAGGACAACATTGGACAGAATTGTAAAATCCTAACTTTGTATCAGTTTTTCAGAGAAAAAGATGTAAATTATAATCTCACATAGTTTGCAACACTGATTTATATAAAAGCACCATCACAGAGAGGAGGGAAAGGGAGTGTGTTTGAAACTACCAAATTGCACCCGTGTACTTATCACCTACTCAACCACTATCTAGCTAAAGCCATACAGTGTGAGCACCACAGCCAAGTTTCCAGTGCCCTGAAAATATTTTTTGGGCAGAAAATATTATGAGTGACTCAGTACCATGTCCTGTTACAGAATGAGGCAATTGTTCTGATCGCAGTAATACACCAAAACGTTCCAATCAAATATGTTTAGAGTTGTAGTCATACAAAATTGTTAAAGAAGGCTTACCACAAGGCACCATCTTACTGCGGGCAAAGGGGAGAGGGGAAAGATTCCTAGCTGTCTACAAGACTACCCAATTGCAACCCAGTTTGCTTATCACCTACCCATCCCCTATGCGAGGGGTGCCCAAAAGGTAGATCGCGATCTACCAGTAGACCTTTAGCTGGTGATCAGTAGAGCTCAAACAGGGGTGTTTCTGCCATGAGGCAAGATGAGCAGCTTGCCTCAGACGGCAGCTCCCCAGAAGTTACCAGGGGCGGCAAAAAGCCACTCCTGGTAACTTTAAGAGCCGAATTTCCAGTTTTTAAAGGAGAAGTCAACCCATTTGGCGCTAAAATCCCTCCCCCCCGGGCAAATGCCCCAAACTTGTTAGTCACCCCTCCGTGCAGGTCCTCTCTTGGCGAGTTCATGGGCACCATCTTCGTCCGAGCGCTCTTTTTCCTGTACTGGCGTTTGGCAGCGCAGTAGGAGGCATTTGCTGGTTAGATCTACTGCGCATGCGCCCGAATTTCACAAAGTTTCCGATTTCTTTTTTCAGAAACTTTGTGACTTTCGGCGCATGTGCAGTAGATCCAACCGGCAAATGCCTCCTATTGCGTATGCGCCACCAAATACAGGAAGAAGAACGATCGGACAAAGATGTCGCCCGTGAACTCGGCAAGAGAGCACCTGCATGGAGGGTGACTAACAAGTTTGGGGCATTTGCCCAGGGGGAGGTAGGCCGGGGGGGGAGAAGTGAGGGATTTTAGCGCCAAAGGGGTTGACTTCTCCTAAGTGCAGTAATTAAATCTTACTCCCTCTTTGCAGGTAAACAGCTGGAAAAAAAAGCAGATGGAAAGACAATGGTTGGACAGAGAAACAGCATTACTGGCAAGTGGAATGTAAGAAGAGTTCCACAACACAAATAGAAGTGCTTAAAGGAAAACTATACCCCATCAATGAATACTTAACTAACAGAGAGTTTATATCATATTAAATGGCATCATTAAAGAATGCAAACTGGAATATAGATAGCAGTAAGTAATGCCCTTATGAAAATGGTTTTAGATGAAGCAGGGTTATATATATGAGCTGTTTTATGCAATATATATTTATAGAGACCTAAAAACAGTTTCCTTTAATAAACAAAGGCTCTTTCTATGCAGGTACACAGCAGAGGATGGCAGTTAGCAGGGTCAGAGAGCCAAAAGAACAGACTGAACACAAACATCACCAGTCCAGAAGCGGGGGCGTAACTACAGAGGAAGCAGTCCCTGCAGCTGCAGGGAGGACCAGGGGTCCCAATTAATGAGCAATTTCAACATATATTGGTAAAACAGGTCAACCTCTGGATATGTTCGGGGCCTTAAAATTAATTTGCTGTGGGGCCCACTATCATCTAGTTACACCACTGTCCAGAAGTGATAGCTGCTGGAGAAATCAAGGTGCAGTGTGATGCTAACTCAGTAACCAAGCACTGCACAGGGCTGGACTGGTGGGACCCTGGAAAAACCCAGTAGGCCCTATGCCCCCCCAGTCTGACCCTGACACTACATGCTGGGGCTGAGAGTAGAACTAGGCTAGACTGACAGTGTTTGACTTATCAAGAGCAAATATAGCATATGCCCTGGATCCATTGTTTCATCTATTTCATGTGAGAAATTTACTTTTTTTCTTTTGCTATTTGCAAAAAAAAATATGTGATATCCCATCATCCCTTAAAGTGGACCTGTCACCCTGACACAAAAATCGGTATAATAAAATCCTTTTCAAATTAAACATGAAATCCAATTTCTATTTTTTTATTAAAGCAATCAAAACTGTTGTAAAGTAATTTAAAAACCTCAGCTGTCAATCAAATATTGTCTGCCCCTCCTCTATGACTTAGGCATAGAGGCGGGGCAAGCAATTACTTTCACTTTCCATTCAGCACTTCCTACATGTCACTGCTCTCCACACATTCCCCCGTTCTCTTCACCATTTAATTGTGCAGCCAGTACATGGGGATGGACATCGGGTCCCCCATTCTGGTGCACAAACAATATTCTGAGATGATGGAAGGCTTGTCTTAATAACAGTGTCCACAAAATGGCTCCTGCCTTCTTGCTATAATTTTACCAGACTGAAGGAAACAAGGTTCAAATAATTTAAATTGTGTAATTAATGTTCATTTTGCTTGACTAATGTGAAAAAATAGGATTTTGAATAATGTTTTTTGTTTGTCAGGTCCCCTTTAAGAATACTTTGTCTGCTTTCAATAATGCCATTATGAGGGTGTCAGGCTTCCAACACATCCTTAGAAAAGAAGCCTGAAGTTCTCAGAAACAAATGGCAAAGCAAGAGGAGTGGGTCAGTGCAATGGAATGTGTGGCTCAGGGTTAGAAACAAGGCTGAATAATGCTGGTGATCTCAGTTCAATGTAGAACACATCCCTGAATTTCACATTCCATTAGCTTTGCATCACTTCAAATTAAGAATGATAAAATAATCATGCCTTGATGCCTGGATGAGCAATAGAATATCTGAATTACTCGGTGCTATTGGTCTGTGTTACGTATAGCTTGAATTTCTCATGAGTTTTCCTACAATAAATATCCTACAATAAATATCTGCACTAATTTGTAACCCAAAAAACACCATTATGGCCAATGGGATATATGTGAGAAAAATGGATCTAAGAAAGATCGGGTTAGTCATGTTTCATAACTAAAGAGTAATAGGCAAAGCATGATTCAAGTTGTTTATACTAGTTTCTGGTGGGGATACTTTACTAATAACAAAGAGGAAATTTTAACCATGATATATCTGGTTGTTTTGGTATTTTGTGTTCTGCGTTTGGGTTATTTTTTTTTTCAGATATCTAGTGTATATATGTATTTAGTTTATTTCAAATTGTTTTTGTCATTTTTCAGTTTTTCAAATTGGTCATTCATTCCCCCCCCCTCTATTTTTCTTCTGTATCCCTAATATCTTCCTTTTCAATAAAGTAATACTATGAAAAGTATTAAAAAACACCAGCTATGATTTCTGATTTAAACAATGCTCATCTATAGAGCTCTGACTTTGCCTTGGTCATAAGTCCTTTGTGACTTTACCAAGGATTGTATTTTATTGTAAACAGACTAGAGATTGTGAGATATGTTAGGCGAATAATTTTGAAACATTGGAGGATATTACAGAAAGATAGAGAAATGGGTAAATTGTTTAAAGACCCTCCATTATTCTCGTATAGAAGAGGAAAATCTATAGGACAGACAGTGACTAAGAAAATTTTAAAAAAAGATAAAAATTTGGGACTGCTAGCTCCTTTAAAAAATGGCACATTTAGGTGTGGTGAATGTGCACACTGTAATGGCATCTTGAAAAGCGACAGTATAGCACATCCATCTAAGGGCTTTCCAATAAAATTAAATGGGCATTTTACCTGTAATAGTACGGGAGTCATTTGCATGATAAAATGCCCATGCGGATTTACCTATGTAGGACAGACGAGTAGATCTATAAAAACTAGACTAAATGAACATAAAAGCAGTATTCGAAATTATACACCAGATATAGAGAAACAGGAAAATAAGAAGGAAAATTTGTCTGAAATGTCGGTGGCAAAACATTTTTTTCACAATAAACATACGGTTGCCCAATTAAGATGGAATATATTGGAACAAGTAACTACTGAGAGGGGAGGTAATATAAGAAAACGGTTGCTGCAGCGAGAAGCAGTGTGGATAAAAAGATTGGATTCCCTAACACCTATGGGATTGAATGAAAGTTTTAATATGAGATGTTTTTTATAATATGTAACAAGTTTCTAATAGACTACAATTGTAGCGTTACTGATTGAAGGGTAATTTATAAATTGTTTTGTAAAGGTTTTAATATTGTTGCAAATAATGTTTGATACAAGTATGTCTTAAATGAGTTATTTATAGTATTTATTGTTATATTGCAGGCAATGAATTTTCGTAAAGGGATTCTTCCTTCATGATTTATGGGATACATATAAATCACTATATAAAGATGAATGGGATCAAGCACTAAACAGTTAATTGTGTCACATGATAGCTCACATGGTGTTAAAGGTATTTAATGCAATTGTGTTCACTTGATTTTTATTGCACCTGAGGAAGGGGTTGACCCCGAAAGCTTGTGCCAACTCTGCTGAATAAATGTTCTAAAAAGGCAAAGCCAATTGTTTGGTGTGCTTCCTCCCTATGGGAATTCTTGTAGAGATTGTGAGGTTCACTCCTCTTACAGTGCTGGAAATGTAGGGTCTTTGTGCTTATGCCTTTTGTAAGAGGCACAAATGGGTGGGCATTTGTATTTTTATAGAGATAAGGACAGGGCCGTTCCTGCCATGAGGCAAGGTGAGCTTGCCTCAGGCAGCATTGAACGGGCAGTTACAAGGGGCGGCGAAAAACTACTTCCTGTAACTTTAAGAGACGATTTACGGTTTTAAACCAGAAATTTGGCTCTGCTAGTGCAGAAAGCGCAGTACGCGTTCATTGCACTAGCGATACCGCCCCTTTTGACCCGCTCTGACGCTAAACTTTTAAGCACGGAACGGGAGAGGGGGGCGGCATCGGGGTTGCTGCCTCAGGCGGCAGCAGCTCACGGATCGCCCCTGGATAAGGAGTGCACAATGACTTGTGCATGGCTGCTGAACTTTCTGTCTAACCACATGGGCCTTAGTTGTGTTTTTGTAGAGTGTAAATTCCAAACAGGTAGAAAACATTAGGCTGAGGACACACAGGGCATATGGTCCACTTCTTTCCATCTGTGTTTTGTATTCAGGCAGAGTATAGCAGATGAGAAATAGTAGAGCAGGGCACTCACAGATTAACTGCAAAACATTTATTAACATGACATGTTTCTGGCAAAGCCCTTTTTCCAGAAAAAGGGCTTTGCCTGAAACATGTTTTGTTAATAAATGTTTTGCAGTTAATCTGCGAGTGCCTGGCTCTATTATTCCTCATTTGACGTTTCAACCTTTTATGGATAAAGGCAGAGCAGCAGGTGCATACAAGGCATACTTGGAACCAGTGCTTTATACAAAAAGTGTAGCAGATCCACTCTTGTGTGTAGCTCCACCAATAGGAACAGTGTTGGCATGAATACAGCTACACAGAACAGAGACTGGCCAGAAAATGCCTGCTTTACTGTTCTTTTCAAAATGTTTGCAACAACTCCAACATGCCTTGTATTTTAGTTAGTTGTATTTTAATGACTTTATTACAGTCGTCCTACAGTGAATTTTAAACAAGGGCAGAAATGTATACAGCCGCTGCAAACAGAATACACAAGAAAATATTGCAAAACATGATTGTGCTTGATATGTCCAGTAGGGGGTGTGTGGTATCTTATATTCGTCTCATATAAATAAACACAAGCACATTCACTATTACTGTAAAACTAGGCATAGCCATTTTTGCAGGAATTCTAAACCTATGGGTAGCAACCCAAAAATGGTTCCCCAGTCTGTTAGGGTGGATCCCCTTGACTTAAATGAAGTTTCTTCATGCAATAGAAATAGTACACAAAACACAGTGCATGATTGGTTTTAACCCTATTTTGGGGTTTTGAAGTTGATATAAACTTAATTTGGGTCCTATGAGAATGAGATTAAAGTAATGCTACATCACAAATAATTCCATGTCTCTGTAAAAATATGTCACACAAAATATCCCATTAATGTTTTCACATAAAGTATTTTTATCAAAAGTATACTTGCAGGAATGAGTGTGTGCCATTGTATAAACCCATATAATTATGTGCTCTGGTTGACTAACAAACAAGCTTGGTTACATTAGCCAATGAGTGGATAGAACTGTGTCCTTTATTCCCACACTTCTTCTTGTCACAGTAAAAACCTGCATTTTCCCTGACAGATGTTTAGTGAACACAGAGCATCCCAAGAATGGTAGCCCAAGGAAAAAGATGTAGATGGGTAAGAAATTATGTGTATAGATGTGAATATCAATTTGGTAGCATGCTTTAGTAGGTTTCTATGATCCAAATGATCTGTTGGTTAAGTATTTCCTTTTATGGTATATTTTAAGAAATGTGGACCCATTAAGAATCATGAGACACAGTCTATACACATAATAATTATGAGATTTTAAAATATGAAGGGGCTTATCTGTTATTATGAGCACAAAAAAGCCTGTTGAGAGAAAATGCATGTCAACACTAAAGCTACATAACCTGCTTGCTATTCCATCTCTGAATGCAAAGCAAATAAGCTCTATGTATAAGCATACCTAATATTTATGCACTACAATGATCCAGGTGCTGCAGAAGATCATTTTTGGGCGGGATGAGAAGACTGGGCCGGGGGTAGGTTTCGCCTCTGTGTGAAACGTTTCTAGCCTACCCAACTCCCTGCCATTCTCTATCAACTTCTAGAAACAGGGCATAATTCTAAGGGGACCCCCGGTTCCAACTCCTATGCAGTGATCAATATTTTCAATAACCTAACTAGAGCTGACGCTGGATTCCAGTTAGCGCAAGCATCCTGCGGGCCCCAAGGGGGTACGGGCCCTAAACCCGCCCTGCGCACCCCCTGGTAGCTCCGCCATTGAATATTTAATCATACTGCCTAATGAGTCAAGTCATACTGAGTTTTAAGTGGATACTGTTGTAAAAAGACAGGTGGAAATGGCCAGTAATGATTTACTTGGGACTGGCTTGTACTGATAGCCCTATTTTAACCACCACAAACATTCAGAGCTAAGTGAGTCAAGCATAATTACTGCCGCAGCATTATATAGGATTAGATCTGGTTTGGTCCATGAGGGCCAAATAATGAGCAATTTCAACATTTATTGGTAAAACAAAGCAATCTCTGTATATGTTGGGAGCCCTAAAATTAATTTGCTGTGGGGCCAGTAACATCTAGTTACGCCACTGATAAATACATTTACAATGTAATACCTTTATATAACGATCTCCCTGTTAGAAGGTCCCCTCAAGCTCTGGCCAAACAAGTGGTGAGAGCTGAGAACTGGAAATACACAAATCAAAATTGTGAGTTTTAACACTGATCTAGGTAGGGAGGAACATCTAGCCCTAGCAAACCACAACATTGATTTCCACACAAAGCTGACTCTTTTATCTGGATTTTAGAGCTTTTAGCAGCCACAAAAAAACAGCTAAATGTAATTACTGCAGAAATGTGTGGTTTTGTCGTGTAGCACAGTGCCATAGCTGGCAGCCTCTAGTTAGTAGTTACTCCTCTTTACAATTGCTCACACAATGATTAAAACAAATTTCTTGTCATGTTTACAGCAGGAAGGTAATAAAAGGGGCAGACCCTGCAGCTGCTGTGATACAGAGGGTCATTTCTAAACTGATCAATCCTACTGTGGGGGGATGGGTGTGCACCAAATATATGCTGGAGCAGGCCTTTTATGTTGACCTAAAATCTTGGGTGGAATATTGCTTCTATTACCCTTTTATTTCACGGTGGGTGCCTAGTTGCTCTATTGACTGACTCCAAGTCAATGCACTGCCCTGTGACATTATGATTCCTGCCCCTCTGCCAAGCTCTCCCACCAGACGCTCCAGTGCCATACACCATCAACCACTTTCAGAGTTGCCAGGTTGGTGGTTTTACAGACAAATTGACTTTCTAATTTAAAGCCCAGGCGGGTTTTGAAAGTAAAAACTAGCCATGGTATGGATTTGGGCTACTTTTTTGGCCTTTGGCTGGTTTGTATTTTGGAAACCAGTTTTTTTTTTTGCCCTAATGTGCCAAGCCTGTGTCTCCCAATGCAGGTTGGGTAATGTAGTTTTTGTTTAACAATTTGCCAACTGCCAAGTTTAATGTAAGTGTAATGTAAGACTACAATGCCCAGCAAGTATTGGGACTGACTTGTGTAGAAGTTGGGAGTTACCAGATTATGGGCTCTGTACCCAAGTCTCCCATCCCTCTAAAGCATTCTCACGTTTTCTGTTGACTTTTCTCAATTTCAGACAATTTTTGGCCAAAATCTACTTGCCACCAAAATGTCTATAGGTTGACCTGTTTCACCAATATTTATTAAAATTCTATATGTATTGGAGCCTTATGGGGCCTAGGGTTGCCACCTTTCCATACGGCTGAGACTGGGCAGGGGCGGGGCTGTGACATCAATGGGTGGGGCCACAACATAGATGGGAGTGGCTGTGACAACAGGGGCAGGGCTATGACTCTGCGATTGGCCGATCATTGTATGAATCCTCATTGGGAAGACCGGGCAGGAAGTTTTGACCCGTGCAGCCCTTCAAAATACCGGGCTGTCCGGGTAAAAACTGGACAGGTGGCAACAGTAATGGGACCCCTATACCTCCTGGGCCCCCTCTATAGTTACAACCCTGTGATGGTCAAATCTGTCCCATTTTACTTCATGAAAAAATTTGCAAATCAGTGAAAAATTGAAAAAGGCGTATTTTCATATATTTTTTTTAGATTTTTTTTCACTGCACATATTGTGGTAGTTTTGGGGCTACTTTTAAAGTGACTCTTAACTAGTGTTGGGCAGGTTTTGTAACTGATTTTGAAAATGAGACCTGGCACCACATGAGTACTTTTCATGTAGTGATTATAAAGGCTTCCTTCACAGGCAATGGCTCGGCTATGATGAAAGACGGATCCTGCCCCAGGCATTCTACTATCATAATAATTGTTTCCCTTTCTTTTTTGTCATTGGAATAACAACTAAAAAAAGAATAAAACGTCCCAATGTGCTTTGGCATGGAAGAAGTTCCGGTTGCACTAACAATGTGTTCAGGGTGGTGGCAGGGGCGCTACCAACTAATCGCACACTCTCTCTCTCTCCATCACTTTCATTCCAAATCCAGTGCAGCAGGGATAATAACCCATCCTGCCACGGCAACGGAGAGAAAGATCTTTGATTGGCCCATCGAGTGTGTCGGCCACGAGAGATCCAAGTTGATTGGTTTGCTGAGCTATCAGTCATGGGAAGAAAGGGTCCGGCAGAACTGCGTAAGGAGGCGGCCGTGGTATTCTTTAGCTCCGCCCCTGTCCCACCCGCCGTGTATCCCAGGGTCTGGCTGCTGTGCGCAGTGCTGTGCTACGGCCGTAGAGAAGAACTTTGTACGCTGCCGGCTGATAAGGGACGAGTGATGGCCGATATGCCCCGGGCTAGGAATTTCCGCAGCCAGACTCGGCTCTGTCTGTAGCATTTGTTCGAGTTCTGTCCCGCGGAGCTGCCTTTGTGTGTTCCCTGCTGTTTGGAGAGGGGTAGAAGGAGGAGACTGCGAGAGCAATCGTACACCCACACTGGCCGCCGCACGACAAGCAACGTGAGCACTTAGACCCGGCCTGACACCGGCGGATACACCGCTGCTCCTACACTTACACTTGTACAAGCTGCCGGCCACACCTGTGCTCCTGTCCCTTTCCCAGGTCTCTTCCTGCGCTGCTGTTGCTGCTGCTCTGTCCGTTCATTCTGTGCTGCTGCTCAATTCCGGGCTGCTCCATTCATTCAACCTGCTGCCCTATTCTTTCCCCTCCACTGTAGGCAGCCTGAGGACTTTCCTTTCCTGTCCCCAGCAAGACTTCTCTGCTACCCTGCTCTGCCATTCACTGCTCTGCCATTCACTGCTCTGGTGACTGTAAAATAAAGCCAGTCTCCTTTGGAATTACTTCTGGCTTCCCTGTGCACCAGGGCTTCTTTCCTACCCCCACCTTCCTTTCCTTTGTTTCTGTCCATTGTTCTATATATATATATATATATATATATATATTTATACACACCTAGCAGTGGTCTGACATCTTTCTCTGTTTGACATTCGCACCCCCTTAGTTTTGTCTGTGGTGCACCCCTTCATTCTGCACCATTCCCCCAGACCCACTCTGGATGACATACCTATATTCTGGCTGCTGTGCCTTTTTGCCCCTAGGATGGCTCCTGTGCTAACCTCAAGCTTTGCTTTCTTGGAAACTTCAACAGATTGATGTCAGGAAAATAACCGCCTTAGGCAATTGCCTCCTCTACGCGGGCAGGATATACTCGTTTAGTTTCAGCTAGTTATAAATTGTGGCTGGAGATAAGTGAATCGTTGGGAAAATGTCAACTCCAAACAGGTTCAAGAAAGACAAAGAAATCATAGGAGAATATGAAAGCCAAGTAAAAGGTAAGGAACCAATTGCTGCTCATGGTTCTGATCATGCATGCCAAGCCTGTAGCATTCCTTGACTACATCTCCCAGCTGCCTGTGGCCATCAAGGAATGTTGGGAGCTGTAGGTCAACTGCAGAAGACAGTATGTCTAGTATTTACTTACCCTTCTGTACTTTAAGGATTACATTCTAGGCAACAGTGCAGTGTTTCTAGAAATTTGCAATTTTGTATATGGTATTATTTATTGATTAACCTGCTAAATAATTAGATATCACTTTTGCAACCCTTTCTTTGTTGATAGCAAATAAATCAAATAATTATGCAGTATTTGCTATTCAGATTGAAATGATTAAGCAACATATATTTTTCTGAATTGAAAGCCTTCGCTTCAAATTGTCTTTTAATGTGTGAATAATAAAGAAACATTTCTTTAATTTTTTGCTTTGGCTTTGTTCCAACCATTCCAAACATTTAATGGAGTGTGACATAGGCTCTTTGTTGGACTGGACTGAATGAATTACCTTCAAAAAAAGGCACTGACTATTTTTAGTTTCTGTTGCCACTTCAGAAATGATTGTACTTTAATGTGTGTTGTGTGTGTGTGTGGTCCAAGTGGAATGGAAATGGTAAGAAATACAGGTACATGAATAATAAGCATACTAAACACAGAAGGATTCATAAATGCAGAGTGGTCAAGAACTTCATGTATGGATTTGTGATCTCCAAAGTTGTGGGTTATCTTTATTGTCCTGAGATCTGAAATGACAAGCTGCAATAATTCATTATATGCGCTGGCATAGGTCAGCTGGTTCATGTCTGAGAAAGAGTAGCTCAGGGCTATGTTGGGTAAACTTATAAGGAGCATTCTATCAGATGAAAATGAGTGAATGTTGGCACAGATACCTAAACTCTATTTAAACCCAATGTTTTTTTCTTCCTCACCAAATATATGCATGCTATGTGAAAAGTTACCCCATTATTTAGATCAGTACAATGGTGGTGGGTTTTTTTCAATTCCTCTTTCAATTGTAATAGTATTTAATTAAACTAAAGTACCTCCTGGTGTTTGTGCCCAGACTATATTGAGTAACTTAAACTAACCATACACAGGGTGATGAAAGTGGATGACTTGGCCCCTGTGCTGTCTCGGGAGCTTATTGGCCTGTGCATGGGGGCCTCCCAAAAGGCAACAATACCAATATATCACCACGAAAATCCTGTTGGGCAAGAACTGTACTGGTGCATTGATGTGGTCCTTGCCCAACAGGGACCTACGTTTTAGCGTTGGCCCACTGGCCCCACATACTTGTTCTGCTGTTGAATAATAATATGAAGCAACCAGCAGGCCATACATGACCACATACAGTTGGGCAGTTTGGCTAATTTGGACCACACTGTTTTGATCATCTGGATATTTATGGGCCTCAGGGGTGAGACCATCCTGCCATAGATGCACAGATGAAATAGTTACATACAATTATCTATACTTATGTGGAGGCCTGCTGATCTGGACTATCAGCCCTTTAATACTGGCCACATATTTAATACACATCCTGCATGTCTAGTTAGCAAATAATATCGATTCATGAATGAACATTATCAGTTCAGGCTACAGCACACATCTAAATTAATTGCTAATTAGCCATGCAAGATGTGGATTCAATATGTGGCCGGTATTAAAGTGGTGACGTAGCAACCGTAATCTAGACTAATATCCATGTAATAAATTACAGTAGAACCTTTGTTTTATGTCTAACCCCAAACTGACACTGTTTTGTTGGTGTCCCATTCAGGCTAGCTGCATTTATTCTTTCCCGGATTTAATATTTTCCGGGAATGGTCATCTCGGAAACCCTAAAATTAGGGCTCTATTGTATATCCGTGTATTGTGGCCTGCAAGCATATGGCATGCTGTTTGTGGACAATGCAGTGGAGCTCTACTGTTCACGAGCTGAAGAGCTACTAGTAGTATCACACTCCACATTATTCTTACACAGAGTAATTGCTCATCACAGATTATCTAAAATGCTTTGGCATGAATGGTTAATTGGCCATACTGTCTAAAATACAGTTTTAGCCCACATTCACAGTATGCCTTTTGCATGTGTCACATGAATTATCTGATTCACTGAAGATTTTATTTTTTAATTCACTTGATAGTTTTGGACTTGGGATTAGTGATGGGCGAATCTGACCTATTTTGCTTCCCAGAAAGTTTGCGAAATGGCGAAAAATTTGCCAAATTTTTTTTGACGCACAACAATTTTTTCACCCATTTTCACCATTTATATGGTTTTGTCACTGTTTTACTGTATAAGGAATCCTACAAAGTGTGTGTTTGAGTACATAAACTTGCGGCAAGCACAGGCTTTCACCTGTGATTGCACCTGTGTCAAGTGTACATGGATGTAGCTGTGTCCTCCAAGTCGCTATGTGTCATAGACCCTGTATTTCATCACCAGACCATTGATTATTGGAATTTGTGTTGCATAAAGGTGCAGTACAGTTTCAGAAGGAACTTGCAGGATCTGTGTAATGAATATGTTCTGGTGGCACAGCAGCCATTCCTGCTAACAGTCAATTGATTTGTAATAATATAATGAATTAAAATAATGTAATGATTATATATATACACACACACACACCCTCAAGGTGTCAAACTCTCGCCAAGGGTGAACCACATACAAAATAAAAGTCACCAGCACTCCTTGAAAATACAAAAGTCCATTTGTATTGAAAAGGTTAAAAAAAAGCAGACAAAAATATATATGAAGTTTCGGGTCCTGTTGGATGCTGCTTGTAATCTTTTCAAATACATATGGACTTTTCTAAGGAATAAATTGGTGCTGTTAATGATAAAACAAGACTGGTTGAAGAGATTTGTAATGGAATGTATGGGATTGGTTGCTGTTTAATAATAGTGTTGCACATTTTTTAAAAAGTTTCCATCTTGGCTTTTGAAAAACCACAAACTGTATTTTTTACAGCATTTGGGGAAAAATAAATGAATAATCTTGGAGGAAATCTGGCAGAAGAACACAGGGTGGTCTTACTTTGTAGTTTTTTTTTCCCTTCAAAATAAGCTTTAACTAAATCGTAACTATCTTTTCTATTGAACCAAAATCGACACCCATAATTCTACCAGCTTTTGAAATCTTAGCGATGCCTTTAGGGTCAGGTCACATAGGGCGCTAATCACACGCGGAGGTTCGTTTTCCGAAGTCGTCCGAAGTTGCCTCATGAGGCGTTTTTTCATTTTAGCCGGCGCAGAGTCAGGGAAGGCGTTTGGGGAGATTGGTCATCGCAAGAATGAGGCGATTAGTCACCAGGCAACCAATTCTCCACAAAACGCCCTGTGTGGACTTACCCTTATGTAATGACAGATGAAGTCAATGAAAACTTTAGTTTCATTAATAAATAATTAGAAAGCTGGGAACACTTACAGCCCAGTGATTCATCGGTATCTCTCCAGTATCCTCTTGAATGTACATACAAAATACACCTTAGCCCACTTGATATAGGGCATTTCCTACAACACCAAGGATAAAAGGTTGGTGACCTCCATACCATAAGGAGAATAACCCAGATACCCCAAATGGGCAGATTTCATATCATCTTGTGATTAAAAACATATGGGGAAAAATAAGTCATTCAGTTATGCAAGTTTTCTAAAAACATTTGCCTTTTGGCTGTCAAAAAGCCAATAAACAATGAAGGTAGTGAGGGAATACTTTTTATATTGAAGTGTTTTAATTCACTCTGGTTAAAAGTCAAGGAAATATCATATAAGTCATATGAAATATCCTTACCTTGTGTCTCCGTTCAACAGACTTTACAATCTAAAACAAGACGGAGACACAAGGTAAGGATATTTCATATGACTTATATGATATTTCCTTGACTTTCCAACAAACATACAAATTAGAAGTGACTGATACAGAAGGTATAAGGACCCTATTTACCTTCTGTATCAGTCACTTCTAATTTGTATGTTTGTTGGTACATTTCAGTAACAATCTGGGTCTGCAGGTTGAGCTGTCAAAATCGGGACTGTCTCGCTCAAAACGGGACAGTTGGGAGGTATGCTATATTTTATAATGTATGAAAGATTTGATAAATCTGCTGAGTATGAGTTTAAATATGTGAGATAGGATCAGTTCTGATCAATGTTTCCACAGTGAATAATTACCAACAGCAACTCTTACAGGCATCATAGATTCCACAATGTCTGTTTGACAGTTGATCATTTCCAAACACCCTTTCACTGACCAGCTAAACAGATTTCAGTTGGTCAGTTTCATCACACTCTGCTGAACTTTCATCACAATTAATTTCATGGCAAACACAGGCAAGTGTTAACGGTCTACTTGAATATGGCCAATGCTGTCTGTCTGTGGGTTCCAAGCTTTAATAGAGCACAAAATGTTGAAAAGGCCATGTGTGGACAGGCGAACATTTTTGGGACGCCTTGTCAAATAAGGACCATACTAGAGGTTGAAGTTGCCTGCCTCCTATGGTTTTCTAATATATAATAAATATTCATGTAGCATTGGGTTCATGCATTTTGACATAATCCATACTGAAAGGATGAACAGCTAGCAAGAAATGCCCCTAACAAATCTGCATATGTTCAGATCATTTGAGATGTTGACATCAAGATTAGTAATAGCTTGGTAATATATTGGGTTAGTTGTAAGAAAAAATGTGCATCATAAAAGTCTTGGTTCACACTCAAAACTTGTTGGAGAAATGGTAAAGTAAATACAACTAGCCACACCAAAATGTCACACTTGTAGGAACTTTCAATATAGTTGAACTTGTGTGGATGCACAAAAGGTGCAAGGTGTTACAACTCCATTTATTTTTCTTTGACGTGTCCATGAATTTATAGGCACTTCCTGTGCAGTTCCAGCTGTGTGAAAGCACAGCAGCTGTGTTACTCCACTAAATATTGTCTGCTATATATTTCCATATAGGTGTCTTCCATTGGCTGACAGTCTGGATTGAATTTCTGTTAACGGGTTGGCTCACCTTAAAGTTAACTTTTGGTATGCTATAGAAAGGCCAAAACTAAGCAACTTTTCAATTGGTCTTCATTTTTTATTTTGTGTAGTATTTTTATAACTATTTGCCTTTTTCTTCTGACTCTTCCCAGCTTTCAAATGAGGGTCACTGACTCCATCTAAGAAAGAAGTGGTCTATATGGCTACATATTGTTATTGCTACTTTTTATTATTCATCATTTTATTCAGGCCCTCTCCTATTAATATTCCAGTCCCTTATTCAAATCAGGGCATGGTTGCTAGGCTGATTTGGACCCTAGCAACCAGATTGCCGAAATTTCAAACTGGAAAGCTGGTAAATAAAAAGCTATATAACTCAAAAAACACATATAATAAAAAAATAAAACCAATTGCAACTTGTTTCAGAATATCAATCTCTATGATTAATTTAATTTAAAGGTTAACAACCCCTTCACCCCTCGTCTGTGTTGCAAATAGTAGAACTCTTGATTAATAACCCTTGATTTTGGCATGAGTCCATTGTTATGAAACAAGAATATTAATTAAATATCTCAGGACTGTACAGAACAATAAGTGCAGATAATACGTCACCAATTAAACTATAAAGCTATCTTTAACTACAACATTGTGAAGCATGGATACATGTTTAAAATGATATTGATTTACATATTTCAGTGAAACGGTGTACCCAGTGTAACACAAGTTGAAGTTTACATTTCTGTTTTCTTATTCAGCACTTGCCTGAAACATTTGGCTGATATGATCCAGTTAAGTCAGTTTTTATATTTCTGCTAACATTTAGAGGCTTTTAGAATGGATTCGATTCTGGCAAATCTGCACGGAATGTTTGTTTATGTCATTAATATTTGTGTTTTACTCAACATGTTCTGCCAACAAGATACTGAAATACAATTACGCTGAAAGCAAATAAAACTCTGGTTTAACGAGTAGGGAATGAATAGCCTTTGAAATGATGACTCATTCAGGCTTAAAGAATGGTTTTGCCTCTCTGTTAAACATATGGCTAGTGGGCCTTCCTGCTTTGCCAGCTGGGAGAGGGGAGTTTCTTTTGGGGCAGGCTATGATTTCTGTATTAATGGCAAGAATAGAATTTCTAAGTACTTGTGGTATAAGGTATCAATTAAAACAATTAAAACCTGAATTAGGGCATTATTTCTACACGTTATGCAAGGGGTATCATGAGAATTCAAATAAGGATTCTTTGGCTTATAGATCAGTGCACACGGCAAATGAAGTGAACAGAAACACATTCTATTTAAGACTCTATACTTTTTTCCCTCTTTAAATATATTGTCATTATGCCATCTTTCTTTGGTTTTCCTATATTTGAAGGTTTTAATGGCTTAGTTGGACACCTAATCTTTTCAACTTTAATATCCCTCCTGTATTGTTATAATGCATTTACTGTTGCATACCCTTTTGACCAAGGGGCATCGTCTGACATCTTTGTGCCAATGATCAGCTAAAACCTGACAATATATTACTGCATAGGTAGAGCAGGAACTACCCCTATATTTGCTTAAAGCCTGAACAAACAAAAATCTAGGGGGGGTGGTGGAAGCACTCTTAAGGCTAATAAAATTTTTTTTTAAGTATAAGGGAAGTGCTACTTACAATGCACTTCCCTGGGCCCCTGTCTCATAAGTAATTCAATATAAATGCAAATGCATATGTTTACAAAACAGGGGTTTTTAGTTACAAAGTTATGATCATAAAGTTGAAAAGCCACCATACCACGTCAAGGTAAACAGGGCCCAGGGAAGTGCATTGTAAGTAGCACTTCCCTTATACTTAAATATATTTTGTATTCGCCTTAAGAGTGCTTCCACCCCCCCCCCTAGATTTTTGTAAAGCCTGAACTATTCATATGTCATAGGTGTTCCCACATCTAGTTAAAATCCAATGGCAAATTGAAGACAAGTGCATGGAGGTCCTTTAAAGTAGATTTTAAAGTCTGATTAGAATACCATTTAAGGTCAGGGTGACTTATAAACAGAGCCTGCACCGATGGAAAAAGGTAAATGATCCTATACTCAGCAATTTTAATGCCAACCAAATGTTTTTTAATGCCAGAGTGTAAATTTATATCTAACTATGCTACTTCTTCCAGAACTTAGCAAAAGTGCTTATATGGATCAGTGCCTATTTCATACAGCAAGAAATCCTAAAATAACTGTGTATATGTAATATATATGTGATATATCACCCTTGAGTAGCATACTACAATAAAACCTACCTCAGGTGCATGGTAAATTACAGTATAAATACTACAAAAAGACCATAAATGCAAATCTCTCTCTTTAGGGCACCCAGGTGTCAACAAGGTTAACAGTGTGCACCAAAGTGCTAGGAATTTGTCTAGTTCTGTACTGAAGCCTTTATGGTCTGTTTGTTAAGTCATTGAAGCTGTCTATTGAAATGTTCCCAGTTGTTGGTGCATTTTAGAGATGACCAAAATCCTCTTTCACAGAACAGGCTTTATTAAAGGGCCATTCACCTTGCCCTCTCCAATTGTCAACCATTTGTCTCAAAAGCAGGTGTTCTTTCTCTTTAAGATGCCTGCCTTACCCACTACACAACTCTAATTTTTATAAGGGGTACACATAGAGAGAGACACTTTTGATACTAATTCGTGGAGCGGAAGTGGCACCACCAAATAGACCCTGGGTTGTATAGGATGCTTCAAGACGGCCATAGACACAAAGATCCGATCGTACGAATCAACGTACGATCAGACTTTCCCATCTCCCGATCCTCCACTAACCATTCAGATCAAAGTCTTACCATTCCGATCAAATAAAGTAGTAAAAGAACAGATCAGGCAATGTTCTGCTTTCGTACGATAGTTATGTCTGACAAAGCTAGTGACAGTCTCCCACTGAAAATCGTACGATCGGTAATACATGCAGAGATATCGGCAGGCAACAGAAATGTTCTAACCTCTCCGATCGACCAAACGACTGATCTCGGCCAGACAAAAAATGTCGGGACTCTCCACACACTGTCCGAAAATTGTACAAATCCACAATTCGTATGATCGGATCGTTGCGTCTATGGCCAGCTTTAGACACTATGATATTCTGAGACAATTTGCAGTTGCTTTTTTTTCTTATTTGTGGTTTTTCAAGTTATATAGCTTTTTATTTAGAAATCTGGTTGGTAGGGTCCAAATTAACCGTGCACTGATTTGAATAAGAGACTGGAATATAAATAAGAGAGGACCTGAGTAGAAAGACAAGTAATCAAAAGTACCAATAACAATACATTTTTAGATTTACAGAGAATTTGTTTTTTTAAAATGGGGTCAGTGATTCCAATTTGAAAGCTGTAAAGAGTCCGAAGAAGGCGGCAAATATCTGAACGATCTAAAAAAAAAAAAAAAAAAGGCCAATTGAAAAGTTGCTTAGCAAAAATGTAACTTAAAGGCGAACCACCCTTTGAGACAGGAATATTTTTTTACCTTCAGAGATTTGGGATTAGTAGTTTTAGTACTGGGATTAGTAGTTTAGTAGTGTCTTCACCTGTACTTTTAACCGTTAAAGGCCTGCTAAGTACCATCATAAATAGCTATTCTGTGCCGCAGGCTTCTAAGAGTCACTACATTTCACAGTCTGATGAGCAGTTGACAGAATTAATGGAATATCACAGATGCACTTGATTTAGTTGTTAAGCCATTGCTTTTAGTCCGTGAATATTGAGCTGCCCTTGCAATCATGTGATAATGAGACGTTTCATTGCCAAACTGATACAGCCTCATGTGCCAGACTATATATCAGTCTACGTAGGTAGTGATGGAATAATGTGCGTACTTTAAAATGTCTGGTCTGTAAAAATAGACCAGCAGTGCTATACCGTTTTTTCATTTTTAGAAATACTGTTGAACAGTTGCTTCAGTTGCTCTTCTTCTTTCTTTTGTTTCTAGTTTATATTCTCTGGCTTTTTTATGTGAAATGAATTATAAATAGTCAACATAAGGTCATTTTGAGTATATATTATATATACCCATTTTACAACAATACCCAGATGATATTCTGTATGGAGTGAGGATCTTATCAGTAAAGCACTGACGGGATCAGACGGGATTTTTAGTCCTATCCAATCGAGATCTGGGGCCCCATACACGGGCCAATAAGCTGCCTACTCGGTCTGTCTGCAGCTTTTATCGACCCATGTATGGCCACCTTTAGATACGATTACCGTATATACTCGAGTATAAGCCGAGTTTTTCAGCCCCCAAAATATGCTGAAAAAATCTACCTCGGCTTATACTCGAGTCAAAGATCGGTGCGCTCCCTCCTTGGCCGCAACAGACCTTGTGCACCAACAAACAGGATCCGCCGTAACAGCAGACTCGAGAAGGATCGTTCCCACAAGGCACCCTAGGCTATGGCCCACCTGGTTTGAGAGTCCCAGTCCAATGGATCGGCTCCCCAGGATTTTCCTTCTTCCTTTGTTACCTTCAGGCCAGGCAGTAGCAGACTCGCCACTGCTGCTGCCTCTGGTTCCCAAGCCTAATGCCCACAGAAACTACTCTTGAGGTACCGGAAACTGGGGGGGGGAACGGAAGCGCCACCCACACTTGCGGCCTGAGTGCGACCGCTTTCTGCCAACTGCAGTTGTTCAGAATGGCGAAGAATTCGCTTCCCGGAAAGTAGATACAGTCGGACTGGGGCCTCACCCAGGAACATAAGCTTCTTCACGTCTTAATGTAATAGTAAAAGTATATCTAAGTAGAAGGATTTATGACCATTGTCGTTGGAATGTTTGTTGATACAGTCTTTAGACCCTCACTTATAAAGCCTAAAACAAAGCAAAGGACATCAACATTTGATTAACTTTTGCTATATTTAACTAAAGTGACTTTTCTGAATGGAAGAAATATTCCCCTCCAAAGTAACAATCTTTAAAGGAAAAGGAATTCTGTTGTACTGGCTGATGCCATCTTCCTCACCCAATGCCTTTTCTTTGACTCTGAATATTAAGATACTTCCTCTGAAAATGCCATCATATGCAGAAAAGGGGTTTTCCAGAAATTCTGATCAGTACACTGCTTGTAAGAGATTCTGCTTGGTGCATAACTGTTTAGTGTAACTAGAAATGTCTGATTTTAGTTGCAAAAGTGTGCAACTAAATCTGTTTTGTCTAGAAAGAGTCAACTTATGTACATCTCTAATAGCTCTTACAATTGAAAGGGATGGGATTGAGATTTTAACTGAAAGGATATTTCGGCCTACAATTTTCAGCAGCCTGAAATCAGCCTCCATATGAGGCAACAGCCCAAGATTTTGTCGGATGTTATTAAATCCGATCCTGCATGATGTAATGTAAATTCTGATTAGATAATATACTACTAATATTTAAGTTTTGATGCCGGTATGTCCAATACAGAGGCTTATCTTTTTAGACAGACTTATCTGAATTATGTTGGATGGCAAATCTTTATGTACATTACAGATTTGAATTTAATATAATTTACTTTTATTTTTAGACGAAAAGAAAGTCTCTCTTGTAGTTTAGCCCCGTGAATGATCTTCTCAATACTTTTGTTGAATGATATGCTGTCACCATAAAAACAAAGGATAATAATAACATCCTAGCATTGTCTATTGGTGAATTCTGGAAACTATAGAGCTGAAACTAATTGAATAGCAGAGAGTGAAACAATGTGCACTACATTATATAAAGAGACGGCTGATGTATTTCAAGAAATAGAGCAATCAGAACCCGCAAAACAAATTAATTTTATCTTTTTCCTTCTTATCTAGATTTTTTTAAATAAATAACCTGTGCATAAGAAAACAATGCAATTAAGCATTACTGTTTTTTGTACGATGTTGAAGAGGAAAGCTACGTTAGCATTCATCCTTGTCTCATTTCTCATACTGACTTTATAACCATAATTTCTTTGCCAGGTCCATATTTGAGTGAAGGTTACAACCAAATTACCTACTGATAGCACATCTACAACACCAAACGTCACATGGAAATGTGTAACCACTGCCATGTTTGCAATATAAGTTGTACACAGAGCTCAATGTAGGACAAGGAAGCAAGGTTGCTCACTTACCTTAAAATAGGTTGGAAAAAAAAATACTGAGCCTTTCTTACTGTGAAATTGGTTGGTTCTGCAGGAGAAAATGATGAGTCTGCTGATCTGTCATCTTCTTCTGCATGTCCGTTATACAAGGCTTTTCAATTGTAAAGGGATTCCAGAAGCCAAAAGCGAGGGTGTTTAAAACTAAGCAAACTATTCTAAAAGAATGTGTTTTGTTTCTAATGAAATCAAAGAAGGATTTTGTGAGATTAGGCGTTTACTCAAAAAAATAAGGCCTACTCATACATTTACAAACCCTTTTAATGTGCTGATGTAAGCATGATATAAAAGTGTCTTGCTGCAGGCATACATGGCCCAGTAATTAGGTTATGTTTACAAAGCTTTAGAAGCTATGCTTTAAGGTTTTCCCCTTGTTTTTGCTCTAGGCAATAGTTAGGTGCTTCAGTTTAACTTGAGCCCAGTAAATAGGACTTGAAATGTAATTGATGTACGTGTGCTGATTCTACCACCCCCACATCTGTTTCTCAGTGCTCATCATGAATTGAGAATCCTATTTTTGCTGCCATGTTGCTCATTAAGCAGGAGTTTCAGAATTTGCTTTAGGAACCTATACCAATTTTCTTTTTTATTGATATTACTAATCTAGTTGTACAAAAAAAAGTTATTTGGCATTTCTTTTATATAAAGATAAGACCTGCTTCTAATTATTTCCATTGGTGGGGAATGATCTGTCTCAGTTCCTGGTTCTCCCACTGACTTCAAAACTTGCAGGATTGAGGACTTTTTTGATCTTAAATTGCTCTTGTGTGTTTTCAGGTGGAAAACTCTCCCAACTGCACTTCCCCATGCAAAGCTGCCAGCAAAGATAAGGATACATGCGACCTTAGCTCTATAGTGAATGTGACTAGTTTATTTCCTGGTAGTCCTGGAAAAGACCTCACAACAAAACAGTCCTGGCTGGGCTTATAGCTAAAGAATGAAAATCAGGGCAGCAGTCTTACAAAAATCCTGGCAAGGCTAATTATCCTATATCTGAAAGACCCAGGTTACATTAACAATTTAAGTTGCAAATTTAAACCTAAAGATAATATGACATTGCTACACATTTTTGCATGTGGCACACTTTCGATTTTTTTTTTTAAATTAAATAAACTGCTAAAAAGCTGTGCAACCTGGGGGTTTTCCAGATAAGGATTCTCTCCATAGTTTAGATCTTCATACCTTAAAGCTGGCCATAGATGTAAAGATTTTTGAAAGATCTTTTCATTATCGTAGACCAAGCTCATCTTGAAACGATCATTTAAATGTATGATTTGTCCATCAACTAAAAAGACCATTTCAAGCAATGTTGTCTAGTAGAAGCCAGGAAACTGAGGGTAGCTGCCTGCTTGGCCGTGCAAACAGTTGGACAATAGATAGATTTCACTGTGACTGATGAAAATTTTCTAACCTGGCCGATCAATTTTCTGACCAATGTCGGACGAAAAATCGTTGGATGCACAATCGTTCGATTGCCACTAACCTCACGATAATTTGACAGATTGGTTGGATTGCACTAAAATCATTCGTTCATCAAAGAAAAATCTTTGCGTCTATGGGGGCCTTTAGTCTGCTAAAAAATATTTACACATTAATAGCTATGGAACCTGATTTCTCATAAAAAACTTTATTTCATTATTATTATAGTAAAAACATGTGCATACAACTGTCAGGAGTCTGTAGTTGCAGGTATTTTCACTTGCATTGGATGATAAAAGTGCCAAATTAGTTCACAGATCATCAGTGAAAAAATGACTGCTTGACCCTATTGTATCTAATTTATCTATTGAGCCATGCCTGTACTTAACAGGCCTATTGTTCTATGCCAGGGGTCAAGCCTGTAAAGACCTTTGCTCATTCAGCCCTGAAAGGGTATGAAAGACTCTGCAGGACTTATAGGTTTGTTCATACTTACCGCCCTCTTTCTGTGCATTATGTCATCAAAGAATTCCTCCCTAACAGATGGTCCCTGCACCATCATTTACCTTGACAACACAATTCCTTTAAGATATACAGAGTGATATGCTTTTTACATCAGTGTTAAACTGTCATTCCCTGGATATCATTCAAGCACAATGACTGATGGGTTGGTTTGATATAAATGCTAAGGGCAAAGTCTTGGCTTCTAACATTTTGGGATTAGTAATATGCCATTCTTAGGTACAAATATATATGCTGCCTGATAATTTTGTTGATCAAAGCTTTACAACTGACTTCATTCAGGTGGATCATGTTGACTGTACACAAGAAAAACAGTTTGTTCTAGTAAATGGAGCGATGCCAACGCACATCACTTTAATTACAAATGCACTTGAGCACTGTGTGATCTTGGCACTTGATATCCCCCTGCCAGCTAGCCTGACACAAGTGCTTATCACCTTTCTGAGCATGCAGTATATGTAGAATCCCTGCCCATATTATTATCTATAATTTATACAGCACTGACGCATTCTGTAGTCCTTCACAGAAAATATACATCATGCACGAGTCTCTGCCTCAGTGGAGCTTACGGTCTAAGGTTAATGACATGAGAAGTAAACACACAAAGAGTTTCTGGGAAAAAGTGGCTAAAGAACCTACACAGCCATGATGTGCAGTCTCCAACCATCCAGAAGTTGTTACAGCTACAGGACCCTTAAGCTGGTAGGACCCCATCATCCAGAAGGCTGCAAGTTGGAGATCTATTTTTTTTTGTCTGTTTGCTTTAGTGCCCAATTTTATAGAAATACATGTCTCTGCAAAGATTGCTACTTATTGCTCACTCAGTATTTTTAATGTGCTGGCAAGCAAACACATTTTATCCAAGTTGCTCAGCATAATGCCTGAATAAGAGAAAAATTATTGGTCTGCCTGTGATAAACTTAGGGAAAATGTGCCACATAAGGAAACTAGTTATGCTTGAATAATGATTATTAACTGCATTTTGCAATTTTAAAGAAAGCCTAAACATCTGTACCAAGAAATAGTCCTTCTGGCCCTGACCTCAGCATATTGGCTCAAACAGGTGTGGCACAGAATGTGGCAAAAGGAGGTGTTCATTGCTATATATATATATATGTCTGTGTGTGTGTGTATACATACATATACACAAACTACAAAATTTACCCCAGCACTCCAACATATAACCCCCTGGGAAAACCTGTTTTGCACAACTGAACTGTAACTCTAATGATAAAAAAGATACTTTTAGTTACTAAGTTTGTACAAATTATGCATAAGCTGACGCGCCCAATCAAGGCAGTGTCCATGTGTCAGTCCTATCTAAGTGAGAAAAAAGTATTATGGTATCTTTGGGGGGAGAAAGACCATACCTGCTTTTCTCTTTGTTTAGCATGATCTCTTCCAAAGACACCATTAAGCGGGGTTGGGAGAGCAGGCATTTAAGGAGAGTGCCACCTCCCCATAATATATAATTTAAATAAACAATAATACTTTTTTCTCACTTAGACACTTTGAGAAAGGCTGGTGTTCCAGCCGAAATGTTAGCGACACACGTGTGTGTGTATATATATAATGTGTGTGTATAATATAATATATATATGTGTATATATATATATATATATATATATATATATATATATATATATATATATATATATATATATATATATATAGTTACATGCACAACACAGTGCAGCCTAGTGTATGAGGCATAATCCTAAGGGTTATGTTTACTCTTGACACATTATTCTGCAGCATTCTGCAGCATTTGAGATGCACCAAAAATTTCCCTTGTTGCTTGTCATTGTGGGCAATAAAAAGCTTTTGTGTAGTGGTTAGGACTGCTGCCTTTCATCCAGTCAGTGCACTGTTTCTAACAGGTTTGTAATGTTGTCCCTGTGCTTGAATGGATTTTCTTTGGTTAGTCTGGTTTCTTTCATACTCCCGACAGACAGATTAATTGGCTCCAGATAAAAATTGACCAGAGTGTGTTCTACAGACCTAAAGGTGGCCATACACGGGCAGATAAAGCTGCCAATATCGGTCGTTTGGACCGATTTGACAGCTTATCTGCCCGTGTATGGGGGCTTCCGACGGGTCTTCCCGATCGATATCTGGCCACGATATCGATTGGGAAGGTTGGATTTTTACCCGACTGACCCGTCGGAGCCGCTTAGCGCATCGTAATTCGATCGTTCGGCCACATGGCCGAACGTTCGAATTACCCCCGATATAGCCATGCAGTTTAGTGGCATATCGGGGAAAGATCCGCTCGTTTGGCGATGTCGCCAAACGAGCGTATCTTTGAGTCTATGGCAACCTTAAGCCCTCTGTGCCACAGCCTGATTTGAATGATGAAATAAGTCTGTAGAGCACTGCAGAATATGCCAGTGCTATATAAATTAAGTTTAATGACAACAGTGCCGGGAATGATTCTCATCTAGGACAATTCAACTACAAGCCACAAAGGATGAACAAAAAAATACATTTAGAAATATAAAATTCCCATATCTAAAAAAAGGACTTGTGTTTGGCATTATTGCCCAAAACAACTGGGAGTGGCTACTCTAGCTGAGTGGGTTTAAACGAGTTTCCCCTAACTAATCACTAAGGTGTATCTTGCTAAATAGAAGTGAAAATAGAATTAAATGAAACTTGCTATGGTAGCATGTCCTATATTATATTCATGGAGCTGTTATGCTCAATGTCTGACTGTAATGTAAACCTCAGTACACTTAAATTACTGGAACAGTTCCTGGGGAAACACAAATGTCAGCCAATCCTTTATAACATCTAAATTGGCAAACTGCAACTCATAATTATCAATTACCATGGCATGTGAATAGTGGATTTTCTAGTGCTGTAGATTCAATCAGGTAGGGGCTAGAAGAGAAAGGTGATGGCAAAGCCTGTAATTGTAATTTGTACTGCCAAAGAAATCTCCCAAATATATATAATCATTTTGCTCAAATTAAGACATTACCAGGATGTTTGAAAAGCGAGTACAAGCAGAGGAGACAGTAGGTATATGATCCAACCTAAACTAGATTCTAACATTACATGTTCTAGGTCTGCTCTATCTGCAATGCAGACATTAGAGGAAAACATTTGAATTTCTAGGATGGCTGAGCCCCATAGTACTGTCGAGCGTAGCAACTATCACCAAGGTGACTGTGACTGTCAAGAAATATGCAGAGGATTGTGAAGCCAATAAGTTCTGCACCCGGATTTCTTGCCAAGCTAATTAACTGGACCAGGCACTTAAATCAGTACAAGTTATGTGTTTTTTTCCTTGCTATGTTTAGCATTTTTAGTTGTGCTTCATATTAAAATTCCTATGGTTATGGCTTGATTACTATCAGTTTTGACTGTTCACAATCCTCCTTGGCTTGTAAAAGTACAGGAGTGCTATTGGAGAAGAAAAGATCTGTTGCGGCTGTGTTAAAGCAAAAGTGTGGTAGCTTCAAATGGTCAAACAAAAGTTTTAAAGGACATCCCAGTGGTCAACTGGTAAATGAAGGCTGTTTGGAGATTTATGCCTTCTGCTCCGTGACTCTACAGATTTGGGGCTTTATGCACCCAAATCACCTTTCAGCAATGGTGAGCTGCTATAATTAAGTGATAATTTACTTTTCCTGTTACATAATCTTCACAACGGGCCCTGGGTTTCCACGCCCAGGTCATCTTTAATATTTGGGTAGGTTGCATACCTGACACTCATTTGTAGCAAACTTTATATAAGCATTTCCAAGTTTCTGCTTTTATTCGGCTTGAATGATTTGACTTTTACATATTATATAATTGTTTGGATTGTTATGCTAATACAAGGCAAAATAC
This sequence comes from Xenopus laevis, assembly GCF_017654675.1. Taxonomy (NCBI): domain Eukaryota; kingdom Metazoa; phylum Chordata; class Amphibia; order Anura; family Pipidae; genus Xenopus; species Xenopus laevis. The sequence goes on along the minus strand of NC_054376.1, from coordinate 90,587,448 downwards.
CATACCAGGGTAAATAACTCCATAACAGAAGGTTAAAGAGAAATAACATGCCATTAGCTGTCCGTATACTTATGAAACACAAAGGAATTGGCATCACTGGCCAGCTAACATATTAGGACTCATTTACAAATCCAAGTCCAAAGTGTTAATTTACGTTTTTATTTGTTTTTACATGCCAGTTACAATCCAATGTATTTTAAACAAAAGTTATAATGTAGCAAGTACACAATAGTGGTTCAGTTCCATATACATAGTCCATCACATATATTTTTGTATCGTTTATATTGCTGATAGGCATCATATAGTCCTACTTTTGTTGTTGGAACTATCCATTATGTTAATTGTGTGCTATGTAAATTATGGGGGGAAACCAGTAAAATGGGTTGGTGGGATCTAATGAGTAATTACCGAGGGGTCTGTCCCACAAATCACGTTGTTTCTGATTGGGCCGTTTCAAATTCTGCCCAAGGGAGCCACAGCAGCTCGTTATCATATTCCATGCCTTGCAAGTAAAGTGCAATTTTGGACTCGGCTTGCCATGCTTTTTACCCATAATGTAGAATCTTTCCAATAGATATAAGTTCTGCTGTGTTGATTTGCGATCAGTGGAGTTGCATCCATTGCATTAAAACAAAGACAACTGAGCTTGCTTGTTCTTACAAAGTAGACATTATGGTGCTTAAAGGGCACCTGTTGGGCAAAAAAATATGTCCTAATATGTCCTAATAAACCTTTTTGTATTTTTTTAATTGCTGTCTATTTAAATCACATCTTTTGGTCTCTACAAAAATATTATCCCCAACCAAAGGTGTGGGCTAATATAGCCTGCTCCTGTTGGGGGTAACAGATTTTTTTTTTTAAATGGCCCCCGCCAGCACTAATATTTTTGCCCAACAGGTGCCCTTTAAAGTGGGGATTGTTAACGCTAAAGCTCACTGTTAAAGATGTCTGCATGTGCTTCTAGGTCCAAGGTTTCTGTGCTTATTGATACATCCTGCAGTGGGAACCCAGTAATTACTGTTACCTTGGGTTCCTCTTCATTAATAGGCATGCTCATGCAAGTGTTTGGGTGTGTGCAGGGACTTCCCGAATTTCCCGAATCAAACACTTCACAATGGTACAAGCTGAAGCATGGGTTGCATTACTCTGTGAGACTACAGGGTAGGTGTGGAACTGTTCCCTGCGGCACATGCAGACTATAATAGTTTTCCTTTCAATCTATGGAATTGGATGTGTTAAAAATTTTATATTTGAAGTTTACATAGTGTTCATGAATTATTTTTTTTTTTTTTTTTTTTTTTTTATGTAACCCCAACTGAATGATCTCAGGGGAATATATTTTCCCTACTGCAGAACACACAGAGCTGTACTTAAATACATTTCAACATAATGCTTAACAGCCTTCTGCTTGAAAAACCAGGGGGAAAGGACGCTGTAGTGGTTTTCCAGCTTTTCTCTAAATCTGACATCTGCAAGGGAAGTGGATTTAGCCTGTAATGTTCCCTTAAGTGTAGAAACACAAGCATCTGCTGGGGCCCTCACTGCAGGCAAAAGGGGCGGCTGCCTAACATTAAGCTGCCCTATTCACCTCTTACAGTCTTGCAATACTAACCCTTCCAAACAGCTGGTTCCTGCTATAAAAAGCAAACATTTGGCTACACTCTGTAGGAGGCGTGCTTGTTGTGGTTTCCATTTATGGAAAGTTGAAATTGATTACTGCATGGAGTTGAAAGAATAAGATTAGGGCACTCAACACCCAACAGACAGAGCATGCAAAACACTTACAATCCCCCATTAAGTAGACTGCACAAAATAAATTTTGTGTATTGGTTGTTACAACTCTGAAATGATTACCTTCAATGTCTGAGCCTGAGGCACAGAAAGAAACTCTGTAACCAAGGTCACATTCACCTGGTGTCCTGTTATCGATTATTGCTTTGTTACTCCATATTGCAGAACTGGGCATCCACTCTCTCAAAACATGATGAGTTGTCCGTGTGAGAGCTTTTAATGGCTGCATCCTGTAATTGTACCCAGCTTGTAGCTGATCATTTACAGCAGAAAGCATTTTGTCCATATTGCACACTACTGCATTCACATTAGCGAGTTCAGTTGAACCCAGTAACTAACAAATGTACACATACTGCAAATTAAATAATTCTGGTAACAGTGCCCACTGCTCCAACGTTATGTGATTTTGCCTGGAGTCCTACACTTTTGCATAATACAGGTATGGGATCCGTTATCCGGAAACCCGTTATCCAGAAAGTTCAGAATTACAGAAAGGCCGTCTCCCATATACTCCATTATAATCAAATAATCCAAATCTTTAAAAAGTATTTCCTTTTTCTCTGTAATAATAAAACAGTACCTTGTACCTTGTCCAAACTTTGATATAATTAATCCTTTTTGTAAGCAGAACCAGCCTATTGGGTTTATTTAATGTTTACATGATTTTCTAGTAAACTTAGGGTATGAAGATCCAAATTACAGAAAGATCCGTTATCCGGAAATCCCCAGGTCCCGAGTATTCTGGATAACCGGTCCTATACTTGTAATGAGTTGTGCCATATGAATCCAGTATACTACATGAAAAGGTTGTCTTATTACAGCAGAATGGTTTACAAAGGAATTGATTTGGATGCTTCTTCAGTTTCCTGTACAAAGAATATAGAGAATTTCATTGCTGGAAATAAGGCTTTTTATCAGTGGAAAGCTCAGTCTCCAGAAGCACTATTTCACTTTGACGTTTGCCATACAGAAAACTTCATTAGGGAGGACTCTCGCTGCAACTGCTTCCAAATCGTATCAGATATAAAAGTAAATTAATTTTGTTATTGGGACAATAACTCATTTCAGAAAAGACATGGAGCAGAATGATACAGAATACTGCTTACTGTTTTTAAAGGAGAACTAAAGCTTAACTGAAGAAGTAGGGCAAAAATGTTGTACAATACAGCTGTGTGACCTGTTATCCAGAATGCTTGTGACTTGGGGTTTTCCAGACAAGGTGTCTTTATGTGATTTGGATCTTCATATAAATAATTAAATAAGGATTAATTATATTACAAAGAGAAAAGGGGGTATCATTTTGAATTTAAATTATTCGATTTACTTCAAAATGAAGTCTTTGTAACCTTCCAGTCATTCTGAGCTTTTTGGATAATTGGTTTCCTGATGTAAATTTTTTGGGCTTCTCTACCAGCTCAAGCCACACAGCCCCTAGTAGCTCTACATTGTATTTCCTCTGTGAACATGTTCTGTGCTGATTTCAGTTACTAAGCTTAGGGACCAATGCATAATTTACTTTAATTATAGAATATATATATAACAATCAGCCCTGTAGCATCAGCTTATGTGACAGGTAAAATGTCATCTTCTGCTTGCTGATTTGCGAGGACCCCTAAGCTTAAGGGGAACGATCACGACACTGAAAATTGAATATACGCTTCACCAAACTGAAATAAGAAACTTTCTACATTAAAATCAATCAAATATTCTGTACCGTTTCTGAAATAATCAAGCTTTACTTTTCCTCTCTCAGCATCTGTTTCTCTTCATTCTGTCTTCATTCTCTCTTCATGCAGGAGTTGAGTGTCAGATAATCATTGACAGTTAGATCCAATATATCTTATAGGGGGCTCCTTTTGCCTAGAAGATGCTTTAGAGCTCACTCTATTGAAATCACCAGGAATTCGGTCTCTATACATACATAATTTGTGCAAAAGGCAGTTATTTTGTTTGTACTGGAATCAGTTATTTGAATGAGCTCTAATACATCTGCTTGGAAATGAAGGCCCCCTATAAGATATATTGGATCTAACTGTTAATGAGGGACACCCAACTGCTGCATGAAGAAAGAATGAAGAGAAACAGACGCTGAGAGATAGTGAACATACAGTAAACTTGATAATTTCAGAAATGATGAAGAATATTTAATTGATTGTATTTGTATTTACAAAGTTTCTTATTTCAGTATGCGGACGCGATAGTTCGCTTTTAGCTTCTCAACTGTCGCCCAGAGCACACTGAGCTGTAAGCTCCCATGACAGCTTTGAAGGACTGAATAATTACTGTTATAGAGATGGTGAACCTTAAAGCTGGTGCAGTATATGAAATATGGCATTTTTAGCCATATTAATTTTTAGAGTTTAGGTGTCCTAAAAAAAATAACGAGAAACTCTGACCACCTTTCTTTTTTTCTCTTTGCCATGCGGGGTTAATAGTTTGCTCAGTGGCTTGGAAGTGTTTTGTCCTTATGCGCTGCTCATGTTATATGAACAGCAGTGACTGAACATTGGTGTCTGGGCTCAAAATAATTTCCTGTTTACATATAAAGTTCATCTTTCAACATGACTGCCCTAGGGCTGGCAATCCTTGGAAAAAGCTCATTAAAGCAGTACTCAGGAAGAGTCTTGCTGTTAAATAAAATCAGAATGTACCATCATTATATCAAGAATAAATCCAGCCCGAAGGCACACTAGTGCCAAAAAAAGGGATTTCTTTTTTTTTTTGTTTATGCAGAGATATATTCCAGAACAGGCACAGAATTATTAAATGGTTGCTCTACCTAAATGTTTTTTCCCCATAGTAAAGGAAAATGTAATTCTAAGCAACTTTTCAACTTTAACTACACAATTAGTGGTTTTAAAGTTATTTGTAAGTCAAATTATTATTAAAGCAGTAACTGTGTGTTCACATTTTGTGCACATCAAGTCCGCTGATAAAAGCTAATTAAAAAACCCTATAGAGACATGACTCCTGTTCCATTGTTTTAACCCTTTCTCTTGCCAACAGTGTAAGTACTGAATCATCGGCAGAGGAATTTACATACTGGCAACGGTGTAGTACCAGTGCTTCCTGGTGTGAGGTAACAGTATGGGAGCCAGGGCTAGAACTAGGGGCATATGCCAAGTGCGGGGATTTATGCACATTCCTCTTTTGCCTACCCCTGGCTCACCTGACCTAAAGCTGATTGGGCATGAGCGAGGGAGTCCCCATTTCAAAGTATCTTGAGTATCTGTTTTACATGAGGCACTGAACAATTTGTATCCTACTTCTTTACAACAAGAATTTCCCAATGTATTCCCCATTCTTCATATATTGACTTGTATAAAACTGAGACAGAGGACGATAATGACTTGTACTAGAAATAGCAACAGTGATCATAGCCTAAATTTTTACTAAATGAATTTGGTAACAACAGTGTTTATTGATTTACAAATATATTTTCACTTTATTATCAAATCCACCTAATATAAACTGTTTTGCAAAGTTTACCAAAGTCTACCAGCACAATTATTGCTTAGCCACATAAAAATTGATGCAGAAACATGTATATGAGCCTAAATCGTGCTTTGCTGTCTGCAATGAAACTTCACGAGTAAGAAATATTTTCCAGTTCTGAAATTGAACAAGTTCATCAGAGCCCCAGAAACACCAGTGGTATATCACTGCTTATACAGAGCAGATAAAGCGGTTTGCACCTCTTACATCTATGAAATCATTTTAAGCACACTATGATATATATTTTTATTTCAGCCCAGGATTAACCTATAATATAATAACCCATTAAAAATGTGTTTAGGCTTCCAGTCATCCAGCAGGTATTCAGTTCCGGTTTCATTAATCCCCAGCAAATTGTGGCATATTCTAGATGTAGCACCTTTTAGATCAGGGGTGTCCAACCTTTTGGCTTCCCTGGGCCACATTGGAAGAAGAAAAATGTACTGGGGCCACACTCGAAATACACACAATCTCATAACTTTTGATTTATTTCATTGTAAAAGTAAAAGAAAAGAGGGGGATTTTTGACATTGTGTTTGAGAAACTAATGTATCAATATCTGGTTGAATGGCAGTAGTTGCAATTTTCAGTGAATTCTCAAGGTGCTCATCAGATAATTTGGTTCTAATTTTACTCTTAGGGGCAGATGTGTTAAGGGTCGAATATCGAGGGTTAATTAACTCTCGATATTCGACTGGCGAATTAAAATCCTTCGACTTCAAATATCGAAGTCGAAGGATTTTGCGCAATTCGTCCGATTGAACGATTCAAATGGATTTTAATCCATCGATCGAAGGATTATCCTTCGATCAGAAAAAACTTGCAAAGCCTATGGGGACCTTCCCCATAGGCTAACATTGACTTCGGTAGCTTTTAGGTGGCGAACTAGGGGGGGTCGAAGTTTTTTCTTAAAGAGACAGTACTTCGACTATCGAATGGTCGAATAGTCAAAGATTTTTAGTTCGAATCATTCGAAGTCATAGTCTAAGGTCGAAGTAGCCAAAAAAACACTTCGAAATTCGAAGTATTTTTTATTCTATTCCTTCACTTGAACTTAGCGAATGGGCCCCCTAGTGTGTTAATTCTTGAAAAAAGTTGCTCACAAATGTAGGCGCTACATATATCCTTAGCATAGCGGGCAATACTGCTGAAGAATGCTTACCTGCCTTTGTAAATATCCGAAAGCTCACTTGTTAAATGCTTTTCCAGCTCTAGGAAGCCACACACCGTACACCCCATGTAAAATTTAAAGCACACATGCACACAATTAGCTCTCTGTGAGTGACATTGCAACATGACGTTTCCTGGATTAGTGGATGTTCAAGCTGGGCCGCATTTATATTCATCCTGGGCCGCAGGTTGGACACCCCTGTTTTAGATCCTCAACAGCTACACTACCATTGCTGCATTAGCATCAACAGCAAACGCCTGTTAGTTCTTAGCTGGCCATAGATATAAAGATTTTTAAAAGATCTTTTCGTTATCGTTAGACCAAGGTTATCTTGAAACGATCGTTTAAATGTACGATTTGTCCATCAACTAAAAAGACCATTTAAAGTGATGTTGTCTAGTTGAAGCCAGGAAAACCGAGAGTAGCTGCCTGCTTGGCCCTGCAAACAATTGGACAATGGATACATTTCACTGTGACCGAATAAAATTTTCTAACCTGGCTGCTCAATTTTCTGACCGATGTCGGACGAAAAATCGTTAGATAATTTGACGGATTTGTCGGATTGCACTAAAATCGGTCGTTCAAGAAAAATCTTTGCATCTATGGGGACCTTAACACTTGTACAGGCCAAACCAACAAATTTATCTTTGAATCACTTGGTGCCCTCTCAGACTGACAGTCCAGTGACTGTATATACTGGCTGATATGATCAGTGATCAATCCACGCTCATATATGTTTTAATATAAAAAATCAAGTAGATGTGATGCTAAATTAAAAAAAAAAAGTTAAAAAAAAATAAAATCATAGTATAGATTATAAACTCTAATGAACAAAGCCTTTTTTCTGTAGTATGTTTGTATTTGAGTTAAACATCCATTCAGTGTACAACAGTACATAAACTCTTGGTGCTTTATAAATACATACTAATATTATTTTAGAAAATATCTAATATTGAAATGCATTTGGCAGATGCGTAGAAGTGTTGCCCGCAGGTTAATCTGTGCTACCACGAGTGGCAAATCTCACAAAAAGTGGTAAAACATATGTAGCACTTTACTTTCCAAAGTTGCCTCATAAGGAAACTTTGGGCGACTTTAGAAAACGAAGTGCCTAACTTTGAGAATAAAACATATAAATGAGTAACGTTGAACCTGATCAGACATACAGCTTTCAGTAGCTGTTATATTTACTAACTACATTTGCTGAAAATGTTCTTTAGATATGGTAAAGTTGGTTAGAACTACATTTACTGTATTTACGCTAAAGAAAATGAAAATAACAGTTTGGAGGCCAAGGCCCGTTTAAGATAGATTGTGTGTTGTATTAAGTTCACAAACTGTAACAGTTTTTGGTTTGAGATAGAGAGTAAAGAAATGGATGGAATATGCTATTCCATGGCAGCTTTTGAAAAAGGGTATTCAGCTCTCTGTTGTCAAGCCCTACTGCCACTTAATTTGCTGATTGGCCTGTGTGCACAATAAATAATATATGTATCCATTACATTTTGGCAAATAAACTGTTTTAGAAAGGCTTTGCACTGTCCTCTCTCTAACTTTGACAATCAGGATGTCTGATAGCATGCTAGGCCTCAGTGACATAAGGCACAATTAGTGCTGGCCTGTCATGGGGGACAAGTTAGTTGTGGCTCATTACAGTTTTCATAATGTTGCTGTCAAAACTGATTACATCATGTTTCAGATGAGTTGATATTTAGTCACAGCTGGTAAAGTTAAAGTCATTGTCCTGCAACTGTAAAAGGTCAGATTTATATATTATATAGATTAGATATATTTTATCTCAAAATATATATACCGTAAAGTTTGCAAAAGCTTAAGTCTTAATTGGATTTTACCTGTTGTAATGAGAAACTGAAAGAATATATCACAATGACAAATCAATTGTTTTATATATACAATTAATGAAAAAAATGTCAGTCCCTTAGGTTATTTCTTGCCGATCACCTCACAGTCTCTCAGCTGTAGAGAAAAAGAATCCAAACAAATGTGTATACTTCCAGGAAAATATGCACAAGGGATCAGCGCCTGTGGCAACAGAAATAAGGAACTCCCATAGCGTAATACGTTCAATGTAGATGGTAAATGTCACCATGTGCTTTTAGTTTACTTATTCTATAAGTGCTCCCCTTTTTTTAGTTTAGCTTATTCCGTAAGTGCTCCAATTTCTCTTATATGTAATTGGTTAAAGGGAACAGGTGTTGGAGGGGTGCACAGTAAAAGCAATAGCAATTTTCTTCAGTGCAGCGATGGGTCAACACAGTTTTAAAACCACACCTCCACCATTTGGAAGAATTGCCTACTTACAAACCACTCTCGTGGTCAAGCGTGTTCATTAACTCCTCCTGAGTGGTCTTAATTTAACCTTGCATCCTCCATGAGTTCCAGGGGAGGGATAGAAAAACCGGAAATAGTATAATAACGTTTTATTTTAAAAATTCTTAAAAACAATAAATACACTCACATTTTGTTCTCATTAAAATCGCATTCAGTCCAATTTGTTGTGATTTTTCAAAAGTCCCCAAGGATGGTGGTTTCCAGCCGGATTTAGACCTCCTTGTGGTACTCGTACTGAACTGGTAAGAATTCTCCGTCGCCCAACGCGTTTCGCTGTTACTCACAGCTTCATCAGAGGCCACAGGCGCTGATCCCTTGTGCATATTTTCCTGGAAGTATACACATTTGTTTGATTGAGAAATGAAACAAGACAGCAGAAAAGAAATATGCCCACCACATATGCAATGTCATTATGTGGCATTATAAAAGTGGCCATACATTAAGATTTGCTTGTTTGGCGAAGTCCATGCGCACCAATAATGAATTCCCTAAATATTTCACATGGATATTTTCTGTCTCTTTCATGATGCCAGCAAAAAACTTATTTGGAAGGCTGTCTGCCTCCAGTTTCTAGACCTGTTCCTTCAGATACTAGTCCCAATATTTTCTTAGTTATTGTTTAAAACATGTAATATTTGCGATTTCTATTTCTTGGCTCTATCAGAATGTCAGCTGGGTAATTATTATGCAGAAAAACCTATCAATATCCCTTGCAGAATAGATTTAATGGAGCCTTGAGCCTGAACCTCTATTCAGCTGAAGAAATAGATACTGGGAAACCATCTCTTCTAATTGTTTTCATATGACGCTGCTCCTCATATTGGAGGGTGGAACGACAGAGTTGTGCTTGAATTCATCAGTTCTAGTTGTGATTTGGTGTTAGTTACTGCTTATATCTCGACTTTGCATGGTTATTTTGCAGTGCTTTCTTTTTGGTGGATATACATGTGTGGTAACTTGTCACTTCACCATTTCATCATTTCATCACTTCATCACTTGTCACTTCATCACAACAACATTTTTCTCCACTTGTAGTTTTCCTTTCACTTATTTTATTCTAGTTTAGGTCATTTTTGTTGGTGTGTTTTTCATGGTGAGATTTTTTTTTAATTCATAGTAAAACAATGAGGTCATTATTGCAATCAAGTAACTAAACCAGAAATTCTTATGCAGTCATATGAAAAAGTTTGGGAAACCCTCTCAGCCTTCATAATAATTTACTCCACTTTCAACAAAAAGATAACAGTGGTATGGCTTTCATTTCCCAGGAACATCTGAGTACTGCGGTGTTTTCTGAACAAAGATTTTTAGTGAAGCAGCATTCAGTTGCTGTTGTATGAAAAAATGTGTAATTTTGCTAATGTAGCTCAATACTGATTACTGGCAACACCAAATTGGTTGGATTAGCTTGTTAAGCCTTGAACTTCATAGGCAGGTGTGTCCAATCATGAGAAAAGGTATTTAAGGTGGCCAATTGCAAGTTGGGCTTCTGTTTGATGCTCCTCTGAAGAGTGACAGCATGGGATCCTCAAAGCAACTCTCAAAAGATCTGAAAACAAAGATTGTTCAGTATCATGGTTTAGGGAAAGGCTACAGAAAGCTATCTCAGAGGTTTAAACTGTCAGTTTCAACTGTAAGGAATGTAATCAGGAAATGGAAGGCCACAGGCACAGTTGATGTAAAACCCAAGCATATGCAGAGGATTGTGAGAGTGGTTACAGACAACCCAAAGATCACCTCCAAAGACCTGCAAGAACATCTTGCTGCAGATGGTGTATCTGTACATCGTTCTACAATTCAGCGCAATTTGCATAAAGAATATCTGTATGGCAGGGTGATGAGAAAGAAGCCCTTTCTGCACTCACGCCACAAACAGAGTTGCTTGTTGTATGCAAAAGCTCATTTAAACAAGCCACTGTCATTTTGGAACAGAGTGCTTTGGACTGATGAGACTGAGTTATTTGGTCTTAACAAAAACGTTTTGCATGGTGGAAGAAGAACACTGCATTCCAAGAAAAACACATGATACCTACTTCAAATTTGGTGGAGGTTCTATCATGCTGTGTGACTAGTTCAGGGACAAGGGGCCCTTGTTAAATCTTCAGGATAATGTTCAAGCATCAGTCACAACGTTGAAGTTACGCAGGGGTTGGATATTCCAACAAGACAATGACCCTAAACACACTTAGAAATCTACAGAGGAAGAAGTACAATATTTTTGCATGGCTGTCAAAGTCCCCCGATTTGAATATCATTGAAAATCTAAAAACAAGAGAAAGCGGTAAAACCCCACCCTACCTTACTAAAATTAATTGAGATCTAATTATATAAGTGCTTAGTGCTATTATAAACATAATAGCACTAAGCACTTATATAATTAGATCTCAATTAATTTTAGTAAGGTAGTGTGGGGTTTTACTGCTTTCTCTTGTTTTTAGTATCCCTATTCTGGTTTATATACCTCTACACAGCCTGAAATTGGGTAATACAAGTAAGTGACTATTAATTACAAGTGAACTATATTTTTGTTTATCATCGAAAATCTATGTGATAATTTGAAGCAGGCTGTCCATGCTCGGCAGCCATCAAATTTAACTGAACTGAAGAGATTTTGTATGGATGAATGGTCAAAAATACTGCCATCCAGAATCCAGACACTCATCAAAGGCTATAGGAGGCGTCTAGAGGCTGTTACATTTGCAAAAGGAGGCTCAACTAAGCATTGATGTAATATCTCTGTTGGGGTGCCCACATGTATGCACCTGTTAAATTCTGATATGATGCATATTGCATATTTTCTGTTAATCCAATAAACTTTATGTCACTGCCGAAATACTACTGTTTCCATAAGCATGCATAATATCAAAGGCTATTGTGATACTAAGCTCTATAGTTAGTATAGGTATGGGTATATAGAATTCATGTGAAAGTAGGGACGGGTGTGTGTATGGATGCTGGGTTTTCATTTGGAGGGGTTGAACTTGATGGATTTAGTCTTTTTTCAACCCAATTTAACTATGTAACTAACTATGTAACTATATATTAAAAGGAAGTTGCTACTTTGAAAGCTCAGCCGATGATAAACAAAACTCCAAAGAATTAAGAGAGGTTCCCAAACTTTTTCATACGACTGTATTTGGAGGTCCTTTGTCAGGACCTAGTGGCCCTTATCCAGTTTGGAGTCAGGACCAAGGAGGAAGCAATAGTACAGACTGGCTGGAAATGTCCTATATGCAGTACATAAAGATGAAGTCCAGTATTTGTGCCAAACAATATATTTGTGCCAAGCATTGGGGTGCTAAGGTGCTACGTCATTTGTTAAGGGAACAGGGAGATAACATATTTTCCTATCTTGGTCAATTGGTCAATTGGTAAGGGATGAAAGGGTTCTCTGTGAACTCGTCTGTAAAAATATAATAAATCTCTCCAAAACCCAAATCTTAACAGCTTTCAACAGCAGCTGTCAGATTTTGCATCTCAGCTGTTAATGAGTTTTGTTGCATAGTGTAGGGAAAACTCTCTGTAATGCTCAGGCCAGAAAACACAACTCACCCTTTGGTAAACCTTGCTACATTTCTATTTCATTGTTGGAAATTGCATATTTATATGATTTGCGAATATTATTCTACCCATATCTAACAGCATTTACTTGTTGTTTTTTTTTTTTTTTTTTGAGAAGCATGGCGATCTAGTTAACATTTTCTATTTTCCCTTGTACAGCTATGTAGAAAAGGATAGAGGTATAGGCATGTGCCATAAAAATGATGGGGGGGCGTTTGAATTGAAAAGTATATTTTTACTTGGGGGGGGCAAAACACTTTGAATCCCTTTTCTTCTAAACAAACATTTTTGCATAGTAAAAGAAAATGTAATTTGGAACTGCTTTACCATGTATATGAATAACATTATTTACTGTTTAAGTTGCGAATGTCATAGTAGTTGCTATTTTTATTTGTCTTTCCATTTCTCTGCAGATATTTTTGTCCTGGTCTGTAAATCAGCAGGGATTATGTTTTTCAGAAGTGGTAAGGGCAGGGGCATTAGTCACCCGCAATTTCTTTAGACACGACTGTGGGCAGCAAATCTCCCAAAAATTCTTCTCCAATTCCAGTAATTGAAATCACTGGTGGATATGCCCAACTGATTGCTAAATCGTGTGAAGATGCCTCCAGAGGAAACTTCTGGCAATTTAGCGATCAGTTGGATATACCGCTAGCGATTCCTATTACTTGCAATGGAGAGACATTTTCGGGAGATTTGTCGTTTGTGCGACAAATCTTCACGTGTTCCACTGCACTAAGATTATAAACAGCCATGTTTTAATATAAACAGTGATTGTTTAAACAAAATATATCGGAGAACTGTTTAGAGTTACATTTTATTTCATTATACAAAAAAAACCCAAAACAAAATAGTTTTTGGGAGGTTATCTCCATAAAGCTAAAATATTGAGACTTAAAAGGTAGTGCTAAATTCTTCAAGTAAATTGTTAATATTATTACCTTTTCCTAGCTTCTATATGATCACAAAAAGGTTTGTTATTTTTGTGGTATTGCTTTCCTGATGAGCACAGTTGCTTCTCACTATACCATTAGTTTCTAGATATGCCCTCAGGAGATCTCCAGCAATGCATCTTTTCATACTCCTGGAAGAGAAGCAGGCGATAACCTGTCAGCATGTCAAAATTACTCATCCACCTATTGATTCAGCTGTTCTTTTACAAGTTTAGTCTGAAACCATGAAGGGTGGGGGTGGGGGTGGTAGTGTCACAATGACATTTGGAAACCAACTCTCCACTGGGAATTTCAAAATAATGCCTTCAAAGTTGTAGTTAACAAATGAAATGCATTATGATTAGTAAACACAATGTTGTTAAGCATAACAAAAATGCAGATATGAAATGATCACGTACTGGTGTGCAAAACCGTTTAAAATGATCAGTCTAAAACTAGAAATTCTTACTTCTAGTAAAAGCATAGCAAATATTTTATATATTGCAGTAGGAATTTTCATGGTTTAAAAAATGCCGTTTTATCAAATAAGCAAAGTTTATAAAATGAGTAGGCATGGCTGCTTTGTGCGTTGGGATATAAGGGCTGCAGTGTAATGGGACTTTAACATCTACCTAAGTAGTGTCAGCAGAATATATGGAATTGTTTACTTTCACTCATTCTGGACAGTATCCACACCATTGTGACACACATTCAGAGTTGTCCTCTGAAAAGGCTGCATATGTATGTGTATATATATGCTAAACACGCAAAGGATTCAGTTGCCTACAGTGAGGATTTACATACCGGTATATACATTTGCATATAATTTGCTGCTGGATTTGTGTATAATCTATATAGATCTTGTTTACGAAAGAGTTGACTTATAACTTTTGCATTTGGTGACCAGATGGCTTTTAACTGGGTTTGTTACTTGTATGTGCTGTAATGGAACAGGTATTATGAGAGGGATTTTTGAATATTGGCTCTTGCAAGTGTGTTAACAGTCAATATAACTGTATAAGACCTTGAGAACCCAGCAGCCACTAATGCCACTTCCAACTGCAGTGTTAATGTGCTTTTGGGAAACTGGTATCACATGCATACAAGTTATAATAGAAAAGCTTTTGTTTTGAGTGCAAAAGCTCAATACATATGAAGGAATGTAGTTTAGTCATTCTTTCCTTTTTTTTTTTTTTTTTTTTTTTTTTTTACCTATCTTTCTCTGCATCTATGTTGCAGAATTAAAATTAAAACCAAGTCATTTTATATAAATCTGTGTAGGGAAGCACAAAATGGATACTATAGTGTAGTACCCTTAATTACATATAATAAAGTGCCAAGTGCAACACACTGTGCTGTGTTAATTTTGTGAGGCTTGTTTAAAAAGTGCCATGTGCTATAGACCCTTCAGGTGAGTTAGACCAAGGATGATAAATCAGCCACCCTATGTGAAAATTACCTACTCACCAGACTTTCAAAGTAACTACACATCAAGCAATCTCATGCTAAGACCAAGGTGTCCGCAAATTTTCACCCAATATTCATTAAAAGAAAAAATATTTAATAGAGCAGATGTATTTATTTAAAATTAATGTGCCCTAACAACTGGGTATACTCACAAAATAACAGGAAAATGAGAACCTTCTACAATTAAAACAGGACAATTGCCACTACTCCTAATAGCGCGTTTTGCGTGTTGCGCCACACCTCTTCAGAAGGTCATTTTATATGTTTTATTACAGAATTTTTTTTACCAGATGCAGGTAGTCAGAAAGTAATAGTGAAATTAAACTTTGTGCTACTAGTTATCCTCTAGTGATATCTTGTTAATTTGAATTTGTGACCTAATGGAAGGCAAGTCAATATTAATGAATGAAATGGCTTCTTCATTAAGTCTGGACTAGTCATTCTCTGCCGTTGCCTTAGAAACAATAACATTGATTTATCTTAAGGTTTTTAAGGTTTTAAAGACCTTAAGGTTTTATTGTAGAAGTGCTTATATTAAAATATCCTTGACAAAAAAGATTTACAACAATTTTAGGAGAGTTAATAGACATTTACAATCATTTTTAAAATGTCTGAATCTACCTAGTTCCATATGCAATAGTACAGTAAATAAAGATCTGCCTTTTGAGGTAGAGGGTTTTGAAGGGTAAATATTCTTCCATTGATCTTTTTATTGATTTATTTTTTGTATGTTTTTAAACTGAACTGGGCACATTATTTTTAAATTCAGATGGCGGCATCATTTGGAAACCATATGCCATTAAGGGTTCTGATTTGATTTAGCAGAGTGTAAATAAATATAGTATACACGCTCATTGGCATCTCTAACTTTTTATTACACATGTTCCAGCTGCAGAAATGCACAACATTGGCACTACAGTTTGTACATTTATTAACTTATATACATATACATACCCTATGGTTACATTTTTTTTATCCAAATTCTTTTAACACTGTGTAAGTACCATTGTATTTATCTATCTATCTATCTATCTATCTATCTATCTATCTATCTATCTATCTATCTATCTATCTATCTATCTATCTATCTATCTATCTATCTATCTATCCACACAGAGACACTCACACTGGCCATACATTGTAAGATAAGATAAAGCTGGTTCCCCCAGCAGTCTGGTGCAGTTGTAGCCCCTGGCCCCATTGTAGTTCCACCACCGTATAAGAGAACAAAATAAAAAAAACGTTGATTGAGCACCTGTAGCCACTGGAGCAAACAAACTAGAATGCAGATGAAATGCTGTATACCATATTTTATCTTCAAGCATTCTCCATAGAGAAGTATGGGTTCATTTAACTCCTATGCTGTGGACATAAACCACAGCTCAATTAAAAACATCTGTAAGATGTGTAATGTGTACTTATTTTACTTAAAAACCTTTGCTTGAAAATCTGTAAAGCTTTAATCTCATTATGTTACCTCAGAATGAATCATTGATTTTGTTTTGCCAAGTTGGATTTGGAATTAGAAAAAAAAATTGCTAAATCAATATGCTAAGCCTGATGTTTATAACATTGTGATTAAACGGTATACATTTAAGATATATGGCCTAAATTAGTTAAAAGAAACGAAACAAATGAAGATGGACATTAATGTTTATGGCTAAAATCTGCCTCACCGCTAATGATAGCTGGATGAAAAATGCCAGCAGTGTTTATTGCTGGTGTGCCAGAATCATTTAATGTGTATTTTTTTATGATGTTTTTGAAAGGATGGGGGTATTTGCACTTGAGTAAAAGTAGGGGAACACACTGGATTTGTATTTGTAATCTATACCAGTGACTGAACATGGGTGAACAACAGTTTTCTTACGATTGCTATGCTATTTTTCCGTTAGTAAACAGCCATGTAAGTGGCCCTAAAAAGGATAAATATTAATTTTAGGCTGTAACAAACATTAACCAATTTTATATACGGCTCTCATAATTTGCTAGCTTAGACCTGCTAGAAGAAATATGCCAATCTTCTAGATTTAAACTTCTTTAAAAAAATTAGTAAAATAGTGTCACATTTGCTCAGATAGAGCTTTCCACATGCCTATATCATGCACACAAAAAACCTGCAGCTGTTCAGCTGAATGCTGGTAAGGCATTTCCTTTTTTTTGATACAATACAGCTATTTGTCCATGCTTTATGCCTATCACCTTGTAGTTATGAGACTAGTGTTGTATTTCAGGAAATCGAGGCAAGGGAAAGGGAATGTTTTTGTATGAAAGTTATGTTATTGTACAGTGCGGAAGGAAAACTCAGTTGGTTGTGTCTCTGTGTCTAGATGTCCTTAACAAAAGCAAGAGCAATTGCTTTCAGGGGAAAAATATTCAGCTACAGTAGATACAGCACAATGGAAGTTACGCCTGCCATGGTTCTGTCTGTGTCCCAGTATACATTAGTGCAATCAAAGACGTGAAAATCTTCAAATCATACGCCTGCTGCACAGAAATTGTTTCTTTTAAAACTACTACTATTACTAGGGGGCCAACGTGGGGCCTGGACATTTGACCACAAACTTTGTGTGGTATGTTAAATAGGGATACAGAAAATCAAATTTTTGGTATAATAATACCGAATCCTACACAAAAGATTCAGCCAAATCCAAGTCCTAATCTGCAAAAATCAGAAAATTATTTAGTCGCATTCAGTTCATTCAGTTGTTCAGACAAGCCGGATCATGGAAGCAGGATTTCGAATATCGATGACACGTTGAGATGTTGGTTTGCTAGAATCCTGAAAAGATTTACTATATGTATTATTTGTGTTTCTTTTATCAGAAAAAGCTTTTCTGCTTTGAAGGCATAATATGGTAAATTCTAAAAGCAAGACTCTGGCAATCAAAGGTTATTCTAAAGCTCCACAACACTGAACATGCAAAGATTGGCAGCTGCTGATGCTGAGTTCACATCAGGGGTGTCTGCTCCTGATGTAGCCACGCATGCACCCCTTATTGTATCTTTTAAGGCAAACTATAATTTCATGATCTATGCTAAGTGTACAGTATGTGACTTTTATATTCCTTTGGTTATAAAAATGATCTAATGGATAAAATTAGATGAATCATGGATGCAGTATTTGGTGCACTCCTAAATCAGCAAGTCATTTTCTAGTTTATTTGTTTACAAAAAATCTAAACAAATGAGGCAACAAGCCTAGATAAATGGCCAGTTATTTGTGATTTTGCTTGCAACTGAACTCCTTTCAAGTGATCTTTCTAATAGGTGATTTTATTTGGACCTCAGGAAGTTAATGTATAAAACAGAATGTCTATAAATGGATGTGATGAGTTCAAGTGATCAGTCCAGTTGGAGTAATGTTATTAAAATCATCTATATGGTATTGTACTTTTATATTATGCTCAAAACACCAATGTGTCCTTAGGTATTTATACACAAACACTTGAAATTGCTTTTCCATTTGTTGCATACATTTGTGTGCCCCATCTGCGCTAAATGTTTGTTTCATTCTTTATATATGGGATAGAAATGGGCACAGAGTAATTAAATTGCTGTACCCATTTTTAAAGGGGACCCGTCGCCCAAACCAAATTATTCCAAATCCTATTTTATCATGTTAGTCAAGCAAAATGAACTTTAATTACACTGTATACATTATTTGAATATTGTTTCCATCAGTCTGGGAACTCATAATTATAGCAACCAGGAAGGAGCCATTTTGTGGACATTGTTATTAAGACAAGCCTTGTATCATCTCAGAATCTTGTTTGTGCACCAGGGGACAGGGACCCAATGTCCATCCCCATGCCCTGGTTACACAATTAAATCATTAAGAGAGCTGGGGGAATGCATCTAGGAAGTGCTGAATGGAAAGTGAAAGTAATTGCCTGCCCCGGCATAGAGGAGGGGCAGACAATATTTGATTGACAGCTGATATTTTTAAATGAGTTTACAACAGCTATGAATGCTTTAATAAAAAAAAGAAATTGGATTTCATATTTAATTTAAGAAGGACTTTTATTATACAGATTTTTATTGTCTGGGTGATGGGTCCACTTTAATGCACTTGGCCATTTTAAGATGCATCCATGTCTGTCAGACCTACAGTCTTGTTAGAAGCACATGATTACAAAATAGCTCAGGTATAGTAAAGTTTGCAATTAGCTTTTTACACATAAAACTTCCATAAGTATCTGTTTTAGTGTCTTTTGGCAAAGCTTTCAGAAAGAAACTTTATATTGACATTGAAAATTCCTAAATTAATTATAATTAAAAAAAATTGTTTTGTTTTGTTTTTCAGAAATACGAGTCCAACTAGTGGAGCAGCAGAAATGTCTGGAGCAGCAGACAGAGATGAGAGTTCAACTCCTTCAGGACCTGCAGGACTTCTTTCGTAAAAAAGCAGAAATAGAGACTGAGTATTCACGGAACTTGGAGAAACTGGCTGAGAGATTTATGGCCAAAACAAGAAGCACTAAAGACCATCAACAATACAAGTAGGATATTTTATAGAGAAAACTTGTTTCTGTTGGTTATCTAAATTTCCTAACCCCCATCATATGTTTTTAGTTTTCTCACACAGTGTGAGATTGTACGTATATAGTTTTGAAAGAAAAATAGATACATTATTGGGAGCAGAAAACTAATGGAGTTTGTATAAATTATACATATATATAAATTATATATATTCTAGTGTATCACTAAGTCTTCTGTAAGAGAGCGTCGATGTTGGCATGTTCTACACACACACTACGGGGCAGATTTATCAAAGGTCGAAGTGAATTTTCGAAGTCAAAAAGTTTTTAGGTACTAGGGAATAGTTCAACTTCAATTCGAATTTGAAAAAATTTTGAAATTCGAAGGTCGAATTTTCTTTTTTGAAGTACTGTCTCCTAAAAGCTGTCGAAGTGCTGTTTTAGCCTTTAGACTTCCTAGAACCTGTATGGAGGCAATTGGGGGAGTTTGGGAGATCTAAGTTACAAGTTAAAAAAAACTTCTGCCCACTTCGACCCCAAAAAACTTCGACCACCATTTGATTGGTGTTTTTGAATTCGAAGTTCGAAGTTTTTTTTAACTTCGACCTTTGATAAATATGCCCCTACGTCTCTATTTTTTTCTAAAAAGACACTGTATCTGCTAATGTTCTGTGTATGAAGATTCAGCCCTGTGGCTATTTTGATGTGCAAACACCCAGTGCAATGCTGAGACCTGCGGCAGCTACAGTATTGTAGCATGTGTTACTGAACAACTCCAGACAGGAAGGATAATGAGATCTGGGTTGCAGTTATATAGTGCTCTGGATCCTACAAAGGATTGTCACTGGCCAGCTGTTGACCAACACATGACTTGCCATTGTAAATATATTCATTGGAGCAAGAACAGCTGAATCAAAAAGCTGTGCTGGGATTAACGGGTTTTTCAGATAATACCCATCTAAATGCCTTTTATTGTGGCCTAGTTAACATATCTTTAAAGTTTTTTAACATCAGAAAATGTCAGCACTAGTTGGTTAGTCCTTGTATTTTTGTACCAGATCTATATATGTCCTTTTTAAGATCATAGAGCTGAACCATGAATTAATGTGTGTGGGCCATTCCATAAATATATTTTTATTTTCAGATGATATGCCAAATGTATTGAAAAAATGGACAGCAGTGCGCAAAAAAGTATCTTTCTTATTTCTAAAAATATGATTTGGAAATATTACCACTGCTAGAACCAAAGGCAATATTTTAAAATACCTCTTCTTTTGTTCATTCCATTTCAAGTGCAAGAATAAATACATTCATAAAACATTTTAAAAGAGAAGTAAAGTTGTACTCTAACAATGTAATGTAAAAACTCTTGATATGAGCTGATTTTCATTGTCAAAGATTAGTAATGATCTATTAACTTACACTTGATCCCTGAGTTATCTCCACGATATGCCCACATTAAAGGTGGCGATATTGGCCTGATCCGACCGTGGGCCCTAGGGCCCAACAATAGACCAAAATTGTGTTTGTCTTATTTAATTAACTCATGTTGAGCAAGGGGGTATACTTACCCTTTTAATTAAGAGATTTATTTCTTTATTATTTTGTGTCCAGCAGGGATTGTTTTAGCCCTCTCTTAATGTGATTTGCTTTTATTGCATGTAGCCGAGAACAATAACTTAAAGGGGTGGTTCACCTTATCATTAACTTTAGTATGTTATAAAATGGCTGATTCTAAGCAACTTTTCATTGTTCTTTATTATTTATTTATTATAGGTTTTTGATTATTTGCCTTTTGCTTCTGACTGTTTCCAGATTTCAAATGGCGGTCATCTAAAAAACAAAAGCTCTGTAAAGTTACACATTTAAAGTTATTGCTACTTTTTTAGTCCTCTTTCTATACAGGCCCTCTCCTATTTATTTTCCAGTCTCTTATTCAGATCAATGCATGGTTGCTAGGAACCAGATTGCTGAAATTACAAACTGAAGAGCTGCTGTATAAAAAGTGAAATAACTAAAAAAAAAAAATAAAAAAAATAATATTGACTCTGAATATCACTCTCCACGTCATAATAAAAGTGAATTCAAAGGTGAATAACCCCTTTAATGGTTCTGCTGCTGCATGTGGTAAAGGATGCACAGCCCTTTTACATTTATATGGGGCAATGACTGATTAAAGACCTCAACAACTTTCTCACAAAAATTGCTTTTGCGAACGTTCGCAGTGTATGTTATAAAATTTCACAATCACAAACCATTTTTTGCGACAAAATATTTAACAAAAGTCCAGAGCAGGTGTTGAAGGTTTGCGATGCGCAACTAAGAGTGGCAATGCAATAAAAGCCTAACAAAGAATATTACATTGCGACAGGCGAATTTTTATTTGCAAAGTTTTGCCCTTTGAGAGTTTTAATAAATGTTTCCCATAGTGTATAAAAGAGCAAAGAACTTTGGTTGTCCTTCTGTTCTCTTCTGTACTAATGCACTGTTGCCAGTCTTGGATTCTGGTTCAGGCTTATTCTAACAGATGGAGCAGTTTTCTATTTTCAGTGTATTTTTTGCAGAATTGGCATAACAGCTTGTAAATGTGTTTTATTTCCGTTAGCAGTTGTGTCTGACTCCTTGATTTCTCTCCCCATATGGCACATTCACAGACTTCACAGACTTCCTTCACACTTGCAGAAAAAAAATGTTTCTGTCGGTAGAAAGGAAATAAACCAGGTCATTACTTTCTCAGGTGTGAAATAGTTTTTACTGAAAATGCAGTGGGATTTAATGCCAAATGTATTCTGTCACATTTTTAGTACAGGTTTTGGATCCATTATCTGGAAACCCATTATCCAGAAAGGCCACCTCCTATAGACTCCATTATAATCAAATAGTCGATATTTTTAAAAAATGATTTCCTTTTTCTTTGTTATAATAAAACAGTACCTTGTACTTGATCCCAACTAAGATATAATTAATCCTTATTGGAAGCAGAACCAGCCTATTGAGTTTATTTAATATTTAAACGATTCTCTGGTAGACTTAAGGTTCTGGATAACAGGTCCCATACCTGTATTCAACAAGCTTTTACATTTAAGTACACACAGACATAGGATAACTAAAATTGTATAATTGTAGTTTCTTCAAAAACTTAATGCACATAGGGATGTAGAACCTGTTGTGCAAATTATTTCATACACCACAAAACACCAAAATGATTCCAAGTTATCAGCTTATAATATAGAGCTCATCTACAAAGCATACCCTTAGTACTCATTAACAGAGCATTCAGCCAGGAGACATGCTGCACTCTGCACCTCACACTCTCTGTTGCTGACTGCGGGCAGGGGGACTCCTACCTGTCCCCCCCCCTCACTTGCTCTTTATAAATACAGCACTGCCAAGTGCAGGCAGCACTGTGTTGATGTGGTCTCTGTACTCCAGTGGCAGTTCAAATAAAGTGTAAAGCAGCGTGCAAGTGAAAAAAATGGCAGGTTGCATCATTCTTTTTGCACTTTGCACACTGTCTTCCATTTGGTAAATTCAACAAAGTTTCATGTTGCAAGTGTCTCCCTTTTGTGCAAATGATCCAACTCGTGAGTGTTCGCCTCCTGTGTCATTCCTTTATATGGTCAATGTCCCCATCCTGTGCAAGTGCTTCATCCCATCAATGTCAATATTCAATCAATCATCCTTCATGTGCCAATCATTAAATCCAGCAATCTACCCTTCATGGTTAATTGGTTCTTTGTATATTACGGAATAACATTTCTTAGCTATATTTGGCATGTATGTTTACTGTGGGGTTGACAGGCACAACAACATAACATTTGTTGATAGGCTCTGGGCCTTGATTTGCTAGTCACTTTTGGCTCTTAAACACAAGCTTTTACTTTTTTATGAGTTCTAACACAAGGGAGCATAGAAGTTAATCAAAGGATGAATGTCACCCATTGATAAATACTCTTTAGAAATCCCATAGAAATAAATGGAGAGTGGCGGAATTTCACTCGACGACTGTGACGACCTCTAACTTCACTCTTTGATAAATATACCCCATGGAGGAATGAACAAGTGAATGCTGTTGTGTAAGAACCTATACATGTATTCATAAGTATTCCCTCTAGCTTCCTTTAGGTGCAGAGGCATTGCACAGACCGATAAGGTGCAATCAATGCAGTAATTCATGATCTCCCTCTCCCTCTCCCACCAAGGCAGAAGATATAAAGGAACAGGCATACATCTTTCAATAGAAATAACATACCTCCCAACTGTTCTGTTTTTAGAGGTACAGTCCCTCGTTTGACAGCTCAACCTGCAGTCCCTCATGTGTACTGAAAAATCCTGTTTTTCTCTGCCTGAACAGCCAGAAAAAGAAACAGTTTCTTACTTAATTGGCTGTTGGCAGAGAGCCCAGAACAGCCACAGCAGCATATAAAATACTTTTGTAACAATTTCAAGAAAAGGAAATAATTAATTGTAACAAAGTAAGATAACGGGTCTCTTGGGTAAAGCTTAAAGGGCAATTCACCTTCATTAGAAAAAATATAATAACTAGAAAAAAACACAGAAATATGTCCAAACTTTCATAACCTGCCAAACTTTGTAAAATGAACATGCTTATTGGGGGTGTGGCCACAAAAATGGGTATGGTCAAAATTGCCGCGCTACTCACTCCAACTCTTTTGTCCATCTTTTTATTTCCAAAATGTTGGGAGGTATGCAATAATAATTATAAATAATTTTACAACCAATGACAATTTGTAAGTAATATATATTGAAATATATATTGGAAAGTATCTCAGAACTACATATCCTTTTATTGATGGCATTTTGAGTGGTTTATGTGGTTTATGTATTTAGTTATATTTTTAAACAATTAATAAAACTATAATTTTAAGCAACTTTGAAATTTGTTTTTGATTTTCAGTGGTATCAAAGTTATTTGAAAAATAAAGCAGTATTTGTCTGTTTTGTCTGTTGTGAAAATGGCTGGGACAGATAGTATCATGCCATAGAGATCTATTGTTTCTGCAGTCCATATGGTTAGAGAATTTTGGTTATGTCCCCTAATTTATACGTATTTATTCATGTTTTTTATGTTCTCTCTACAGCTTTGTATTTGACTTAGTATATGTTTTATGTATATCTAATTCATAGGAAAGACCAAAACCTACTATCTCCTGTGAACTGCTGGTACTTACTTTTGAATCAAGTTAGAAGAGAGAGCAAGGATCATGCAACATTAAGTGACATCTACCTAAACAATGTGATAATGCGCTTTATGCAGATCAGTGAAGACTCAACAAGAATGTTCAAAAAGGTATGTTTGATCAAATATATAAGCAATTGACCCAGGTGCTACCAATTACGGCTGCATACAAAATCCAAAAAAGATAAGGTGCACACTGGGATCCTTTGTAGCTATTAAAAAATGAATTTTATTAAATACCTCCTTTTAACATGTATTTAATAAAATTCATTTTTTAAAAGCTACAAAGGATCCCAGTGTGCACCTTATCTTTTTGGATTTTACACACACACACACACACACACACACACACACACACACACACACACACACACACACACACACACACACACACACACACACACACACACACACACACACACACACACACACACACACACACACACACACACACACACACACACACACACACACACACACACACACACACACACACACACACACACACACACACACACACACGCTATAGAATGGACAATTCTAAGCAGCTTTTCAGTTGGTCTTCATTATTTATATTTTATAGTTTTTGATTTGTTTGCTGCCTTCTTCTGACTCTTTCCAGCTTTCAAATTGGAGTCACTGACCCCATCTAACAACAAATGCTCTGTATTTATTATTCATCTTTCTATTCAGGCCTCTCCTTTTCATATTCCAGTCTCTTATTCCAATCAGTGCATGGCTGCTAGGGTAATTGGGACCCTAGCAACCAGATTGCTGAAATTGCAAACTGAAGAGCTGCTGAATAAAAAGTCAAAAAACTTAAAAACCACAAACAATAAAAAATGAAAACCAACTGCAAATGGTCTCAGAATATCACATCATACTAAACGTTAACTGAAAGGTGAACAACCCCTTCAAGTCTTAGGCCAATAAAAGATCCTTCCGGACCTTGTTGGAAACTTATTGGTCCATGTATAGTGCCAGCTGACAGGCTGACCCAACCTTAAGGTGGGCATATCTATGAAAGAATCGCTTGTTTGGTGACCTTGCAAACCCATCTGCCACCTTTTCCAATTGGGATGTGATTGATTCTGGGACTTCTAGTCTCTGCTTATTTAAGAATCATTGTACCACACAGTATGGAAAGCAGAGGGATTTCAAGTCCAAGAATCCATCACTTCACAATGGCAAAAGTCATGACTATTTACACAGTATGTTGGCGCTATATAAATACATGTTAATAATAATAGTATTTCTTTAATGGATTGATAAATGGTTCCTAAGAGTCAAAGCTAACCCTTTAGCCTTATACATCAGTCTAAATGGTAATCCATGTGTTTGCCCAAAACTCACATGGGCATTGGCTTGTCTTTTTCCATTTAAGAGTACAGATTATTTTTTTTAGGTTATATACAGAGCTCTGCAAGTAGTAGGTCTTAGATCACCTAAAACAAAATTAGCTAAAAATACATTCTTTTGCTTACGGGAGAGGTTTTTAAAGTTATAAAGTATGCCCTCAAGGGGACGTATGTATGATTTATTAAAACTACCACTTATATCAACCAGTTTTTAAAGCAGAAAAGCAAGCAAAATGGAACTGCTCAGAATAAACTCACTGTGAATATAACGGTACTCATGGGACTGATAAGCTTCCACAGTTTTTTTAACACCTTTGTTCATATGGCTGAAAAGCTCAGCAAGTGGTTACATAAAATCTTCTCAGCTGCTACCATACTGCATTGGATGGTGTCCTTTCCTGTTTGTTTTGCTAAACCTCATTAGAGGTCTTTCATTTATAAATGGAAATGACCTCTTTTCAATTAAATTGCCTTGTCTCTTTTTCACATCACATTGCATCGTCTTGAATAGAGATTAGAAAAGCAATGCACACTCCAGGCACTAATCCAGCAAGTTTTACTCTCATTGTAGAGTTTCCAAGAGCCTCTCTTGCTTGGAATTCCTCTACATCCTTCCAGCAGCTTTTTTTTAGAGCACCTGTCTTCCCTTCCTGTGGCTGCAGTGAGAAGCCATGCAGATTGGAACATTGTGCTCGTTATTTCCAATAAAAACGTTGCTGTTTTTTTTTTTTTTTGTGAATGCCTTTACCACTATATTAGCACTGCATGGAGTGCCGTGACTCATAAAAAACTGCCAGTAAATTTATTTATGGCAGCCTTGATCTGTTGCTTGTTAGTTTGATAATATTTTATATTGTTTCTCTTTTCTGGATGTCATGTAGAGTCTTGAATGAAAAAGTGTAAAAGTGCAGTTTTATAGCGGAGTAAGTACGTGATCCATGGCATTGTTAAAGTCATACAAACAGTAATGGCTATATTTAGCAGTGCAACTAAGTGATTCTGATGTGGGCTTCATTTTAAGTGACAATATTATATTTTTTTAAAAACAGGTACAATGTATTTGTCACTGCCATATACTGATGCTAATCAGTAACATTCTGAGATTAGTTGCAAATTTTCTTCGTCTTTTGTGTTTTTCATCAGTGGTCCCCATTTGAAAGCGGCAAAGAGGCAGAAAGAGTAGGCAAAGAATAACTATAACAAATAAAAAAGAAATGAAGGCCAATAAAAAAGTTAACATAAAGGTGAACTAACCTTTTTATATAAGGATAGAGTCCTGACTCTGATCCAGTTATTGAGCATAAGTTCTTCAGATTTCCTATGTAATATTAGCCTAAAGAGGACAAATATAAAAGGAAACATTATAAAGGCAAAATGGAAAAAAGGAGCTAGGCTGGGTACTCAAGGGCAGATTTGTTGGCCAATTTCTGACCAGATTGACTGACTCTAGTCTAGTGAATGTTGTACTGACACACTATATACAGTAATTGCCAGATGAATAATGTATCTGATACGTTTCTTTGGGTGATTGTCATAACAGAGCAGGGTCAAAAATGCATATTATAATTATTTGGTTGTAAGAAAGCAGCTGTCTGCCCATAGCAGTTATTTACCCTGTTAGCATACAGAACCTTGGTGCCACTGTATTTACAGTAACGTGTCATTTAAGATGGCCCTACTAATGATGATTATAGCTTTTAACTTTTTAGCCTTTTATACATTGTTTATGTTCCATGAAAGCTGCCCTTCCAAGTAAATTGGCACGTGAGATATGTCTAATTGACTTTTCCTGTGGAAAAAGTTGACTACATCAAACAATCAGAAATGACAGCGAAAAAAACTGCAGTGATAGGTTGTGAAAGGTTCACTGTATTGATTATCCTCTCTAAAGGTAAATATTTAAATCTTTAGAAAATAATCACTTGTGAGTGTCCTACACATTTTCTGCAGGGTCCC
The DNA here is from genome assembly GCF_017654675.1 of Xenopus laevis. Lineage (NCBI taxonomy): Eukaryota > Metazoa > Chordata > Amphibia > Anura > Pipidae > Xenopus > Xenopus laevis. The sequence continues at coordinate 90,559,684 of NC_054376.1, read as the reverse complement.
TCAGAAATGCTAAAAAAAAAATTAAAAAAAAAGTAATATGTGGCATAATTTTCACCAAGGATCTCAAAACCAAGAAGCTCTAGATCTTGGCGAAGAAAAATAACTTATTGTGAATTCTGTCTGTTTGATTCTGATATTTTATTCCATTAAATGGGCAATTTCTTTCTTCAAGAGTGAATACACTTTTATTGTCTGTAAGCAAACTGTATCCAGCCTAGTGAATGGCCTTTTGTGTGTGAAAAGCCTAGAAATAAGCATACAACTTTCAATTTCCATGCTAATTAGTTGTTTCAGGGCACTCCTTGGGTCTGCTTGCTTGTGAAATAAATCAGCCATACATAGAGACCAAAATAACATTGCTACTTCACATTCCATGCATGTCACAGAATGACATGGAATAATGATCAAGACTGTGATAGACAGGCAGTTAAATGACATAGAGTGGGTTCTGAATATGGATGCACACATGCAAATATATTAATACTATTTCACTTACTCAATATTTTTTTTATTGCTTTAAAGGAGAACAAAAGCCCTATTGACCATTTGTTGCCGATTGCTCCATACTCCTGCTTGAACCACAACATGACCTTAAAAGTCGTTGGGCCCAGCAAATGACAAATGCATCACTATGCTTTGCCAGGATGCTGTTTGCCTGACAAGTACTGGCATAAGAGCATAAGCAATTTCAGCTGAAGTGTATGTATGCTTGTGTGTGTGATCATTATACCAGTCTATATAGGTATGGGATCCATTATCCGGAAACTTGCTATCCAGAAAGCTTCGAATTATGGAAAGGCTCCTATAGAACCCATTTTATCCAAAAAATCCACGTTTTTAAAAATGGTTTCCTTTTTCTCTATAATAAAAAAACAGTACCTTGAACTTGATCCAAACTAAGATATAATTAATCCATTTTGCAAGCAAAATCAGTGTATTTTGTTTATTTAACGTTTACATGATTTTCTAGTAGACTTAAAAAGGTATGACGAACCAAATTTATTAAGTGATATCTACCTAGATTTTCTTTATTACAGGTCTCATACATGTTTAAGAAAGACACCATTGCTGTAAAGCAAAATTCCTCATTGAGGTGTTTATAATCCGCACCCCTTTAACATTAATTACTGTGTCAGAAGCATCACAGATTCACCTGATATTTAAACACTTAACACATCCAATTATTCAATCACAGGGTAATGCAGCCCTATTACAAAGAAGAATTATAACTTGATAAAATTAAATTTCATTGTGTCCCATGCGCCAATATACACAGAAAAATATCAGTATCATTATATCCTATAGGGTTACTATACATGACAAAATATAAACATATTGCAGACATATAATAAATGAAATTAGAAAACCTAGTTGAGAAAATAAGATAAGAGAAAAACATATAAATCATAATCCATATTCAGTCCTTCCAGTTGTAAAATTTTTAACCTTTGTATCCAGTATACTTTCCTATATTCCCTACCACCCATTTCACTTAAAATAGGGCCATTGAGAAAACATTTGTTGTGGTTTACCGCACTTTAGCAGGTCTGTCTTTGGTCGCCACCTTACAATATTACCCAACAGTATTATTAGTGGGGCATCATAGGTAGAACACCATTGGAAATAATGTCTAGGACATCCCAATGTCTAGGACATCCCATACTGTATGTGTGTTGAAACAGTTTTGAAAGAATCTATTTCCTAGCATGCCTTGTGTGCTTCTATTATTGGGTTTCTCAGGTCTATTAATCACAGAACAAGCAAAGGCATTGTGGGAACTGGAGTTTTGGTTGGAGTAGATCTGACTATGAACAAGCTGTGTAGAAAAGAGAGAAAAACAGATACTGCTTTGGTTCTGTCTATAAATGGATTTATGTTGGCTTAATTACCATCAAGTAGATAGTTTTATTATTGCATAGAAAAGGGAAATCATAAAAATAATAATTTGCTTGAATGGGACATTATGGAAAATGGTTTTCCTGTATTTCTCAGCATTCTGTATGATGAGTTTTTGGTAAATTGATCCTACACCTGTAATGGGTTTTTGGAAAATTCATTCCATACCTGTAATTTTTTTTTAGGTTTGTATTTTAGGACCACTATATGTTGTTTCATGTACCCTTTGTATTTATCTTATACAAATATTAAGAGGTAACTTGTGTTTTGTTTGTGTTCTATGAAGGTGATAATTTCTCGGCTATCCGTTTCAGTCTTGGTTAAAGAGAAGATATGTCCGTTGTCTTCATGTAAATGGAAGGCAAGATCCCAAGGTTCTGCAGTTCACTCCCTTTGCCGGTATATGACCTGTTCTCCCTCAGATCGACCAAAATGCAAACAACCTTTTCTTCAATTGAAGATATACCAGCGCTAAAAGCTCAGGGTAGACACAAGAAGGAAATGCAAACACAATATAGTGTAGTAGTTTTTAGATCGAATGAAATATATATAACCCCTTGTGCGGTAGTTAAACGATGTGGTTTTGGGGTCTTCCACCAAGGGGTTAAAAGGCCATTTTCCGTGCTTTTGATAAATAATGTGGCCACCTCCTGTGTGGGGCAGTGGGTACTTACAGACGTTTATAAATATCACCAGCATATAATAAAATCCCTTGTCCTATTCTTGGTGAGTATATGGGGCAGTGGGTACTTACAGACGTTTAAAATTAACATCAGCATGTAATAAAATCCTTTATCCCAGTCTTGGTAAGCTCCAGGTTTCTAAAAAGCATATGCTAAAATCGTGTAAAAACTTCTTTAATAGATTAAAAAGATAAAAACATAGATTGCACTCACATGTGTGTGCTTAATATAAGCATAAAAAGCAGTTTGCATTAGGGTTTCTCAAGTCCTGCGGTCCATTAAGGTGTTACGATTTGCCTGGCGTTTGTTGGTAAGACACGCTGATCCTGGTCCCCCTCTGATGACGTCACTGCTCAGCCGACGCGTTTCGTCTATTGCGACTTTCTCAAGGCTTGTGATTTTCAATTGAAGAAAAGGTTGTTTGCATCGTTGTCTTCATGTAGTGTCCTCATCCCTTTCCAGTTATTTATTTTTCCAGTTATCCCATTAATGTTAGTTTACAAAATATTGGCAGTAATCTTTGCATTCTGGAAAATGATGACGTTATTTTATAAATATACAAATAACGTGGTTTTGTAATTGTTTAAACATATGGGATTTTCCTAAATCAGTTTTAATTTTCCTGTTTAGTCTACTAAACAGCTTAATAAATGGGCAATCTAGTTTAGGGAGGTATTTTTTTTATCAACTTTTGGTGACCCTTATTATCTTAGCCTAAGTACAATAGTTCCAATTCCCTATAAAGGGAAGCAATTTGAAAACATGTCTTGCTATTTGTCACAGTGATTTTCCTGAGCAAAATGCCATGTGTGCTTTTGCACATTTCTTCTGGTTTCCTTTTAATATTTTTCTTTCTGTTCATCTTTTTGCCCTGCCCTGAAGGTGGCCATACACTGTAAGATCCACTTGTTTGGCGAGGTTGCCCAATGGGCAGATCTTTCCCCTGTTATTTCCACCAAAGGCGAGTGATATTGGGCTAATACGGTTGTTTGGCCCTAGGGCCAAAGATTGCATTGCTATTACAGGAGTACCAGCCAATGGGACGAGGGCCACATCCACTAGTTGAGATCTGACTGATTTTTGGCCAAATATAGGTCTGGGAGGCCTGTTAGTGGACCCCATACACTGAAGCAAAAACATGAGTTCTCTTTTGGAAGAAACTTATAAAGCAGTGATGCTAGTCCGTTGTATTTTTGTGAACATCTTATGCCCCGAGTTTTACTTTAGAGTTCGTACATCTGCACATGTTTCTTCCTGGTACTCCAATTTCCTTTTACACCCCAACAACTTACAGGCATGTTTACTGGCTCCCAGTAAAATTGCCCCTAATGTGTAAATGAGATCGGGACCCCATAGTTTGTAACCTCGACTGGAGCAGGTACTGATATGAATGATGTATAATCACTGTGCAATATAATCATTGTGGTATATGCTGGTGCTATATTGTTAAAGAATAGCAACAACAATAATAATATTAATGTAGTCAGAAATGTTTATAAATGGACAGGAAACCCTACAGAGTAATTATTTATATTATAAACTGTCAGTGTTTATTGTGCTATACTAGATTTTCTTATCTATGGCTAAATACATATGTATTTTTTAACTTTGATTACATGAATCTGTAATCAAAGAATGATAAAAGCTAAATATAGGCTCTTTATTAAACATGCAACAATGTTTTGCATTCCCCTTGTAGTGTTAGAAAAAAAAATTAAATATAGTGGTAATATTCAAAATGAGTGACTAGATGACTACGAAAATTATTGTATAGTAGTCTGTTCAGTGCTTGTTCGTGACTTTCAACCTTGTGGCATAATCTATATATATCCTCAATCTGTACACAATGTTACAAACTGTAAATATAACTACAGGCTAGCAAGTAAGATCAAATTCATATATGAAACTGTGACAGGCTAAAAATAAGCTGATTGTTAAAAAGCAAGTAATTATCTAATTGACGTTTTGTAACTCCTTACTGACAATATAATTTGTGGATATTGAAATTGTTTTTCTTCGAATTACGTGAATAAGTCACGATGGAACTCAGAGTTCCGTCATACCTTATTTATAAAGTGTGTGGGCAGGTAACAGGCATCAACATTTATTAAGTTATGTAAGTGTTTGAATGGATCTATGAATAGTACAGCATTTGTCCTTTGCATAAAAGCAACATCAGAGTACTGTACTTGCATCTGTATATTTAAATGAACACTGCTTTATTCATTTTCTGCTCTCTACTTTCTTATGAAGGAATACTGACCGCTTTTTGTATTTAATTTTAATGTTGATGTCCAAAATATTCTCTAAAGAATGTTTTTTTTCTGAATAAAATTCTCTAAAAATATGGAGGGGGAAAGTTTAAACATCAGCATCAGAACTATCAATCTCTTTTAAGATTACGCAGATGACTTATGTATCTCATATATCTGTATGTGTGTATATTATATATATATATATTTATATAGCTATATAGTTAGAGGTACTGGATCTATTATCTGGAATGTTTGGGACTTGAGGTTTTACAAATAAGGGATATTTCTGTAATTTGGATCACCATACCCCAGTTCTACTAATAGAAATCATTTAAACAAACCCAATAGGATTGTTTTGCTGGGATCAAGTACTCTGCTGGAGATGGCATTTTTGAGATGGTGCATTTGCCATATTTTTTTCCAGGTCCATTAGTATTATTTGGTGTATAATTCTGCTACTTCAGAACCAGCGGAATATTTTGATTTTGTATTTATGGAGTGTGCACAGTTGAGGTCTGTGTTATTTCTGGAAGTAGGATGGACAATGTATACAAGACTCAGACAGACATATGTAATTATTTTTGTTTCTTTTTATTGCAGAGCAAAGAAATTGCATTTCAACTACATGAGGATCTAATGAAAGTTCTCAATGAACTGTATACGGTAAGCACCTAATATCATTTTACTTTTTTCTGCTTCCAAAGACTCTTTGAATCCTAAAATGCAGCAAAGTTCTAGTAACTGCTTTTTTTTTCTTTTGCCTTTGCATGGCAAAACAAAATAACTACTTCAAACAGTAAGCATAAATAATCAACAGATAAGGACTAGAAAATTAGTTGACTTTGACTGCAAAATAGGACAGATGTTCTTTTCACTTCTTCATTGGGTCTGACATTTTGAGGTGACTTATCCATCATAAAAAACTGCATTTAAGTTTTTGATTAGTTGTGGCACCACTAAACATTTCTATGCTATAAGGGCTAACCAAAAAGAAAAACTTACTCATCTTGTTGAACACTAAAGAAGACAGAATTAGCTTTTGAAAACAGCAAGCTGATAGAGGACTGAATAAATACTTGCTATCCAAAAATTAAAACAGTAATACAATGGATTTTTTAAATAAAAGTCTATAGGGCCCATTTTCCACAGCTACAGTGCAAAGCTTCAAGTAGCCATGCTTTTTTTTGTTTGTTTTTTTACCTGCAATGCAGTGTAAAATGTTCTTGGGTGCCAGTTCCCACTGGTCTTACTTCATGCAATATGCTTGTAATGTCTTTACCCACTGCTTCTCTATGTATAATCTACTTGGGTGCAGGGGTGCTTCGCCAATGAGGCGAGTTGAGGCTGTCGCCTCAGGTGGCAGCACCCCACTAGGTACCAGGGGCAGCAAAAATGCTGCTCCTGGTACTTTAAAGGAAAACTATACCCCCCAAACAATGTAGGTCTCTATAAAAAGATATTGCATAAAACAGCTCATATGTAAAATCCTGCTTCATGTAAATAAACCATTTTCATAATAATATACTTTTCTAGTAGTATGTGCCATTGGGTAATCATAAATAGAAAATTGCCATTTTAAAAAATAAGGGCCGCCCCCTGGGATCGTAGGATTCACTGTACTCACAAACATACCAACAAACCATACATGTTAGGTCACATGAGCCAATTAACAGACAGAGTTGTGTCTTTTGCTTCCACACTTCTTCATGTTACAGTTAGAGTTGAAGTATTTCTGGTCAGGTGATCTCTGAGACAGCACAGAGACCATCACGAAATGGTGGCTCAAGGCAAGAGATGTAAAAGGGCAAGATTTACTTAAATATATATTCCAGTTTGGTAAGATTCTTTAATATGCCACTTAATATGATATGAACTATCTGTTGCTTAAGTGTTCATTTTGGGGGTATAGTTTTCCTTTAAGAGCGAATTTCCGGGGGAGGGGGGCAGCAGCAACTGCTGCTGCCTCAGGCGGCGGAGGGGCCAGGATCGCCCCTGCTTGGGTGCCCTCTACATATCAAACAAAATAATGTGTTTTTTGTTACTGAACCCACTGTGTTTACTGTATATATTATGCTTGGAGTGCAGCAACCCCTATTGCTCTCTTATGGGACATGTAAACAGAACAAACAAGCTACTCCATTTTTGGCCCTTGCAAGGTAATTAGATTACTGGAATACAGACCATCCTCTGCATAATAGATGTATTATCTACCTAGCAAGGACCAAACATTATGTAGCTTCAGTTTCCCTGTCTGTCCTGTTTAGCCCAAGAAAGATTTTTTTGTGATTAAAACAATAGGCAAAAAGTATGTTCAGTACAAGCCCTGTTCTTTGAAACTGTGTTGAAAGAATAATGCCCCTTTCATGGCCTAGCTGTAAAATATGACCTAAGGGCTTTATCAAGTATGATAAATTCTTCTGTAAATTATGTCTGTCTCCACCATTTTTTGATCCAGCCTGTCATAATTCCTACAAAAGCCTGCTCCTCCATCCAATATGCCCTCTATATATTTTACCTTTTATCTTTTTACCTTACAACACTACTCTACCCCTAATATAATATACAGGAATTCAGGGTTTAAAAGGTTCTTTGATGTTTAGAAGAGACTTTTATCATTCTGATATGTTGCTTTAGGCCCCATTACACACAGATTTGCAGTCTGCAGTTTTGTATAAAAACAACAAGTTATCAGTCCAATTTGTCTAAATTTGAGGTATGTGTCTTGACAAGTGATTTCACTTGCTGCTATGACTGAAGTGTCCTATTATTAGCACAGGGCTTCAAGTTATGTCAGGCCAATTTCTCTTCTGACTTCTTGTACTAGGACTACATTTTCCTGGATTTTACAGCAAAAAAACTTAAAAAAGTGGGTTCTATGTATTATAGCAGTTGGAGGTTCTAGTTGCTGATTTGGAAATTGATCTTTAATATAGGCTTACTAGATCAATTAAATAATTAGACATTTCAACAAGGTGGGTCCATGGGCATCTTTCTGTTTTGCAGATAAGGAAATACACCAAACTTTATTTTAACTTCAAAATGCAGGTGTAGATGTATTATTAGATGTTCTGTAATGCGAAGCTCTATAATTTAATATCTACTAAAAATAACCTTAGGAAGAACAATATGATGGTTTTACTATGAGCATGGATTTATACTAGCATCAAGTACAAAATTCTGTATTATTGTGTAAAAGAAAAAGTAATCTGTCAAATGACGTATTGTTTGTTTAAATAGGACATTGTGGTAGCTTTCTGCATATTAGGTTTCTTGATAATACATGCCTGTAGCTAAAGTCATGTAAATTTATAGAAATCATAAAAAAACATCTGCTTTTGTATGTTATGGGCTACCCCCATTTCCTCAGCTTCACTACTAGACTTACTACAACATATTAAGCTGCATATTGATTTTACATGATCGCCAGTGTAAAAATTGATTGGAAATGCTGTGTAAAAATTGTTATTGCCGTACTACTGCCTGTATTATCCCATAGACGTAAGCCATGTCTGAAGTGGTGTAAAATATTGGTGTAAGTTATGGTGATTAGGTCATTTTAAAGGAGGTACACCCCTTTATAAATACAGCAACTAATTATTTTAATGGATGCAGGCATCACAGTGGACAGAGAAAAACCACATTGTTTTAAATAGGTTAAAATAAGTTTTCATCACAAATTAATTGAACACCGTCTAACTGTAAACCTTAAGTCCTTCGGTTGATGATCAGTTGGATGTAACAATATTCCCTGCAGGCTCATTTTCATTGACGATCAGAGACAAATTATTCTTATAAATGCTGAAAAAAGGGGCCAGTTTATCATGTTCAGTATTTCTCTGATTGCGGTACAGTATAGAACTCACTTTTTTGCCCTTAATGATTACCTAGTAATAAGAATTTAGTGTGCATAGGGATACTATAATCACACAGTTATTACAGAGTCTTAATGCTTTGTAGTGAGTAGTGTTAATGATAAGTGACTCCTGCTCTAAACAACTTATTTGCCATTTTTGTATTTAACAACAAAATACATTGTGTTTTTTAGGTAATGAAAACATACCACATGTATCACGCAGAGAGCCTCAATGCTGAATGTAAGCTGAAAGAAGCAGAAAAGCAAGAAGAGAAACAAATAGGAAGATCAGCAGACCCTGTGTTTCATTTACGGCTAGAGGACAAGCACCAAAGACGGAGTTCTGTCAAGAAGATAGAGAAGATGAAGGAGAAAGTAAGTCTGGTCTTGTTCATAGAAATGTGAGACCATATTTGGATCAAAAGTTAAGGGCTCTCTTTAGTGTCCTAGAGGACTATGTACTCACAGTAATACTACTCAGCTATGCAGTAAGTGTCCTGGCTGTGAGTGATTTATATAGCCTGCCCTACATAATGAAATGGCCTTCAGAGAATAAATTACCAATGAGGCATATGTTCATGTAATGCAGTAAATGATTTCATTATGCTGGTAGCAGAAGAGCAGACAGCCCTTACATTAAGCGTTTCTGTATGGTGAATGCATGTGCAGGCTCTGCAAATGTTGTGTTATTTATCACGTTTCTTTCCTCTCCAGCGGCAAGCCAAATACTCGGAGAACAAGTTAAAATCCATTAAATCACGAAATGAATACTTATTAACACTGGAAGCCACAAATGCTTCAGTCTTCAAGTATTACATACACGACCTTTCAGATTTAATTGATGTAAGTTATTTGTCTTTTCTCTTTATTTTACTGTTATGTGACTGTCTTATTTATTGGCTAAATACTTACAGCTAAAAAATAAATGATGTGGTACTTGATGTGGTTACTGCCATAGGAAAATTAGTTTTTTTTCTAAATGCAGTTAATAGTGCTGCTCTAGCAGACTTCTGCACTGGAATTAATTTTTTAAAAGAGCAAACAGATTTTTTTTATATTTAATTTTGAAATCTGACATGGGGCTAGACATATTGTCAGTTTCCCTGGTGGGCCCAGTCATGTGGCGTGCTCCGATAAACTACAGTCACTCATTACTGCTATACTGCAAGTTGGAGTGATATCGCCCACCTCCCGTCTCCCTCCCATCAGCCCATCAGCAGAACAATGGGAAGGTAACCAGATAACAGCTCCCTTGTAGGTATAAAAACAGCACTCAATAGTAAAAAATCCATATACCACTGAGACACCATCAGTTACATTGAGAAGGAGAAACAATAGAGTGAAAGCAGTTATATCCTGAAGTGCTGGCTCTTTCTGAAAGCACATGAGCAGGTAAAATGGCTGCCTACACACCAATATAACAACTAAAAAAAACTTGTTGGGTTAGGAATTCAATTTTACATGGTCGAGTGAATTATTTGCAGTATAAACAGTGTAATTTAGAAAATAAAAACTACACCTTAAAAATCCTGACAGAATCCCTTTAACTATTACTCTGATTCAACACCACACGCTTTACTCACCACCATGCTTTACACTTCACATGTTACTTCAGGTAGTGCTTTGTACCCCAAATAAATGTGCATTCCTTTCCATCAGAAACATTACCCTTATTATTAAAACAATGTATATGTTACACGGAGGCTGTAACTTAAAAGACTGAATACTTTTTTTCTCTAAAAACTCAACAGTTCTCTTTTATTGCTATGGCACAGGGTACAAAATGCAAAAACAACAACAACAAAATACACAGGCACGAGCAGCCATGTTTTGCACTATATGCACCTTTCCAAACAGTATAACAGCGCCAACCACCAGGTGGAAAGGAGAGGGTTTATACTCTGCACTTATCAGCACAAAGTGCAGATGCCTCAGACACTAATGCTTACAACAGCCCAAGGCCTTTAAGGTTTTATATGAAATTTTAAACAGCAAGTATCCTTCTCTGCCTAAATCTTGAATGTAATTGCATCTCTCAGACTAACTGCAAACTTATTAACAAGCCACTAGTTATAAGCTTTGCCAAAATGTAATTCTATTGGTAAATAAGTTATACTGATACCATCTTAAATGTCACACGGCTGTGGTGCGGGGCGTGCATGCACTGTATATTATACAGCTTCAGTTGAGCACGTTCCACTCAAAAACAATTGCCAGAATACTTACAGGGAACCCTGGGAGCACATTCTATATTAAAAGCACATTGATGAAGTTGCCTGCCTACTAATTTCAAGCTATTTGTGAGCACAACTTCAAAAGGGAATAAAAAAGGGATTTTTATTATGTAGTGCTTTATTTTTGCAAAGAGATTGATCACTGCAATTACAGATTAGGCCTTCTAACTCTGAATTAAGCAAAGGAAAAAAAATGCAATGAAATAAAAAAAAAAAAAAATGCACAGCGCAAAGCAAACTAATTCCATTCCAAGCTCAGGACAGGCCACAAAAGTGTAGATGTTCCCTGTACAAGTCAAAAAAGTAAGAGGCACGTCTATATTGCTGTTTTTGAGCAACATTCCTGTTTCTTTTAGTAGGTAATACAAAAAGTGGCAGAGTTTTTGATGATACAGGATTTGGAAACCCAGCTTAGTAGTCTAATTCTGCAAATTCTGTGACTCATCACAGTCTCTTATAATGTGCCCGCACCTCTCTCCAAAATGTATCCGGACAGAAAATATTATAGATTTGAAGCTGGAAATCTGAGCTTGTTCATATTCTCAGTACCCAAAAGAATAAAAATAGCTTACCGCAAAAGGTCAAACATCTCAAAATATTCATGTGACCATTCAGATATTACCAGTTTTCTGAAGACATTTTCGTCTCCTTACAAAAAATGAACCCCATGTAATGTTAGATATAAAACCATGACTATATATCTTCACATATTTATCTGTATATATATATATATATATATATATATATAGTCAGGTGATCCCACTGGTGTCTAATAAAAGGGCAGCCAAGTTTGGGAGTTTTACTTTGAAAGCAGCTAGTAAGTTGCAGGTAAAACGTATTCGTCCCTTTTATAAAATGTATAATTAAACCATAGAATTCTTAATGAATCAGATGAAAATTGAGCATAGGACTGGCCAGATATGGGATGACTTTGACGTAGTTGGCCAGCTTAAATATATTGCAATATATGGACAAACAATCCCTGTTTTGTTTAAAGGGTAAGGCATTTTTCAGTAGCAGTATGCACAAAATGTCTCTGTCTTAAATATATTGATAATGGGTTGAGTGCAGAGGAATCTTGTATTTGTCTATATATATATATATATATATATATATATATATATATATATATATATATATATATATATATATATATATATATATATATATATATATGGAGAAGGCACATTAGCTATACTTCTGCAACATTTCTCCTACTGATTGTCTAGCAACAACATAGATCTCCGTTTAAAGGATTAATATTTCAAATTTAAACAGACCTACATGCAAACAATGCACAGTGCATATTACAGATGATTTAATCAGAATTCCTGTGCACTATGCATTACTTTATAAGAGAAATCTTACAGAATAGATTTGCAGAAGCAGTACAAAATACTAATAGTGTATGGTCTTCAACAAAGAGGACTGTGTTGCATAAATACAGCTTTTGTTTTACATTACAAGTAAAGTATATAATTTGGCACCTTAACGTCTAGTTTTGGTTGCAGGGGAATATTATATTTTACATCAAGTTAATTTCAGTAATGCTCATGTGGTCTTGGGCACAAGTCCTGTTGGTTACCTGGCATAATATGCTAGACCTCTCATTTTATAAACCATCATGTCAATCCGTAAAGGAACCCATATTGGACTGCTAGTCTCTGTTCTTTAGGGAAGACTGTACATTAGATTGTTCTTTTATGACTGCAGCTGCTGTGTTCAAAGTGCAATTTCGGTCACAAGTTGCCATGTTTTTTAACCACAATGCAGCATTTTTTACTCATTGACGATGCTTCTGATGCAATGGCAGCCATTACAAACAAGGTTTTTCTCCAGCTAACTTTTTCTGCATGGTATATCAATGTCCCCCAATACAACATTACTGGAAAAAAGTAACAGTGGAGGCAAGTCAAATCGAGCCTATATAATACCAATGGATCTGCTAGCCTTACTCCTCAATCTAATTGGAGACATCGCTCCCTCCCACATCGCTGCATGTGATTCCAGTCGGAAGAAGAACAGAAGTAGCGATACTGAGCGCAACTATATGAAGGAGCAAGTCCCTTTATGAAAAGCATTTTTCAAGCAAAGACTGTTACTAACTTTGCATGGCCACAAAGCAAACTAACTGTTTCCATTCAGTCATAAGAGCGTTAGTGAGGCTGGATAATCATATTTGGATGGCATGTATAATTTTGGCTTACACTGCAGGTAATCAGTTGCGTTGAGGTCAGAACTTTGTGAGGGCCATTAAGTTCCCCCACTCCCATCTCCACAAACAAATTATTTATGAACCTTGCTTTGTGCATTATGGTGTGATAAAAGGACCTTTCCAAAATTGGTTCCAAGTAAAAAGCATAGAATATTAAGAATTTAATTGTATCCTGAAATATTAACGATTGCTTTGACTGGATCCAAAGAGGTCTAGACCAAATCGTGAAAAACAATTATTCCTGCCAGTTCAAATTAACAAATGGCTTACATGACAGAGTTATCTCTCTGTAACACTTAAGGGCACATTTATCAATGATTGAATGGAGAATTCCATTCCTATTCTTAGTCAGTTAGTCTTTGCTAGAATTTACAAATTAGCCTGTCACTTTGATTCAAAACTGGCCATTATTTTACTACTGTAAATCAACCACCTCCGCAAAAACATCTTCATCTACAGCTGCTGTTCAATTGGAATTCTACTGGGCAAGCAAGATGCCGTAAACACAAACCCAAGTTTTAAAAATATTTGCACATTGGTCCCTATATGTTCAACATCCATCTATCAGTGCAGCCTAACACAAAAAAAGAAAGCTTACGCGTCTTACAATTGTCTTTATTAATAAATCCCCAAATTGTTTCATTTCCATACTGGCATGATTGATTTCATTGTGGGGAGAACATTTTACAATGTTTAATCATTTGCAGTTGAGCTAAATGATTTAGAAGGCTGGTAGAGCTCAACTCTTTGGAGTTCTAATACCTAAAGGTTGCCATACACGGGCCGATAAAAGCTGCTGACAGACCAAGTCGGCAGCTTATTGGACTGATAGGTCCCGTGATTGGATCAGTCCGATATTGCTCACCTCAAGATGGGCATATTGGGGAGAGATCCGATCAATTGGCGACATCGCCAATCGAGCATATCTCTCAATGTACCTTAATAGCAGAATGATATTCAGGTGCTCAAAGCAGCTGAACATGTGCTTTATATAAATGTACATGCAATATTTGCATTATTTTATAATTTGCTAATATTTAGCACATAAGGTTTAAAAGTAGAAAATTTTAAAAATGTTAGAGGCGCAACACCACAAATTAAAAAGTATAATAATGGAAAGGACCTGTGATCTTCAGTAGTGAGAAATCAATCCTGATTTTTTTTTATATACACGTATGGGACCTGTTGTCCAGAATTCTCAGGACCTGAGATTTTCTGAATAAGGGTTCTTTCTATCACATGCTTTAAATCAATAATTTAAACCTTAAATAAACCCATTTGGATTGTTTTCTCTTTAATAAGGATGAATTATAGCTTAGTTAGAATCAAGTGATCAAGTACAAGGTACTGTTTTATTATTACAGAGAAAAAACATGTGATTTGTGAATTACTTGATTACTATGGGAACTGGCCTCCCTGTAATTCGAAGGTTTAAGTACACGCCGCTAAAAAGTATGAGAGCATAAGAAAATGAGTCTCTTCTGTCATTTGCAATAGCCCATATTTGCTTGACCACTGTGCCACTTCAAATGCACTAGTCTGATGTTAACGCTAAACAGAGAAAACCGGGTTATTGAGAATTCTGGGTGTTATTGAGCATACCAAGTGTAACTGAAGGTAGATAACTTGAATCAGTCATTCACATGTTTGGTGCTTATACATTTTTATTTATGCAGTGTTGTGACCTTGGCTACCATGCAAGCTTAAACCGGGCTTTGAGAACATATCTCTCAGCAGAGTACAACCTTGAAACTTCTCGACATGAAGGACTGGACATTATAGAGAATGCAGTAGACAATTTGGAGCCAAGAAACGATAAGCAAAGATTTATGGAGATGTACCCTACTGCTTTTTGTCCACCAATGAAATATGAATTTCAGCCACATCTTGGTGATGAGGTAACTCCACAAGACAAAGTGTATTAACGGATAGATTTTTGTTAACTCTTCTTATATTTCTGGGCAGCAACTATGAAAACACTTGTCTGAAAATGTGTCTGAAATAATCAAGTTTATCTTCCATATGTCCTTCATAAAAATCCTTCCCTCACGCTCTTCAAGTAGGTTTCCATCAAAGCCAGTGTTTTGAAGGGTGGGTAAAACACTACCAAATCGCTTTACGGATCACAAATGTAAACTTCTTAGAAGGAAGAATAATTTTTGACAGGCTGAGGGAAGAAGTGCAGAGCACTTAGTAGTGCAAGACCTCAAGCACATCTTCCACTAGTCTGTCTCATTGCAGTCTGTACCACACACCAGATACAGTACATACATCTGGCACAAGATGTAGACCTCAGTGCCTGGGGGCACAGGCCAGTACTGACCTTAGCGTACACAACATAAATTATACATTCTCACATTCCATTCAAATTTATCAGAAAATACATTGCTAACCAATGCATGTTGCTGGAGAGGTTCTGATTGCTGGCAGTGAAAGGGTTAAAGTGTGATGTCCTTAAAACAGTTCTACACAGAAACAAATATGTTCACGGGTTTATTCTATAGTTCTGCATAGGGCACCAGCAATTTACAATAAATTAAATAACTCAGAAGACCCTAAACATAATTGCTCCTTTCGGAAATCACAGAATGTAGAAAGTGAAATGGCAAATTTAAGTGGGACTGTTAATTGAAATGCAGGGACCTATTACTGATATAACTACTGAAAGTCATTTTGTTTCTCTTCAAAGGTTTGCCAGGTTAGTGCTCAGCAACCACTGCAGGGAGAACTTATTCTGCGCTATCAGCAGCTTCAGTCAAGACTGGCGACTCTAAAGATAGAAAATGAAGAGGTAACCATAATTTATTTTTGTTATGTGGCATTTTGTTTCTTTTTTTAATCTTCCTTTTTTGTGTGGTTATTTGGTTCACATGTCAAACTCATTCACACAAGCCCCTCCAGGTGTTGTTGGAAATTAAAAAAAAAAAAAAGCTACATAACAATGTATTCAGCCGTTATCTGGGTAAGAATCTTGGGAGTTATTGTTTGGAACTGCTTGGGAACTTTTTATGTGGCATCCCTGATTTAAGTATATCTCGAGATGAATCTTTCTATGGGGTATCTAGCACATAAATAGCAAATTTAGGCATTTCTTCACCTGGCACATTTTACTAAATTCATTCACTTCTCTGCATCTTGATTAAAGGCACAATAATATCCTTTATTCTTGTTAATTTATTTTCATTTTATTCCGATAATACCAGCCTGGATTTTATTGTTGGTTCTGCTTGCTGTGCATGGAATAATTAACTGCTGATTTTCTAGCTGTGGCCAGATTACTTTGGCTATTAAATTATTCACAAGTCTAGTAAGCATTACATTCGGCCTATTCACTGCTTTGTTTTTTCTTCTGCCATGTTGCCTTCTTCTTGCCTACAGTTTATTATAGGCATTTATATTGGAGCATAGCAATACTATTATTATATTAGAGCTCTATTCTAATGTGGATATGCTATATTGTTACTTATTATTAAGATTATAACGGTATATTTTTAAGATGTAGTTTCAGTGAACTTACAGCCTTGAAAATTGTCTATTTGTATTTTTTTTTTTAAATTCAAAAATCTTTAGTGATTGTCAATTAATTTCTTCCTTTACCATCCTCAGAAGTGACAAATATCATAAAATCTTTGTTACTGGTCTATGAAACCTCTTATAATTGCACCTTGTGCTGTTCCTTGCTGTAAAATTTCAACAATGTTTTATTACACATAAATTGCTAATCGATTGTAATGTGCAGAACATAGTTCTGTAGTATTGCTACATAGTATTGCTGAATTCATGTAACCTGCTCAGTTGTAATACTCTAATAATATAGTGAGGGTTTGTTCTTTAAGGTAAAGAAAACAACAGAAGCCACTCAACAGACTATTCAAGATATGGTCACCATTGAGGACTATGATGTAGCTGAATGTTTTCATCACAGCCGGTCCACCGAGTCTGTAAAATCTACAGTGTCTGAAACGTATTTAAGTAAACCAAGCATAGCCAAGAGACGAGCAAACCAACAAGAGACAGAGCAGTTTTATTTCATGGTAAGATCATCTCAAACATGACTGTTGTTTATGGCCTCAACCAGGGCAGTGTTTAAAATATGTCACCCCTCTGTTCTTTTCTTGCAGAAGTTCAGGGAACATTTAGAAGGAAGCAATCTCATCACAAAACTTCAAGCTAAGCATGATCTACTACAGAGAACTCTTGGGGAGGGAAGAGGAGGTAAGCAAGGGGATACTCCATTGCTAAATAGGCCACTGTTAGGCACACAAGATCTTTTTCCCTGTAGCTGATGTTTAATAAGTACATTCGTTGCTTTTTTAGATTACTGGGACAAATATGATTTGTAAATCAAATTTTGACATGCAGGGGAATATTTCTGATCTTAGATAAGGGTGAATTTAGTATGAAAACCTTTTTGTAAGCAACTGGTAGCAACTAGTAACCGTAGGAAAATGAATGTTAGGATACAGTGTATATTATACCCTGAAAAGCTAAATATAGGTGAACAGGAAATAAGGTGTTACATTGAATTCTGGATATAGGGGTATGTACTGTAATTCTTTTTACAAACCAATCACTAGCCAGACAGGGCTGACTGCAGCCTCTTTGGGCATTTCAGACACAGCCATCTGTGTTCATAATCCTTTTGTTCTATAAATTGTATCATGAGATTAAATGATAAATTATCTTTATATGAAGATGTTCACTAAACTACATAAAGATGTCAATGGATCTGTGAAAAGCTGTGTTAGGCTTGCTGCTGCAGGGATTAAATTGATTTTCCTAAAACAAACAGTTGATATGACCCATGTACTTCTACACATGTATATAAGCACTAATTGATCAATCTTTTTACATTATTTTTTAAAAGCCAAAGGAAAACTTGGGAATTCCCTCCAATCTGCTGTCCTATTACTATGAATACATGAATACACCAAAATTGTAATTGAGATAATTGTTGTTTTCCACCAAGATTAATTTGATTCCTTCAAAAATTGCTTGTATTCCCTACCAACTGCTAACTCATTTTAATGTATACCTGCACAGTATTTTCATTTTTACAAGTTGTATTGAATATTCTGATTTCTCTTCTCAGTGAGTTCTGCTTTGATATATGCATATTTTTGCAATGCACAGTATCTATTGTACTTCTAAGCACGGTCTGAGAATTTTTCATTTAAAATCTTGTACATTGATTTTTGTCACAGGTCACAGAGCAGAATACATGACGACTAGGTAAGACTCTGCTCTTTAACATTATTTGTGTTATCACAACCCTTTGTTAGTTGATTTGGCGACTCCATGGTAACATTTTATAACCTGAGATATTTTACTTGTGGATTATACTGATATTACAACTGTAAGATAATGTACTTTGTATTTTTTTGCATTCTCTTGTTGCTGTGATCATTTTCTCATCAAACATGGAGAGCTTTTTTTTTTCTTTTATGAAATAATAAATTTTTATATCCCCAGAATGGAATGCAATGATTTGTGATGCATACATGTTACAGAGATCTCTAACCTGTGGGATGTCCGTTCTAATACTATATCTCCCCAAAATCAGAAAAAGATTTGTGTTTCAGGTTTAGATTATATCTAATAATTTAGTCATTTTTTTTCAATACTTCTACATATCACTATGTCTTCTGATGTCTTCTGAGAGTCCTTTAAAACAGATTTCTTGCATATCACTGCACAGTTCATTTCATCTTCTTAAAATGGCAGTGACCTTTCATTATTTAATATGCTTTCTATTGATTCAAATATCCTGTTTCAGACATTACATATCATGCCAAAGAGAATGGTAAGCTAGACTTGAGCTGATGACTAGTATCTTGTTATAATATTTGTACATCCTACATATACTTAGGAAGATAGATATAAAATCTTAATCCATTCCTGCCTATGGGCTTTATAACTTGGTGTGACATCATCATTATGGTATAATCGACCACCTGATAATCAATCAATTAATATTATTGTGTATTTGTAAATCTAATCTACCTAAGATATAAAATGAATGTTCACCTCACGTCAATTCTTATTTGACCTGAAAGCTGGGCTTGTATGAGTATGTATGAAAGCAAATAATTCTTCTCATCAAATCAACATGTACCTGGCAGTAAAAGTATTAAAAGTGTTGTTCACTTTTAAATTAACTTTTGGTATGATGTGGACATTCATATTAAAAAATTATTTGCAATTTTGTTATTTTTTGATCACTTAGCTTTTTATTCAGCAGCTCTGTATAAAATTACCTGTCCTTTGGAATAGTAAAAAAAGCCTTTATTGCATAATTTAATAGGGCATTACAGCAACATTTCAGGCAACACTTGGTCTGCATCAAGTGCTTAATAAAGGGCAAAGGATGGCCCAAAACGTTGCTGCAATGCCCTATAAAATTATACAATAAAGGCTTTTTTTTTACTATTCAAAAGGACAGGTGGTGCTGTTCATTGTTCAAATTATTTGTATATACCAGTGAAAAGTGGCCATTGGGGAACCTGCACTACGTGAGAAATTGAAGTTCTGTTGTGCTGACAACTTTTCGTTTGACGAACTGGATGGTTACTAGGGTGCAATTTATTATAGTAATAAGGCACGTCGTTCGAATGAGAGACTGCAATATAATAGCAGAGGCCTAAATGGAAAGATTAGTAAATAAAAGTAACAATAATAACAAAATTGAAGCCTCACAGACTTATTGAAAAGTTGCTAAGAACAGGGCATTACGATAAAAGTTATAATAATGGTGAACAACACCTGTAAATGTTAATTTACAAAATTACTTTTTCCCGGTTTATTTTAAGTACCTGTCAAAAGTTTCTTTCTACATATCTTGTTTTGCTTTTTTTTTTTTCCTCATAAAGTTTATAGCATCTGCCTCATTCATTGCTCGTATTTATTTCTCCAGGCCTCCAAATGTACCCCCTAAGCCCCAGAAACAAAAGAAGCCCAGACCCCAATCCCAATATATTACTAAGTTGTTTAACGGGGAACTGGAAACCTTCATCAAGGTACTGGCACTTGCAATGCTGGTGGCTAAATGAGATGCTTCTGCTGCAATGGTCAGAACCTCACAACACCTGAGGAAGGTCATTGCACTCTTAGTTGTGGTGGGCTATTTCTTCCTTCTGATTCAAGCTTTCCTAAAGGCACAGAGAGATGGAGATCTTTTACTGAAAAATAAGAAAATGCATGTTTAAGCAAGCTATACCTGGCTGTCACACTTACATTTGCTGTATTGGCAAGTGAAGGCCAATTAATCTTTGCATAGCATTAAATGTGCTTACACTTTATGTGAAGTTGGTTTCTTAACTGCAT
Source organism: Xenopus laevis (assembly GCF_017654675.1). NCBI lineage: Eukaryota > Metazoa > Chordata > Amphibia > Anura > Pipidae > Xenopus > Xenopus laevis. Next base: position 90,539,225 of record NC_054376.1, on the reverse strand, counting down.
TTCAAAAAATACTATAAACCCACCCAAACCATAAAGAGAGCAGCACTTTTGATGAGAAAACAGTGCTAAAGTGAAAACCATGGAGATAAGATAGTTCACCCTTGCAAATTGTTTGAGACGGGGCTCAAATTTTCTACTGATAAAGAGAAATTCCATCCTCTTCTGTGCCTCAAGGAGTATAGAACTGGGAATAAAGTATTTCTAAGCTCAGTCTTATATCTTTACTACATTTACTTTCTATCTTTTTTTTTCATCCTGTATTTCTAACAATGCTTCTAGTCGTGGAAGAAGAAATTCACACACAAGGCATCAGGTATGGTGCTTCTAGCATGTCCTTAATAATTTTGCCTGTATGTATCAGATTGCAGTTACTTGTAGTTTGCGTTGCGTTAAAGATCTCTGCAAAAGAATGTCTGCTTTGTAGAATTCAAATGTGTGTATGGACTTGCCTATACATTTATGCACATGTGGCATTTGGCCTCTAACTGTTGCAGTTCAAAGGAGAGTTGCATGCAACACAGATTATACCAGAACTGTAGTCCGATGTTCCTTCATCCCAATACTCACAAACTGCATAGTGTACATAAACCCACACAGACACAGACGTGGAATGTGTTTTCATACAGCTGTCACAACTTGGTGTGACCACATTACAGTTCTATGGATCACAATCACACTTAATACACAAATGTGATTATTGTGTAGAGAAATGGTACACACCAGAACTAAACATGTGCTTACCAACATATGCATGTATTGTTGCTGATCTCTTTAAATGAAAAATATACCCCCAAAATGAATACTTGAGCAGCAGATTAGTTTATATCAAATTAATTGGCATATTAAAGAATCTTCTCAAACTGGAATATATATTTAAGTAAATATTGCCCTTTTTCATCTTTTACCTTGAGCCCACATATAATTATATTCTCTGTGCTGCCTCAGAGATCACCTGACCAGAAATACTACAACTCTAACTGTAACAGGAAGAGCCAAAATAAAAGATCTCTTTGGTTGAAAACACACAAGCTTGTAGTAAAAAGAAATGGATACAACCAAGCATATCCCTGCCACAAAATGCTTGCTTTACTATAAATTCCCTTGGCTTCAATTCTGCCTTGGCAAAGCAAAGACTGTAGTGATTATGGGGTTTCAATTAGCCACACACATAAACAGAGTCCTCAGAATAAATCCTTTGGGTAAATATTTTTTAAAATATAAAATTGTAGTCTTGTTTCTACATTTTTCTCATTAAGGACTTAAGTAAGGCTATGTACTGCCCAAGCCAGTTTGTTTGTAGTAGAAGTCATGTAAACCAGATGGCTTAATTACTGTTTAAATTATGCCATTTTCAGTATATATACAGTATATATACAGTTATACAGTAGTTATTTTAGTTCCAAGCAGGAATAACCATTTAAGACTTCAGACCAAGAAAACTGTGAGACACATTCAGGGGACTGCAGTAAAAGGTGCAAAGTTTGTTTAGTTATAGTCACCCACAGCAATCAGACAATTTGTTTTTAAACAGCTGCCCAGTAAATGCTTTCTGCTGAATGGGTTCTAGGGTGACTAGACCAGTAGCAAAGTTTTCACTCCATATTACATTTTCAATAAATAATTTGAAGCAAATATGGTAAAGAAGAAGGAAAGTCTTTTTTTTTTTTTTCCTTGGGGTGCCAAAAGTTAGGCACGCCCAAGTGTTTATATTTACTTACCTGACACCCTTGGCCAGTGCTCCTATCAGCAGAAAACTGCACCAGCCCTGGTTCTTCCAACAAGCACCACCGAGCGATCATCTTCTTTGCTTGTTATTTCTTTTGTGGCTGTGCATGCGCATTAGAGTGAAAAGCTAAACTTGAATGAAAAATCTGGCTATTTCATTCTATTGCACCTGCGTTTGTCCTGGGAAATTTGAAGAGTGAAGTAGAAAATTACTCAGTGGTGGTCACTGGCAGAACCCAGAGTCAGTGCAGTTATCTACTGATAGCAGCACCAGTCCGGGGTGTCGGGTAAGTTAATACAACCACTTGGATGACTTACTTTTGGCACCCCCAAGTTAAAATGACTTTCCTTTTCCTTTGTTTACTTCAGACATTCATGATATTACCACATTGTTTTTCAGGAATCTGGGCAGATCATTCCTGTTATCGTTGAAAGCTGTATCAGGTTCATAAACTTGTATGGTAAGACATTTATTGCCTCTATATATATATATATATATATATATATATATATATATATAGACAAATACAAGATTCCTCTGCACTCAACCCATTATCAATATATTTAAGACAGAGACATTTTGTGCATACTGCTACTGAAGAATGCCTTACCCTTTAAACAAAACAGGGATTGTTTGTCCATATATTGCAATATATTTAAGCTGGCCAACTACGTCAAAGTCATCCCATATCTGGCCAGTCCTATGCTCAATTTTCATCTGATTCATTAAGAATTCTATGGTTTAATTATACATTTTATAAAAGGGACGAATACGTTTTACCTGCAACTTACTAGCTGCTTTCAAAGTAAAACTCCCAAACTTGGCTGCCCTTTTATTAGACACCAGTGGGATCACCTGACTATAGTTGGAGAGGGTGGGAGCTACAACATGGAGCTGGTCACTGCTCTTGTAGAACTATAACAAACAAGGGAAAGTTGTGCTCACCACTAGTTTTTAAAATCATTAGGTGGGGGTGCAATGAGGCTGTGACCACAAAATACATATAGACAAATACAAGATTCCTCTGCACTCAACCCATTATCAATATATTTAAGACAGAGACATTTTGTGCATACTGCTACTGAAGAATGCCTTACCCTTTAAACAAAACAGGGATTGTTTGTCCATATATTGCAATATATTTAAGCTGGCCAACTACGTCAAAGTCATCCCATATCTGGCCAGTCCTATGCTCAATTTTCATCTGATTCATTAAGAATTCTATGGTTTAATTATACATTTTATAAAAGGGACGAATACGTTTTACCTGCAACTTACTAGCTGCTTTCAAAGTAAAACTCCCAAACTTGGCTGCCCTTTTATTAGACACCAGTGGAATCACCTGACTATAGTTGGAGAGGGTGGGAGCTACAACATGGAGCTGGTCACTGCTCTTGTAGAACTATAACAAACAAGCCAACCAGTGGGATCACCTGACTATAGTTGGAGAGGGTGGGAGCTACAACATGGAGCTGGTCACTGCTCTTGTAGAACTATAACAAACAAGGGAAAGTTGTGCTCACCACTTTGAAAGCAGCTAGTAAGTTGCAGGTAAAACGTATTCGTCCCTTTTATAAAATGTATAATTAAACCATAGAATTCTTAATGAATCAGATGAAAATTGAGCATAGGACTGGCCAGATATGGGATGACTTTGACGTAGTTGGCCAGCTTAAATATATTGCAATATATGGACAAACAATCCCTGTTTTGTTTAAAGGGTAAGGCATTCTTCAGTAGCAGTATGCACAAAATGTCTCTGTCTTAAATATATTGATAATGGGTTGAGTGCAGAGGAATCTTGTATTTGTCTATATGTATTTTGTGGTCACAGCCTCATTGCACCCCCACCTAATGATTTTAAAAACTAGTGGTGAGCACAACTTTCCCTTGTTTGTTATAGTTCTACAAGAGCAGTGACCAGCTCCATGTTGTAGCTCCCACCCTCTCCAACTATAGTCAGGTGATCCCACTGGTGTCTAATAAAAGGGCAGCCAAGTTTGGGAGTTTTACTTTGAAAGCAGCTAGTAAGTTGCAGGTAAAACGTATTCGTCCCTTTTATAAAATGTATAATTAAACCATAGAATTCTTAATGAATCAGATGAAAATTGAGCATAGGACTGGCCAGATATGGGATGACTTTGACGTAGTTGGCCAGCTTAAATATATTGCAATATATGGACAAACAATCCCTGTTTTGTTTAAAGGGTAAGGCATTCTTCAGTAGCAGTATGCACAAAATGTCTCTGTCTTAAATATATTGATAATGGGTTGAGTGCAGAGGAATCTTGTATTTGTCTATATGTATTTTGTGGTCACAGCCTCATTGCACCCCCACCTAATGATTTTAAAAACTAGTGGTGAGCACAACTTTCCCTTGTTTGTTATATATATATATATATATATATGTCTTTGTATATATGTGGTCATGCTTTGACAATTGTTTATTAAATTGTCACATCTGCACCTCCTCACTCTGTCTGTTTTCCTATATGTCTTTATCAGGGCTTCAGCATCAGGGCATATTCAGAGTATCTGGATCCCAGGTAGAAGTCAATGATATTAAAAATGCCTTTGAAAGAGGTAAGGCATTGGTTTTATGCTTTTTTTGGTCTTTAGCATAAACATGCCATTTATGGTTGTATATATTTTTACATATGCGGGGGAATGTAATAAAAGTCGGTAACGGAAAAATTATTAGCAATGCCAAAATTTATGCCTTTGTGCGAACAATTTTTGCTTTGCGCAAATTTAATATAGCATTTGCGAACCCGGAAACTGTTGAGAGACCACTTCCGACAGTGAAAGACCCTTTGCAAATGTTATAGTTTGCGCCAATGCGCAGTAAATGTAATAAAACTTCTTACAGAAAAAGTTATGTTTCCTCCAAAAGATTACGACGCCTTCATGCACTTCTTAAGAGTGCTCAATTAAAATTTCTCAAAGCGCAATTAAAATTTGAAATGCAATATCTGTTTAAGGAACAATATTACATTGGGAGATGTGGATTTTTATTCTTATTGGTGCGAATTCTTTTGCTCTTTGCAACTTAAATTACATTCCCCTAATGGTCTAGAATAGGTTGATTATATTAACAGATTATTTTATATTCTGTGATAAGAATTTTGATTTTCTTTTATACAGCATATGGTTTATTGTCTAGAGTGGACAGAGATGTTTTGTAATTTTTTGTGTTGGTTCAATACCATATTATTTGTGTAGTATTATTTCACCCCTTCATAAAGCCAGCTTGACTTATTTTCAGCCTTGGGAGAGATCTGGTGAATGTAGGCAAGACAAATTTGATTGAATGGACCCTATTCATCCATTTTATTTGAAATCCTCTTATTTCTTCATGCTTGCTATAATAGAAGTTTTCTATGCTTTTTTTCGTTTAGCCTTTGTAACAGAAGCAAGAGGAAAGTAATGTTAGTCACAGAAAATATGTTCAACACTGTTAATGTTAATTCAACCTCTTTGACAGCTTAAAGGGTGTATATCAAGCAAGCGGAATTTTAAACCAATAAAAACTTTAAAAACTAAAATACACTTATTGGCATGAATTATAATGTGTGCAAACGTTTATATCATTGAGTCTCATTTTCATTTTTGTTTTTATTTCTATTATTAATACTGTATTACAAATATAACTCATTTGGTTAACATGCAATTATATGGGCTTTATGTATTTTTAAATGCCTTTGATAATGCATAGTTTGTATGTGGGTCTTACTATTGATGTTTCTATAGTTGTTGTGGTACAAAGGCTCCGGATAAAGTAAGCACACACTTTTTTAGAAGAAAACTCAAGTTTTTGCAACATTCTCATGTAACTTTTTTAGGAATAATTGTATAATTTTAATAATTTAGGATTTGTATCTTGTTTCAGGTGAGGATCCTTTGACAGATGACCAAAACAACCATGACATCAACTCGGTAGCAGGAGTACTGAAGCTATACTTCCGGGGTTTAGAAAACCCACTCTTTCCTAAGGAAAGATTTAATGACCTAATATCATGTATCCGTAAGTCAATATTTGTTACTTTTGTCTTCCCTGCAAATTTATCCCATTTTCTCGCTTATGTTTTAGAATTACTGCTTCTTCCTTTAGAGAGGATTGCTCTATCCTGCAATACACTTCCTTAAAAAGGAGAGAAAGGAACTACTATAATTCTCAAAGGCAAACGGTCCCACATCTAAGGCTCAGAGTGTTTGTTCGTATTTGCAGCTGTGACCGCTCCCTTTTTGTTCATCTGGATTATGCATAACACTTTGATTCCACCACAGCAGGAAAACATTCCTCTCCACATAATCAAGGCTTTTATACACTTCAGTAATTGCCTTAATTTTTATGCTGAGATCAGGTTCAGACAGGCAGCACAAAATGCTAAAGCACATAACAAGCACATGCTTACACATATTATGCTGCTGAACACCTCAGAGTTCTTTAGCCAATTTTCTCTGGGCCTCTTTTAATGAGACACAGAAGAATAACTTTATTCTGAACAAAAAGTCAAGCAATTTCAAAATTGACAAATAGCCAAATAGACTTCAATGGGTGAAAAAAATTGTTGGGCGACAAAAAAAATTGACGTCCATAGACATCAATGCATTTGAAAATTTTCACAGTTTTCGCAAATGTTTGGCGAAACGGGTAAGATGCGCCCATCACTAGTTTTCACCACTGATTCTTCTTGTAATACTTTTTACATTTATTTTTTATCTTTACTTCACACTATAAAAAGATGGCATATTATTTTTAATTAGACAGCTTAAAGATATTTTGGCCAAAGTTTTATTGAATTCTAGTATTTCCTCGTTTTAAAAAACCCGAAATATTCCTGGCAGCAATGTTCACTCTAGGGTGTGCACTAGTGCACACATAACAAATTGTAGTGCGCACAAAGAAATTTGTTTGATAACAGAAAATGTTGTATTTATTTTGATCTGAACACTCAAGTTTTGATATACACACACACAAGTTTAAAATGTGCGCATGCAAAATGGAAAGAAGGAGCATTGTCTGGCAGCCATACTATTTGTTTCAGCATTTCTTTCTCATTTATTTAACACATTTTGTACACACAGCAATTCTCTTTTTATATATTATGGTTATTATTATTATTATGCTCATATTATTTTTATAAAATATACTGATAAAGGGCTATCTGATAAAGTCAATCATATGGTTTCTAGATCACTCATAGTTGTGCTCACCATCATCTTTTCCTTTGTGCATTGTGTACTGTATATTAGTAAGCAGTTGGCTGGGTGTGCTAGTCAGTGTCTGTTGTATGGAAATCCTGAGGAAATGCTGCTCTAAATATAGCTCAGTAACAAATACAAGGAATCCATATCCAGGCTGCTCTGCCCAGTGTGGAAGACGTATCAACTGATTACTGGGGCAAAATTATTTTGCAATATTCTCATGTAACTTGTAACCTTGATTGCTAAGGCCAATGGCACACTGATGTTAGTGAAATCCAGTTTCATATTTTGTGCTTGCCTGGGAAGCCAATCACAGTTATGTTCTGACAACAGTTACACCTCTAAGGGCTTAATGGGGATGATCACTGCAGACTTTTGTGAAACCCAAGATGCTGGGTATTTGGTCATTATGATTGCAGCTGTTGGAATGAAATATCAAACACAGTTGGGAAAGTGAGTAGGAAGCAAATATCATGAATTTCCTGTTCTTAAGTTAATAACCATCTCTGACTAATTAAAAATCCTAAATATATTTCCAAGCCAGAAGAACTCCTTTAAAAGGTACCACCAAAGATATAGGCCTCAGACTTTGACTGTCCTTCAGCAAGTGTCTGTTAAATTAGTGGTATACAGTCAGAAAATATTTTGTGTGAACAAGGACCAAGTCCTATGTGTTATGCTTTGAAGAGCAAAATGGTAGTTCAAAAAAGTCAAAAAGCCTTATTTAATAATCATTTAATCTTAAAGGAGAAGGAAAGTCTTCTTCCACTTGGGGGGGGGTCAAATGTTAGGCACCTGCAAGTGATTGTACATACTTACCTGAAACCACGGGCCGGTGCTCCTATCAGCAGAAAACTGACCGGCCCGGGGTTCTTCCAGTGAGCACCACAAAGCGACCCTCTTCTGGGGTTTCAGGTAAGTATATACAATCACTTGGGGGTGCCTAACATTTGGCACCCCCAAGTGGAAGAAGACTTTCCTTCTCTATTAAGGGGTTTCTGTGTGTAGAGTCAAAATCTTCTTTTTGATTAATGGAATTCTGATGGTTAATTCCAGTGTGTTTATATATTTGAGAAATCTGGTTACCTTCATCATAATTTTCACCGTATTTGTAATTTTTTTGAAACATCTGTCATGAAAGGAAGCTGGATTTACTCTGAACTTGAGAAAAGTCATGTTGGCTGCATGTATACTTTTTTGACTAATATAAAATCCTTGTGTTGCTGGCCTTTTTTTTGAAGTGTATACTTATTTACCCCATGCACTTGGGTTAAATGTTGATGTGTTGTCTCCCCCTATGAATTTATGATATATATGATAACTATAAAATTTCTCCTCGGCCCAACTGTGATACAAAGCTGTGCAAACTTACAAATATCTCTTGTATTTTCAAAAAAAGTGTCAATATAAGAGGTGTTCCTCGGGGCAATATAATTTACTATTGTGTCATGATGAATAGAAGGCCTTTACTTATCCTGACATACCAAAAATTGATAATGTATTCTACAGGGAAATCTTACACTGTGTGCTCCCTAGCTGCTAGCAAAGTGCAAGTCGCAATCTGCACAGAATAGGGATTGAATATCTTTTAAAAATTCCAGGCCAGAGGACAAAATGTTCTTAATTCCTCAGGGTCAGTTTTCCTATTTAGCTCTATGTCTCATAGTGTTTTAGATTCTCCCGGGTTTTCCCCTATTTATATTTTATTGTACTTTTAAAATCTGGTCTTGTGGTAGGATAAAGGTCATGGTAATGTCGGTTAGCTTTAGGAAACTACAGTGTTTGAGAGAGTAGTTTTTAAGGTCAGCCAAGTGACCTGTTGTTTGAGTACTATATACACTAAAGGAGCAATTTCACAAAAAAGGAAAAAAATAAACCTGTACAATGCATGCAGTCCTGCCAATTCCTCATATTATTTGACTTGCATCCTTTTCCCGGATTTCACACAGTTCACTATTTTTTACCAGTTAAAATAACTTGTCTAGGAAATTAAATCTGCTGATTCAGTCCCTGGCTGTTGTTTTCAGCTTCCTCTGTGTCAGAGCACTTTACAATTCATTGGAAGACAGCAAAGAAAAGTCCTGAAAAATGTTGTTTATAAAGACGGCAAAGAAAAGTCATTTTCAGAGACTTGAGGAAAAAAGTCTCAAGGAAGAGGAAGGTTCTATTAGGATTTTAATTCAGAATGTGTCTGCTAATCCACTGTATCCTTAGCTTGAGAAATAAGACATTAATAAACAAATAATTTAATAAAACATGTAAGTTTTAAAATTGGCCTTAGGGTAAAGCAGAAAGGTAATTAACCCTGGGCCACCAGCATCAGAAGGGGAACCTTCAGGGAAAAACATGCATACATATAAAGAATACACTATGTCTCAAGTGTTTGCTATTTTCAGTGTATACACCAGATGTCCAAATACCTAATACATCCTTAAAGCAAGGAAAATGACATCTTCTAGCTATTGTTCATTTTCTGATTAAGATAGTCTCTATTTAATATACTATACTGTATTTACTGCAGTATAGTTGGATGTTACTCCAGGACAACAAACACATATAAAATATTTCTTCAGAATGGCTTTGCACTCTTCTACACTCTTCAATGGGACAATGGCATGAAGAGGCAAAGATGAGTTAGAATGAGGTGCATCCTTTTAAACATACCCTGCAAATGTTCAGGTCATTTTTCAATGCTGCCATTCTTTTGTCATGAAAGAATATACCCTAAGGAATGTTTTGACCTTTCGAGTTTTGCTTCTGGTTTGATAAAATTACAGTTTTACTTCTTCTGTTAGGCTTTGTTTAGGGCCTCGTGAATAAGTGTTGAGCTTTCTCTGCAGTTTGTACACATTGTGGGAGTTATTTATCAAAGTCCCATTTTTTTATGGTCAGACTTTTAAAGGGGAAAAACGAAATTTATTCGTAGAAAAAAAAAAAAAAAAAAAACACTTGAATTTTTCGGGATTTATTAAAGTTCGATGGTATTAAAAGTCAGAATAAAAAAGTACTCCAGCTCAGACCTGCCGAGTTCATGTAAAATTCAGTGGCAGATGTCCAGATGTCAATAATACAAAGATTTTGTGGGGTTTTTCCCCACACAAGAAATTTTTGTAAAAATGTATTAATAAATAGGGGGGGGGGAAGTCTGTGCGGATTTGGTTGGAGTAATTTTCAGAAAATAGTGAGAACTTTTCGGATTTTGATAAATAACCCCCTGTATGTATTAATCTATACAAGCCTGTCTGACTTTCTCACTTTTAACAGATCCTGCAGTCTGGGCCTCCCTTTTCCCCAGCCCCCCACAACCGCGGGCATCTGCTTCCTCTATAGTTACCCCAGTGCTTGCAAAGTAAATAATTTGATTTCCAATGCATAGATAATTCCCTAGTGGACTGCTGCTTATCTGTGAGCTTAAACAGTTGCAACACAAGGATGAAGGGAAGGGCTGTATACTCAGAATCTAATTACCTACCTCACATGTCACCAAACATGGAGCAGCTTCAGTTTCTCTGTTTCATTAAATAACAAAACCATAGCTTTTTCATAGAGCCCAAGCTCTATTCATTTCATTCATGTTGACACTGGGTATTCTGCCCCTTTAAGGCTACATCATACAATGATATCCTTCAGAATCTTTGCTTCCTACTTCGTAGCAAAAGTATGGGCAAAGATCCTTTCTGTTTAGGCAAAACAATTGCTGAAATTGGAGTTCAAGAACTTTACTTTACAGAGCCAACTGGCACCTTTGGAATGCCAAATAAGTGCCAGACCTAATCCCCAACATCACTGCTCTACTGTTTCTCTAGTGCCTAAATTGAAGCAGATCTCTCCAAATGAATTCGAAAATCTAGTAGAAACCATTCCCACAATGGTTGAGGCTGTTCTAGCAGCAAAGGGAAGAACAAACTTCATATTAATAAATATGGGTTGGAAATCAGATGTTGGGCAAGGTGTCCAAATACATTTGGCCATGTAGTGTGTCAATTATTGAGTGGAAATGTGGCTTCTGCCAGGTAATTTGTATTTTCTTTTTTTCCCCATAAATTTCCAACTGACACTTTATAGCCAAAATTATTTGGACACCTTGCCCAGGTAGATTTAGGTCCAGGTAGATTTAGGAGGTAATATTATAGTATTGGGCTGAGGGCTAAAAACTAATTTCAAGTTCAGTTCATTAATTTCTCAGGAGCCTCTTCATTTGCATTTGTTCAAGGCACCAAGGAAAGCATTGGATTTGTGAGAGCAGCTCAGATCTCCTCTGAGCATATAACCAGTTATTTGCTTTCCACCACTTTAACTACCCACAGAAAATGTCTCTGTCAAGATTCTCGGATTTATAAAGTGCAGTAAGCAACACATGCATTTGAGTTTCATGTGTTTCTGTGAATGCTTTTTATGTTTTTCAGCCAAATTATGTATTTAACTAAATCTTAATACTTGAGATGAAGATATGTAGGGATATGATAACATTTTTGCTATGGTAACATGTCTAGCTAAGCAGATTACATTTCCAGTAACCCGGAAATGTGTTCACAACACAAGAGACCATTGCTCAGTAGTGTTTCTGCTTGCATCACATATGCTGTTGTCCTCTGCCAAAGAACATAAATGGGCCTCTAGAGAAAACCTTGGCACATCATAGATCAAGAGCTGTGCTGTTTTTAATTAACTATCTTGCCACTGAGCAGGGCCTTGGCATGCGTATCACAGAAAAAATCATGAATCTTTTGCCCGGGATTGTAGTAGGTAAAAACATATGTTACACACTATTGGAAGTCTCTCACAAAAGTTAGGAATAAAAATAAATAAAGCCAGATAGTCTTTTATGTGAAATGACCTAAGGAGTTTAATATTTAAAATTTTTTATTTTATGAATGTAGTCGGGCAGTGTAAATGTTTCCTCTAATAGTAACATTTATTTTGTTCCTGCACTAAATACACTGTTTGCAATTACAAGTGTGTGAGCCTCTCAAACTTTATAGTGAGCAACTTGTATTACTGGACCTTCCAAAGTACCCTTCCCCAAAGGCCCTCTGTAGCTGCTGACGTTCATTGCAACAACTGCTAGAGGAGTCCAGGTGTGGACACTGTAGGGAATCTTTGATGCAAAAGAGCAATAATGTCAATCTGTTTGAAACATTCAGTATATCATATAGGCTTAGTACACTGGGAGAAACTGTGTTGAAATGGTGGTATCATACACAGGATTCTGTGAAGCCATTGTGCATTTGAATCGCTTGCAGTGCCACATCTATCTCAAGTCATTCCAGCTGGACAACCCTCAACTACAACATTCATAACTTATGTACTTTTTAGCTTTTGCTTTGGCATTTCAAGTATGGGATCCCTTTCATGTAAACCTATTATCAAGAAAGCTCCAAATTATGGGAAGGCCATCTACCATAGAGTCCATTTTAAGCAAAGTATTACACCTACCATCCTGGGCCCTCTTCCTAGTCCTACTTACCAATCTTGTGGGGCCTATTTATTATGCTGTGCAAAAATAAATTGGGCGCAAAAAAAATTGTGTAAAAAGCTGTCTAAAATAAATGGAGAATTTATGAAGGGGTGTTCTATTTTATGCCATGTGACCACCAGATTTGCCACTGTTGTCCATAAACAGATAAGTTGTCATACAAGTTCACTGCTCAAACAAGGAACTACCCCAGTGCTACTAAAATGAATTAACATTTATCCATAAAGGCATTGTGCACTCAAGGGAATTAAAATATAGAAAAAAAGTTTTGGTCCTCCTTGGGACATTTCTTAAGCCTACAGAGATTGTATAACACTCTCATCAGTCCCTGCCCCAGTCTACATTTTAGTTTTGTCTCTCTACTAACTCACACTAGGGTCAGCTTTATCAGAAGCCCATAAACAGTAAAGAATATTTTCTCCATATTTTCTCCATATTCTGCCTTATATGTCTTTATTATTCCCCCATCAGTTTCAGTCTAAAACCTTTTTTCTTATTCTTCAGGAGTAGAAAATCTCTATGAGAGGGCTGGTCACATTCGCAAGATTCTTCTGACATTGCCCAGGACTGTGCTTATAGTCATGAGATACTTGTTTGCCTTCCTGAACCAGTAAGTATGGTTGTATATAACAGATTTCTGAGTCAAAGGCCCTTATTCACAACGTAAAAAAATGTACAAAGCTGGCTACTAGTAAGACAAGAGTAGCAACCATTTAGCAGCCAGTTTTTACTGGTCAGCTGTCCGAAAACAAAAATCGAAGCCTTTTATTTCATAAATGCAGTGTGCCTAAGTTCTTCAATAACAGAAATACGATGACTTGTATTAATTCAGTCATAAACCTATCAACAATATGTAGTTATTCTTACTCTGTGCTCTTAAACCCTGAAACCCTATTACTACATTTAGTTGCAGTACATGAACATAGTTTAGATAATGTTACATGAACAAATGCCATTCCAGAAGGACTGTACAGAGTGCTGATCAGAATAGATAGTGTAAACTTGTTTTGTCTTTAAGGCTTGTCAGTACAAAAAAGAGAGGATTTCATTAAATGCAAAGCCAATTATTAAATAAAGTTAATTTATCAAAGGTCTAGCTCAAGCAGTGATCACTATGAAAAACAGGGGGAATTCTGACTTGTGGATAAAAAAAAATCTGCCACTCAGTCTGAATCCCTGCTTGACCTCAGCTGCTGCGAATTCAGCTGTTGCATGGAATAGATAAGTGCAGACATAAACAGGCTCCCCTGTCAAAGGTTATGTCAGATAGTGTGAGGCGAAGAGTACATTTTTTCTCTATTCCTCCTGCCTGCCTGGCTTTTTGTTTCAGCACACATATAAAAACATAGCCTGAGCCACAATGATAAGAACAGATCTACATGAAACAGCTATAGCTTATACAGAAACAAAGCAAGCAGACCAGTACTGCTCTTAAGTATGGAGACTTTGCCCTGATTTTCATCTCTGTTTATTTTGTAGGGGTTCTTTTAATAGCTTTTTTTAATGGATTTTTTCATAATCCACTTTATGTGAACCCCCTTGTTTATGAAAACTCCTATCTTTTGTTGTTGTTTTATTTACTGCTCCTTAGCATAATAATGACTGGATTAAATTGCATACATTTAATATTGATTTCATTGCTATCATGTGAGCACTACTAATCACACAAGGTCACTCAGCCACCTCCCCCTCTTTAGTACTATTTTGTATGGCAATGGGAGTAGATAGTTCCTTTAGGCGATTAAGGTACTGGTGCATTACTTGCTTCAGCAACTGTCGAATAACTGGGTTTGGGTTTGTAATGACCTACCATATGCATAGCTAAATTTCACCCAATGATATTAACCTGGTTGCAATGCCAGTCCTACAAATTTTTTTTAAAATCAATGAGTGTTTACGCAATAACACTAAAGGTGTTACTGAACTTTGGAGTTGGACTATATCATGCTTATTCAATTGTTTGCCCTTTGGGCCATCGATCACATTATAATTGCAGCTATGCATACTGTCAACAGATGTGGCCCTAGATGCAATGAGAAAATTAAACCAATCAATATCTGCCTACGTTTTGGCCAGATATCAGTTGTTCAGACCTGTTGACACCATCCACTGGCCAATAAAGAGTCAGCAGCTTTTATTTGTATTGCCACCTTTAAAAATGAATAAAATGCTGATTTACACCAGAAATGGTATCATTCATTCATGGCATAATTTCAAGGTCAGATATATTACACCAGCCTAAGTCAAAAAGTTGGAATACCAATATCCTCATCATTTTATCATCAATTTAATTTTACATTAATACCAGCAACGTGATGTTGTTTGTATCAAAAAAGTAACTAATTTAAATTCTCTTTTAAGTTGTTCTGCCAGCTATGTTTTATATAAGAATTATATAAATTATACTACAGATTCATAAAAGGGTTGCTCAGAATTGCAGTTTATAACAAAAGCATCTAAAACACTTTATTAAAGGACAAGCAATTACAATAATACACTTGTGTCCATTGAGAGGCATACCTCTGCTCTTGTTATGCTTGGGATCAAGTTCGCAGATTTTTTTAGCCATTTCTGTGATCAGCAGTGAGTAAAACAAAATAAAAGCTAAGTTCTATTTTTAAAAATCCCACAATTCCATGATTCTGCATGAAAACCAAGACTGCCAAGTCTGTGCAGTTCAGAATACAAGGCAGCACATGTGCGTCTAAATATATACTGAATATGACATTATTTTAAACAACAGTGTACTCATTCATCTTTTTTACCTAGATTTGCTTTACTTTACCTTTGTGTATAACCCCTAGGTGTCATACATAGCACTTATGCATTCATGCAGCTGCTAGTTGTACTCATTGCAGGTGTCCAGTAACAGGGCTTTTGTGTGTACGTACAGTATTAGCTGTATTGATTCTTCTTAGTGCATCACATCTGGAAACACTCAGTTTCACAAAGGCAGGGTACAGCTGCCCCCCAAACCCCACAAAAAGAGTTGCCAAATGTAATGATGGTCTTATCTTAGTAAAAGAGGCCTGCCCTTGCTACCAAAATTAACTAAATTTATAATATTGGTAGTTTGTTGTGTAGTAATTCTTCACTATGCTCACATTTTTTTCTGTAGACCTATTAATGTACAGACTGTTTACTGTATGTGGACTCTTCTAGTATTATAATTGTATTCTATCCTGTTTAGTCATTAAACTCATGCAGAATGGTCCTTATGAACCCTGATTTCTTTATCAGACATTCTCTATTTTTTCCTCACAGCCTTTCCCAATACAGCGACGAGAATATGATGGATTCCTATAACCTGGCAATTTGCTTTGGGCCTACTTTAATGCCTGTTCCAGATATACAAGACCAGGTGTCCTGTCAGGCTCATGTGAATGAAATTGTTAAAACCATCATCATTCACCATGAGACAATTTTCCCAGATGCTAAAGAGCTGGAGGGTCCAGTTTATGAGAAATGCATGGCTGGAGATGACTACTGGTAAGTTCATAAATTTCCTCCTTCCACCTCCTCTTTTCACATGGACCAGACTTTTATGCCTTACTAAGTAAAGTATTTTTCCTTAAGTATTAAATTAACTTTTTACATGTGACTCAACCATTTATTACTAGAATGTTTTCACTGGATATAAAAGAAACAACATTGCTTTGTAGCTGTAGCGCCCCATTGGCTTTTGTTTCTTTCTGACCATCCAATGACCTGATTTCCTTTGGTGAAAGATCTCAGCATGCCTCAAAGACGCTCTGAAGCTGAAGTTATCAGTAGGGAAATAGTTTCTTAAAACACTTATATCCTATTGAAGTGTTTTAAAATGACTGGAGCAGGGATTTGGGGACCAGCTGTTCTTCAGTACTGCTGTGCATGTTTATCATCATACAGTCCAAGAACTGAAGGCAGGTAGAATAAAAGCTGTTGTATGAATGTCTGAATAAACTACTTGCAGTAGGCCCTGTGGCTGGGGGAAAAATAAAAAGCAGGCACCACTAGACTCCTCAGGAACTGATTGATAATCCCTCTTTAATCCCCCTTAAAGTTTGATTAATTAGCATAAGTAGATGTCACAGGAGTTATTGTTAAGAGGGGAATGTTTCAATTAATATTGACCCCAGTTTTGTTGTTTATTTTTTTTTGGTTTTAGGCAAGGGATATGGGGTTCTTTATCACAATGCACAGAGAGTAAGAAGATTAATCTATTTTATTACCTAAAAATTGTCCTGTTCCTTGCCACAATGAAGTGATAGGAGAGGACAAGGACATATGTGCACATTTACAAGGGTCCTGTTTATGTTTTTTTATGTAACGTTATTCCTGGATATTGCTAGTCATTAGCCTAACTGTTTGGTATACCTTCAGTTCTGCCAATTAAGCCCTGATTTACATCTTTTTTTTTTAGCACAGTCATAATAATATAGACTTTGGGAAGTTCAGAAAACCGCAGTAAGGAGCTAAAACTATTTAACCTCTTATATTGTTGCAACTATTCTGGTCCTATCTGTAACCAATTTGGACATCAATTATAGCAGAGAAAAAAACTGATAAATAAAAACAGAGTGTGCATTTTAAGGGAAATGTGTTACCTAGTACTACCCAAGGGCTCCGTAGATATATTTGTTTGTAATTGAAATTGAAATCTGTTCAGCATTAAATCAAATGTATATCCCATATTTTTCAAATGGTGGCCACATCATACATTCCCCTTTGCATTGTCAAATTTTACATATAGAATTTATTTGTGCCATTTGCAGTGTAAAGTAACCTTATTGTGTTATAAAAGACCTGATATCTGAATAAGGAGTCCTTTAACAAAAATGAGTCTAGAGCTGGAAATGATGTCATTATGTGTCAGAATTTTATAAATGGTAATATACCTTCTGCCTTGTAAAATAATGCTGCTATTCATACCTGGAATGGAGCACATTTGTAGCTTCATACTGCTTGTGCTCTTCAAATATTAGCCTAACTTTAAATGGCTCTTTATTGACCTGTCAGCAGATGGTGTGTTATCCATTGATGAATATTTTAGACAATTAATCATAACTTGTTTCCCCTTCAACAATTTGTTGAAATCAAGAAAACTGAAGTTTTCACAAGCAATAAGCTTTCCTGGATTCAGTGAAGAGTGCCTAGCCAAGCTCAAACTAAAGCCTTACATCTATTTAGTATACAGTATAAAGCTTTTTCATATGGTTCATAACTGTAATGTTGCTAAATGCTTCCATTAGTTTTTTTGTAATTTGTCTGTCTTAATCTGGCCATAGACTCAAAGATCTGCTCATTTGGCGAGATCGCCAAACGAGCGGATCTTTCCCGATATGCCACTAACGGCATGGCTATATCGGGGGTAATTTGAACGTTCGGCCGTATGGCCGAATGATTGAATTACGATACGCCAAGGGGCTCCGACGGGTCGGTCGGTTAAAAATCAAACCTTCCCGATCAATATCGTGGCCAGATATTGATCGGGAAGCCCCCATACACGGGCAGATAAGCTGTCAAATCGGTCCAAATGACCGATATCGGCAGCTTTATCTGCCCGTGTATGGCCACCTTTACACTATAGGTCAATACACATTCTCATCAGAAGTGATCAGAGGAATGATTTTTAAAGATTAGTTTCATAGTTCATGTTGAAATGAATGTTGCTCTCTTTCAATGGAAGTCAACCCCTTTGTTTTTCCTCACTTCTCATGTACGTGTATATTTATTTATGTATTACACACATGACACATTCCTGGTTAAAAGCCACAGGAAATTGCTCTAAATAACTTCTTTTTCTTACGTGTGAATTGTCTTCAGTGGCATTAAAGCATTAAGCGGTGCTCTCTCTTATATGTATATGCTCCTTGTAATGTGTGGTATTTTCCAGTGTTTTGGCACCACAACCGACTGTAGAAAAATTCACATCCTAAACTTAGTCCCACACATGTTTGTTTGTAGTATATATAATCAAAGAGAAGCTGAACCTGTAGTCAGATAAAGTCAGGCAGAATAATGTAACAAAAATTCCATCAATTAGTTGAGTAGAGTAAAACCGAATCATCAGAAAGTCACACATTGTGATCTGTGTTCATTTCCATTTTCCAAAACCGACACACAACAAATAATTTTAGCAGAATACTTGCCACAAATCTGAACAGGAACCAATGACCGAGGGGAGGTTACATTGGAGAGATCACTTATAATCTTAGCCAGCCTATGCATAGTCTCTTATAACTTACAGAACTGGCAATCTACTTCTGCTTCAAAAAGGTGCTGATTATCCATTCAATTATTGTGTGAAGGCATGCTTGTTTCTGTACTGGCAGAGTTAGCAGGCAGACAACCCAAGAAAATAATGGGCTTTAAAGCACAAAACATATTGAAAAGTGGGTTTTCCTTGCAGACCAGATTTCGTACTGTGGCAGGCAATCGTTATTCAGGTTGCATGGAAGAACAAAGAGAAACATTGTTTGCCCATGCTAAATGATGCCCAATAAGCTTACTCTGTAGTCCCTTATTTACTTCTGTTCAAACTGTTGTTTTGGAATATAGTTGTTAGTAGTGCTTTTAAGTGCCTAATGTATGTTTTCTTTTTAACAGCGATAGCCCAAACAGTGAGCATGGCACATTGGATGAAGTGGATCAGGATGCTGGTAATGAAACCCACACTAGTGATGATGGTATGCTCTTTTCACGGTTGTATATCTCTGATTTTTCTCTGCTTGCTTCTTCTCATCAGTCATTGTCATTAGCAAATACTATCCCAACTGACCAGCAATGATAAAGATGTAACCCTTACAACCAGATGTTACTTGGTAATAGCAGTCCGACACCCCTAACCTGATCGATTACTGTTTTCTGTATAAATTATATTTCTACATGGCACATCATTTACTAGTAGGTGTAGTAGAGTAATAGCAAACCAACAGTAATGACATGCTGCTGATTCTGATTAATTGAATCATTAATTGAGGCTTGTTCGAAATAATAGCAGTGTTCAAATTATTAATATCTTGTTCGAAATAATAGCAGCGTGGAGTTCAATTAGTGAGGTCTTTCATTCTGTGAAAAAACAGGTGTCAATTAGTGCAGAAAATCATAGGCTTCTCGGCTAAAATGATCTCAAATACTTTATAATGGCAACCAAAACCTGAAAGACAAGATATGCAGCATAAGGTTTTCTGAAAACAGAAGGTATTTACATGCCTTGTGCCATATACACAGCACTGCCTTAAAGGAGAATTCAACACTAACTTTAAAAAAAAAAACCCCTACCCCCGTCCCCTACGTAGACCCCCCTCCCCCCAGCCTAAGTGTTGACCCGGGCAAATGCCCCTAACGTTTTACTTACCCTTCGGTGCCAATTAAGGCATCAGAGTTCACAGACGCCATCTTCTTCTGTTCGAAAATCTTTGGAATGAGACCGGCGTGTCGGTGCATGCGCAATTTTCTGTTTAAGGGACCATGTAAGGACCATAAAGTCAGCACATATTGACACTGGAGCTGAATTTTTTTTAGAGTTAGAACTACACATGTTTTTATTATGGTGTGGGATCTATTATAAGGAATGCTTAAGAGAAATTTGCGTGGAAATGAATTGGGCTGCTGCAGATATGTTTTTAACCCCTCCACCCACCAGCTCTGCATTAACCTCAAGCAGTATGCTTCAGCTAAAGTGCTGGATCTATCGGTCACACTGCACTTTGGATGACTCTGTTTTCTGGAGCACCGCTTGCAGTTGTATTAAAGACCCAGCTCAGCATGCCTTGCACAAATGGAATACCTGGAGCTAATACAGCATATTGGTATGCCAGAGCCCAAATGTAATTCTAGACTGGTAGGTGAGTTACAAGGATATTTAACGAAAAAACAGTTTGAAGTGTAACGTGTTTTGAAAGTCAAGGAGTACATGGAAGAACTAGGACTACTAGAAAACATACAAAAAAGCGCTTTATCTTTCTACAAATATATTTCTGCTGCCTACTTGTCACTTTATCCCTTTTGCCAAAATATACAGCTTACCTCATGGTTTATGTCAGACTTGCTACATTGTCACCTCAGTTAATTGTTATAGTAATGCGTCACACCAGTACAACCCAGTTTAAAAAAAATAAATAAACTTGGGACACTGTGTAAAATATAATTTAAAATGTTTAAACCCTATATTTAATTGCCACGGTGTTGCTGGAATCAAATTGTATTGATTTTATTATATATTGTTTCAGTTTTAACAGTTAGGGGGTTATTTATCAAACTCCGAAACTTTCTCACTATTTTGCGTAAACTGCTTGACCAAATTCCCGCTGACTTTTTTCTGTATTTATATATAATAATACATTTTACAAAAAAATCTGGTGTGGGGAAAATTCAGAATTGTAAAAAAAAAAAGATATTTTCCTTTAAAAGTCCGACCAGAAAAAAATCTAAGTTTAGTAAATAACCCCCTAAATTTGCAATCCTCCTTCAGAATTTAAATGATTTACAAATAGTCTCATTCTGTTCTTCTTTCCATTTAACACAGTGTTTAGTGATGGGCGAAACACCAGCGAAAATTCACTGGCGTCAAAAAAAATGTCCCCGGCATCTAAAAAAATGAACGCCGGCGTCAAAAATGGGCACTGGAAATTCGCGAATTTTCCGGAGAAGCGAAACGGGGCAAATTCGCCCATAACTAACAGTGTTCCAACATTTTTGGAAATAGGGTTGTATTACCCATGCACCCCTGTGCTCTTTGGTGAACAATTTATTGGCAGATTTATGAAAGTTCAGACTGGGGAATCCAAAAGAATTCTCAGCAGTTCTTATTAAACAGTATTTTCCCTAGAGTCAGTAGCATTTTTTCCCCAACATTTTAACTAAGTGGCACATTTATTAAAGCTGAAAGATGTAAATTCTTACGACCGTGTTTGACTACACTGAATAGTTTGTTCTTTCATGGAAAATTAATTGTTAAATCAGGAATTAATGAGCAGTACAGTTTAGAGCTACTCGAGCAAAAAATGAAAGAAAACAATCAATTGACCCATTAGTGTCAGGTGAGATACATGATTCCAACTTAGACACATCCTGGTGAACCTCATACTTCACTGGTAAGATGCAGAGTACGCTGTCTTTATAAAAAGTGTTCTATTGACCATGAGCTTATTGAACTATGTAAAAGCACAGAAAGTCACATAGCATGCCATCGAATGTAAACTCCACCCTGTGGCTCATCATATATCCTTCTCAGATTCAGGATTGGCTCAGACCTGCACCCTCTATTTGGAAGCCAGTTTCAGAGTTACACTAAACATATCCTTGATAGAATTTAAGGGCAGCCTTTAATATCCAATAGCAAGTGTATGTGTTTATCAGTGTTTATGTACTGGTTCATATAAGCAGTTAAGCCTAAACAAGAAGCAGAAAGCATGCCAATGAAACCATCTGGATGTTGTGTTTAGAAAATACTGAGCTAATTATGTCTTGCTGTGCTGCTCTGAGCTTGGGCTGTTTAGTCTCTGTGCAAAACATTGTAGGTTCTCAACTTTGTTTTCTTGAGCTTGTAGCCTACTATGGCCAAAATGAAAGGACTGGGTGAGCAGTACCAATGCACTGGCAAATGCACTCTTCTCTACA
This sequence comes from Xenopus laevis, assembly GCF_017654675.1. Taxonomy (NCBI): domain Eukaryota; kingdom Metazoa; phylum Chordata; class Amphibia; order Anura; family Pipidae; genus Xenopus; species Xenopus laevis. The sequence continues at coordinate 90,517,212 of NC_054376.1, read as the reverse complement.
TCATCTCCCAGTTGTGATCATTCATTCCTCAATTTCTTCAGTCTAAGGGGCAAATTCACTAACCGGCGTAAATTCGCCTGGACAACGCTAATTCACGAAGATCCGAAGTTGTGCACAGGGTAACGAACGCTGGCGAAATGATGCTCAGCACTTCGTAGTTATGCTAGCGCTGGCTAATTAGCATACGGCGTGCAGTTAAAGTACAATGGCTGTATATGCTGCATCAAATACACTACACTACACAAGGCCAGGGAACCTTAATAAAATTATATAAAGTTGTTATAATGCCCTACACATGTGCCCACAGTATAGTTTAGGTGCCATATGTTAGCAAATGTAGGGGGGAAGGAGGGATCTTTTTCAGTCTATCACCCTTTAAATAGGAAAAAACGCCAGCGTTTTTTGGGACTTAGAAAAAATTTCAATTTTTTTGCACTTCGTCTGGTCTGAGGTGGCGAAGGCAAGTCTGGCGATAGAGGTAACGTTCAGTAATATCAAAAACTTAGTGAATTTGCGTAATAACATTACCGAAAATTTGTCTGGTGTTAGAGGGCGAAGTTGCGCCAGAGTCTATCTCCTTGGCGAAATTACGCCAGCTACCATAAGTAAATCAGCAAAGTGCCGAAATGACTTCACGCTAGCGAATTTTCGCCAGCGTTAGCCACTTTGCTTTTTAGTAAATTTGCCCCTAAAGGTGGCCATACACTTGAGTTGACAGCTTGTTGAGGATAAAAAACAGCCAATCAGGCACAGCTTTTAACAGCAAAAACATTTCAAAATACCTTTTGAAACATGTAAATGTTATAATTAATGTATATTGGAGGACCCCTTTAATAAACTGTTGCATTCAGTAAAAGCAATTGCACAGTTTATAGAGGTTTTTAATGCCAAGTTTATAGTGTTTCCAGATTATATAGAATTCAGGAGAAATTCAATCTGTTTAGGGAAGTCTGTATTTTAAGTTTAAACAAATATTGATGTTAGTGGGAAATATATATATTGCAAACTCTGGCAAAGCTGTCTCCTTTCTATCAAACCTATCCAAGAGATTTTTTTTCAGTTTTACTTTTTGTGGTATTACCTTCCATATCATATAAACTGAGCTGTTCTGTTCACACCTTATGCATAAAAACAGATGATGTGGTTCAGGCGCCTAATTATATATTTAATTTGTTCTGCAGCATATTGTTAAAGCTGTTCTTGCAACATGAAAGCAAGTCCTTGTAACACATTAGTCCATTTTTTCTTCCTGAACTATGCTGCCTTTGTCCTTTGCAGAATGTGAGCCAATTGAAGCAATTGCTAAGTTTGACTACATTGGAAGATCTGCCAGAGAGCTGTCGTTTAAAAAGGGGGCCTCGCTTCTCTTGTATCACCGCGCATCCGAAGACTGGTGGGAAGGAAGGCACAATGGGATAGATGGCTTGGTACCCCACCAGTATATTGTGGTGCAAGACATGTATGTCATATTAGCAGAGGAAGCTGCACTGTTGTGTAATATTTCTGTAGTACAGATATAAGGCTCCAAATATTGCATATGTATCTATATATTAAATTATTTGTGAACATTTGAAATGTATCTATGTAGAATTATTCAGAAAGCATCAGGAATAGAGTCTCTGTTAAATTTAATTGAATTCATAGAAGATGTGGCTTAGTTATATAATACATGTTATAAATAACACAACTGAATAAACCTTCAAGCAGCCAGCACATGTGCCTAGGATTGACACAGGGGCAGTGCTTTGCTGGGGCACATCTGTTTACTTATGTTTATGACCATGGACCTCGCATAGGCTTATGGCACACTGTGTTTTCTGCATCAGTAAAACAACCTGTTCTGTCTTTCATTACTTTTATTGGAAACCTGATAAGTGGGACTATGCCAAAAACATGCTTTTATAATGAGTGACACATACTTTTGCAAGTTCTTGTTTACACGGTGGAGGAATGTGGAATATGAATATTATTTCTCTCTTCTTTTAATATATTTTCACTTCTTTATACTGAATTCTAAGGTTTGTCTGTCTCTGTTTCTAATTGTTAGGGATGATACTTTTTCTGATACGCTGAGTCAGAAAGCAGACAGCGAGGCAAGCAGTGAGCCTCTAACAGAGGATAAGTCATCATCCAAAGATTTGACTTCTCCAGCTGACCATCACCCTGATTTCTATGTAGCCCGGTAAGTCTGGCTTCTATGCCTGTGTAAAGCCCGATATAAAAAGAAATAGGACGGAATGGGCCTGATTTTTAAAGGCTTTTTAGTTTCTTGTTTTTAAACAGTCATTTTACCATCCTTAAAAATTCAGAAATAACTGCTAAATCACTGGCCAATATTAGCCGACTGATATTTTTCTGTTGCATTTGTAATAATGCTTATTATAAGCGGACGCAGTATGACTGATACCTACAATGTAAAACTTCCTCTTCCTTTTGCAATGTAACATAGCCCAGCCTGTGTCTAATGGACAGAAAACTTCTAATCTATCTCTGTAAGCTGAGAGGAAGCATTTATAAGTAAATTATAGGATACAGACTAGTTGGAGAAAAACTATTGCTAACAAAAACAGAGTTTTATATGGGGTTGTGTGTATTAGTGAGCTATTATGGCAACGATCCTCTTTTGATATTGGTTGGTGGTGCTGCTTACACACATAATGAGTTCTTGAAAACACATGTAGTTCATCTGCAGAGGCCGTGACACCATGCTGGAGACAAAGACTGGAATATTTAGAGACAGAGTTGGTCCTGAAAGCCAAATCTGATCATGTTTCTAAGTGAAGAAATATACGGAATGAGCAAGAGCACACCCTACACTGTACATATATACAAACTGAACAAAAATATATAAAAAGCGGTGTTGTGGGAGCACTCCAATGCTAAATAAAATACACAAGTACAATGAAAGTCCTGATTTGCCCAAATTAGCAACAAACCTACAGAAACGAAGGGCTTTGATCAATGCACATTCCCTGTTTCACTAGTCATGTAGTATCTGTGCAAGTGCATGCATTTACAAAAACATGGCTTTTCAGTTACAAAGTTATGATCATAAAATTGACAGACCACCATCCCACGTCAAGGTAAACTCCATATGGTGATCTTAACTATTCAGCACTGTTGTATTGCCAAAACTCCAACCGGATCTGTTTTCACTGAAAAGTATATATAATGTTGTTAATATAGTAAGTATACACCTTGGTAATCATAATTTATTTTGTCTCTATTTCAGGCAAAGACGGAGAGCTGACCCCCCTCCTTCTTCTCGTCGTTCGGGAAGGACAAATGAGAGCCACTGTCCCGTGCACCCTAGCCAGTCTGGCAAATCTGTAAGCAATCACACTTCAGTGGAAATTGGAACTTCCAATATGAACCTGTCAAGTCATTGCAGCCCACGCGCTCTTTTGCAGAATCGCAACTTAAACACTGACAGTCCAGAACGTAGACGCAAACCTGGTCACGGAAGTTTGACCAACATCAGTAGGCATGAGTCTTTAAAAAAGATAGATAGCCCGCCAATAAGAAGATCCACATCATCAGGGCAATATACAAGTTTTAATGATCACAAACCTCTTGACCCAGAAACTATTGCTCAGGTATGTAGAGGGAATTATTATTCATAGTCCAAAGTACTTCAGCTCTCGGCGCTCCTGTTTAATATTGGACATCATGCTTTCAAAATCCATGAATGTTGTCTGTGTTCACAGTCCAATGAATAGTATTCTTGTGCATTGTGTAACTTCCTTTGTAAGTTCTTTTTGCATCTTGTGCATTGCTGTGCATTTTAGGCTTGGCAACAAAAAATAAATGAAGTTTTTAGCCCTGAATTATGTAAGCAACTGTCCTATATACATTATCTGTCTGTTTGTGTGCCCTATAATGTATAGGTATGGGATCAGTTATCCGGAAACCTGTTATCTAAAAAGTTCCAAATTACAGAAAGACTGTTTCACATAGACCCCATTGTATCCACATTTTAAAAAAAATATTTCCTTTTCTCTGTAATAATAAAACAGTATCTACTTGATCCAAACTAAGATAATTTATCAGCCTATTGGGTTTATTTTATGTTTACAAGAATTTATAGTACACTTAAGGTCTAACGATCCAAAGATCTGTTATTAAGAAAACCCTAGGTCCCTAGCATTCTGTATAACGGGTCCCATACCTGTATATTTTGATGGGATATTTTCATGTAAAAAGAAGTATGTATAAATAATTATGTTTACTATAATTATACAGCTTTACCAATTTTATATTTTACAACAAATGTTCTAGACATGGGGAGTGGCTGCCCTGTAGATTGGTGCCTGGGGCACAGGAGATTTAAGTGGTTTTCGGGAGACCACAATGAGTTGGCCTCAGTCCAGGAGCAACCACTCATTTCATATAAATGAATAAATCCATGCAATTTATGCAAGCTTTCACATTTACTCATAAGTTATTGTCTGGATCACAATGTGCAGTAACCTACAAATAGGTTTTTTTTTAAAGTTCCAGAAACTTTCATGTTTGATAACTTTGCTGTATTGCGCATTATATTAGACACACCTTTTAGTTTATTTTGCTGTCCCTTTAACTTCTGTATGACTTGTCCAAACTTCATGTGAGCATAATGGGGTCTCTGGGATTTGTTAGGGTGTTTTATTTGTAAAATACTCTGCATGATTTCATTCTGGGTTAAAGATCACTGTGGGTTTACAGAGTCCAGCTCCCTCTTGTCTGTACAGATGAGAAAGGGCTTATGTCCAAAACAGCTTGTACCACAGTACCATAAATAAAAGGACACAGTAGAAATTAGTTGAACTCTGTTTCTTGTCAGTTACACCAAGAATTTTATTGGTTATTGGTTTACACCATACAAGGGTATTCATGAGCCTAATCATGTTATGTATAGCATTTTTTTCTGTGCACATTTAAGAATTGTGTGCTAAATTTATAGTATACGAGTCCTGTAATTATCCTAACAAGAAAAAATATGCCTTATCCTGGAAAGAATAAATGATCTTTTGTTTTATGTATATGTTCTTTGTGTGGGCATGCTGGCTAGTGTTTGTTCTTTGTTCTTAAGCAGGATATTGAAGAAACCATGAACACAGCCCTGAATGACCTGCGTGAGCTTGAGCGTCAGAGTTCTGCCAAGTATGCTCCAGACGTTGTGCTGGATACATTAGATCAAGTCAAGAACTGTCCTACAACAGCATCATCCACAGAGTCCCTAAGTCCACTACACAATATTGTACTAAAGAATGTTGAGCCTCAAATTCGCCGCAGCACCAGTACTTCTAGTGATGCCATGAGTACATTTAAGCCCATGATGACACCTAGGATGGGAATCCAGCTGAAACCTCCTGCATTAAGGCCAAAACCGATCGTTCTTCCAAAGACTAACCCTGGAATAGGGCCATCTCAAACTGCACAAGGGCCAGCAGACAAATCCTGCACAATGTAATCTTATGTTACAAACCTTTGGATCAAGGTGTGAGGAACATGTTAGTAACTGGAGTTGCCATGCTTTTTTAGTTAGTAGTGTCAAACCTCTGTAAATACACTAGGGCATTTAGAAACCAACTGGACTGTTTAAATGTGCTGTTTACAACCTTAGAGACACATAGATATTACTTGAAGATTTAATGCTGCACAATTTGTATAGAATGCAACACAGATCACAGATGGCTTCCCACTTCCCACTAAAATATATCAAATGTTGCCATTGCTTATGCATATATTTCAGCAGGATTGAAACATAGATAGGTGTTTTTATTTTACAACTCATAGTGAATATGGAATCTGTAGCTGTCTGTCAGGTTTGAGGGGTAACCTAAAAGCGAATTGTGGTTTTAGCACCTCTTCTTAACATTCCTCTGGGGCCTTACTGCTCAGTCTATACATTTCAAAGTAGCCATTGACTCATTGCAAATAATTACACATCTAGAGAAAATAAGGAAAGAAGCAAGCTTTTGTTTTGGATAATGAAAATGGAGTTAATTATTTAATAAAATGTAGCTGTGTGTGTTTGTTTTTGCCTGGAAAAGATGTTTCTTGCATCTAGGAGAGGTCCAAATGTATAAGGTATATGCTGCATGTACAATTTGCATACAATGTACGGTACCTCTGTATTTTTATATTGATAGATATACAAAGAGGCACAAATGTACACACTGTACATGGGGGAGCAAATACTTCCTCAGCATGTCCTTTGCCATAAAGATGGCAAAAGCAGAAAATCATTTTCTAGTTGCTTATCCTTTGGAGTTAGCTCAGTACTAGAGAAATGAAATTATGCAGCCACAGTATTAGCAGTGAATCTCAGTCCTGTCAGCATGGCTGGTTATATTGGCATTGTTATATTTATATATATTGCAATTTTATTATATATTTAATCTGTTCATTCTTTCTTTTATTTTTCGTGTGTGTATCGTGTTGAATTCAGAGGACATATTTACAGAAGCTATATCCTTTCTTGAAATATGTGAGGGCACATAATAACAAACATTATAGGATACAAATACTAGTATTCATTTTATAAATTTATGCAGCACATACCTTAAGGTTCAAGGGCCTTGCATTGTTTTGAAGGCTGAGAAACATACATTGGTACCACATGTATGTATTTTGTTACTGTGTCTTACAAGACATTTAAGACTTTTTATTTTTTGTATACATGTTATTGAGATGTATGCTTTGCATATACCAAGTCACAGAGCCACTCAAATACTGGGAACATTCTTTTACAGGGGGCATTTCCTGTATCTAAATAGAAGAGAAGTTGTTTGTAACACAGTTGTGCATTTCTGCAGTCCTACTGTAGTACTGAGCATGGCATAGAAAGACCACTAACATTAACCAACCAATTGCAGCGAGCAGCAGCCGTCTCCATGTACAATAATCAACCCATGGCTCATTAACTGTCACATTAATGGAACTCCCAGCATAAGGTAACCAGATCATGTGTCTCTTATTTTCTGTGGTTTACATGTTAGTGCTATACCTCTTCCCTGCAGTCTCGAGCCTTTCATTTAAGCTGAGCCCAGTAACAACAAAGTAAGGAACAAACTGGAATAACCTGCTGTCCGTTATTCAAGTGCAAGCCTAACCTGGTACTGTTCTTTCCTATGATTGAACATGTCAAAGTGTATACATCTTCAGAAACAGTTGGGAATTAGTGTATTTACATAATTGTTATGGATTGTGTTATGCTTATATTAGATTTTAGTGTAGTACAAGAATATGTTGAAAACAGTGTATCTGCTGAATGAGCTTCAAGTTTTGTGCGTAGTTTGATGGTTCTAGGTATGTAGAGTACTGTCGGTGGATTCGTATAATGGGAAGCAGACATTTGCAACCCAGAGGCCGATGCTGGGAAATCCTGTGCTGCGCACACTCAAAATTCCCAGGAACGAGGAAGCTCACGCACAGCGTATTGTCAGCATTGGCCTTTTACTGTCAGCTTGATGAACTGCAGTACTGTAGTGTTCTTTTCTGTTGACTGTTAACTTTGTGTCAGTGTACATCTGTAGTATGTACATGTGAAAGTGCCTTTAATCTTTTAGAGGAACTTCAGATTTTTTTCATTTCTGAGTTTTACATTTCCATGACATTCAGTTGCATTCTCAAAGAAAAAAAAAAAAACCTCAAGTTTAAAAATAAAACCTTAAAAAAGATGTATTGTTAATCTGTCGTGATGATGCACTTTTATGTATAGTACTGTACATTTTGGCATGTACCATTGCAGGCTTCAGTATCCATACAGGTTTGTTCCTAGTACTTCTTTATAATAAATGATATAGTTCTGTCAGCCCCTATCTTATTTCTCTGATTTGTGTTGTCTCTTACAGTATGTGTTTGCATTGTATTCTAGCAATACTGCAATGTCGGTGCTGGGACATGTGCTTGAGTACACATGGGTAGGGTCTTTCTCAATTAAGCAAAACTCTGAACAAATTAAATTTAATGAATAAAAAAAAAATTTTTTCAAAGCACTGGATTATAAAACGTATAATTCGAAAAAAAACTGCAGCAATAACAAGTCATTAGGGTAAGTATATACCAGCTTTGCAAAATCTTTTGGAATGGTTATATCTAGTGGTATAATGTCTGGGTTCTCCTTTCGCTGCCTTCACCTCTTCAGTCACACCAAACACCCAAATCATTCTGTTTCTGCTTCACTAGCACTGATGGCAAAGGGCAGTGAAGATCAGGCCCGGACTGGCAATCTGTGGGTTCTGGCAAATGCCAGAGGGGCTGCTATAAGGTCCCATAGAAAGTCAGTATTTAGTGGGTTGGTGGGAGCTGTTTGGGCCTCTGTGTATCTGAAATGCCATGGCCTATTTTAATTCTCAGTCCGGACCTGGTGAAGATGGAAGTATACAGCACACCCCATGACCATAAGGCCCCCCATTAAGATGTTTGTGCACTTCAATTTTCAAAAAGTCCCACACATTTATTGTTGACTTTACATCAGGGCTGTGCTCATTATAGAACATCTATCCATCTGTTCTTGGGCCACTCTGGTTATTTTGGCATCATGTTTAGCCTCATTGTCCTCTTGAGAGATGAACCAGCTCCTGTTTGTACCTGGAAAAGGTTCTATTGCAGCATTTTCCTGTATTTAGTACCATTCTTTTTTCACTGTATGATTTTCTGATCCCTATATCTCTTTCAAATAACTTGAAATCAATTGAAAATCATTTATAAAAGTCTGAATTTATCTCAATATTATCTGAAAAAAACTCCAATACCAAATTCGTACATTTTTTTTTCTCCTTATTTATCAATACACTTTCCAGAAAATTTTGTTTGCAGGAAAAAAATAATTTTTTTCGTATTTTTGCCTGAAAAACCCCAAAAACTTTATTGCACGAAACCCAGCGCAGATGAAAAGATCTTTGGGACTTCTCCCATTGACTTATATGCAACCTCGGTAGGTCTGACATGCCGGATTTTCGGATTCTGGCTTTTTCCATCCTCGGGGTATAATAAATTCCAAAAAAATTGTGTTTTTTTTAAAATTCCAATTTTATACTAAAAAAGCAAATTTTTTTGGATCTTCTGCATTCAGAGTTAACCCCCTAAGGTTGAACTGCAAGCCCAACTTAAAGATCAGTTAAGATGAGATTTAGTTAGATATTCTTGGGAATATAAATGACTGATACACCATGGGCCCAATTTTTAAAAATGTGTGATTAGAGCTCACCAGACGAGGTTAGAAACAAGCCTCAGGCAGCAGCGCCCCACCGGTTACCAGGGAAGGCAAAAATGCTGCTTCTTTTACCTTTAAAAGACAAACTTTTGGTTTTCAGACGGCAAATTTGGTTCTTCTAGTGCAGAAAGTGCAATTGTGCTTCTCTGCACTAGCGTTATGGACCCCCTCCGGCGTGTGATGTTGGGGGACATGGCAGCAGCACGCCGCACAAGGGCCAGGATCACCCCTGGAGCTCACCACAGAAAAACTCATCTGCTTTCTATTCATTTCTATGGGATTTTTAGAATCATGTTTATCAAGTGGTGAACTCTAACTTTCACACAATCTCATAGAAATGAATAGAAAGTGGGTGAGTATTTCTGTGGTGGGCTCTAATTTCAGATTTTCATAATTCTGCCCCTAATATTTTACTATATCTCTAACTTTGATGTTAACCCTGACCAAAGGTTGGATGGGTTGAACTAAAACATGTTACTTAGTGCTTTTGAGTGGGGAATTGAGTGCTTTTGATTAGTAATTAATACAGATAATTACTACATGGCAGCACAGAAACCAGTGCAACTAGCATCAGAATTTAATAAGCAGCCCTGTAACTTCAGCTTATATTACATTCCAACCCTGCATTGACCCCGCCCAAGAGGCAAAGCCCACTCCGGCCTCCTGTCTGATCCGCAACTTCCCACAGTCCTACCTGCTTCTTGCAGCCGTACCGGTGGTCAGGGAGGAAGGTAAGAAGATGCAAGGAACAGGTCTGGGTCAGTGGGGCCAACAAGGGCCAGGGCCCACCAGTTTTTTTTCCCAGTGTGGGCAAACTGAATTTTCTGCTTATGGCAAATAAGGCAGTTTAGCTATTTTCATTTTTAAGGTTTAGTTCTACTTTAATGTGTTTGTCATGTGAAGTATTAAAACAGAAATGAGAAATGGCTGATATGTTACAGAAATAGAAGGATGAGACAGTTGCTACAGTAGCAGAAAAGAACCTGGATACAGGAACCTGAATATGTTTTTTAGATTTAAGCACAAGCAAAAGGTCTGGCATTCTGCTTTAACGTTAATTAACAATAAATAAGTAAAAAAGTCCTCCTTTTATTCATGTATCATTTGTCAGGTTCCATTTATGCCCCTCTAGAGCAGGGTTCCCCAACCAGTAGCTCCCGAGCAACATGTTGCTCACTAAGCCCTTGGATGTTGCTCCCAGTGGCCTCAAAGCAGGTGCTTATTTTTGAATTCCTGGCTTGGAGGCAAGTTTTGGTTACATAAAAAATAGGTGTACTGCCAAACAGAGCCTCCTATAGGCTACCAGTCCATATTGGGGCTACCAAACAGCCTCACAGCTCTTATTTGACATCCCCATGGACTTTTTCATGTTTGTGTTGCTCTCCAACTCTTTTTTTACATTTAAATGTGGCTCACGAGTAAAAAAGGTTGGGGACCCCTGCTCTAGAGGGAAAAGGTTTAAGTATTTCCCTTGTAATACTGAGGTCACGCATCTGATGAGAATGAATGTGTAGGTGAGAATGGATGTGTAGGTGTAATGTGCCTCTCACTGGGAACTGCCTGAATGGGAAATGGATGTGTGGGATAAGTAATAATAAAGTTCCATAGCACAATCATATTCCATAAAAAGGCAAAATGTTGAGTTTAGCAAGTGCGTGTGAGTCACAGTGAGACGCAGGTTGTATCACACGGAGACAAGCTCATACAGCAACCTGCACTAGGAATCATGGGGGATGTAGCAGTCCAGTCAGGGATGACATTTGGAGTCTCTGATTGGCTGAAGGGGATGTTACCGGGCAGATCATTATTGTTGGCTGTACTGATGTGATTCTCAGTGGGTCAGCACAATCCACACTGTAGGCTTAATTCCCCACAAGATTTATGCCTCTGTTCATTTCACTATGCAACTGAAATCAATGAAGACAGTCAATATATGCAATAGTAATAGTTGACTTGTGGTTACACATTCAGATCGCACTATTAAAGGAGAACTAAAGCCGAATAGTGCAAGAAATGCTGAACTTACTGTACCAGCCCAAATGTTCAGCAGCCCCATAACAGTTATGACCCATGCCTTTAGATGTATCCACAGTGTCACCATACTTCTGCAGCACTTCCCATCATAGTCTGGTGCCCGTATGAACAGCAGCAGTGTAGCAATTTGGGAATGCGCTTTGCATTTAAAAGGATGTCAAAAATGCAGATGCAATGGCTGCTTCTGGCTATGGTATTTATTTTGGTTGATTCTCGTCCCTGACACTTTGATTGTTCTTATTTCCTCTATAACCACTCTACATTGTGATCCAACATGTTTATCTCACTTTAAATATTAGCTGTTGGCCTACCATCCCTTTCCCTGTGAGAACATCTGCTTGTCTACCTGTATCTTCTCCAGTTTGACACATATGCTCCATTGAGATCATTCCTGTCCTTGCCTTCAGGTTTGAAAGTGCAGTGATGATCAACCAGTAGCTCTTGAACAACATGTTGCTCTCCAACCCCTTGGATGTTGCTCCCAGTGGCCTCAAAGCAGGTGCTTATTTTTGAATTCCAAGCTTGAAAGCAAGTTTTAATTGCATAAAAACTAAGTATAATGCCAAGTAGAACCTCTTGTAGGCTACCAGTCCACATAAGGGCTGCCAATCACAGCCCTTATCTGGCACCCAAGGGACCTTTTCATGCCTGTGCTGCTCTCCAACTCTTTTTACATTTTAATTTGGCTCACAGGAATTAAAGGTTTGGGGACCCCTGCCTTAGTGGAAGGTTCGGGGGTGGTTCATCATCTGCTGGACTTCATCAGCTTGCAACACTCTGCTTGCACAGCCTATGCAGTATATATAAAACTGGTGTTTTGTCCCTGATACATAGTGTCTTGGCATTGCTTTGCATGGAACCTCCTTTGGTTCTACTGGAGCAATACCAAATAGGACTTTACTTGTAGCCCCCTGCCATTAAAACTCCGCTCAAGACATGGAATATACTTATATACTGTACCTTCAGGGATTCTTGTCAATGAGACCCAAGTGCTTGTCTCCCTCTGTCTCCCTTACCAGTATTTCCGGTTCAGGCATATCTGAACTGATCCAACTGGAAGTGTTAGATGGTACAATTCCATTTACAACCACTATTAGATGGAATTCTTTCCGGAGTGCCTTGTTTATTAAATATTGAAGCTATACACTATCCTATATGCGCATTCTCTTTGGTTCCATCATGTTCCACTAAACTGGCCCAACCAACACTATGAGGAAATAACAGGTAACTTATGTGGCGTCCTGATTTGTGCTAGAGATTGTAGTTATTCACTGACAGTAAAACTATACCCCCAAAATGAATACTTAAGCAATAGTTTATATCAAATTAAGTGGCATGGTAAAGAATCAAACTGGAATATATATTTAAGTAAATATTGTCCTTTTACATCTCTTGCCTTGAACCACCATTTTGTGATTGTCTCTGTGCTGCCTCAGAGATCACCTGACCAGAAATACTTCAACTTTAACTGTAACAGGAAGAAGTGTGGAAGCAAAAGACACAACTATGTTAATTGGCTCATTAAACCTAACATGCATGGTTTGTTTGTGTGCACCGTGAATCATACGATCCCAGGAGGCTGCCCTTATTTTTTAAAAATGGCAATTTTCTATTTATGATTACCCAATGGCACATACTATTAAAAAGTATATTATTTTGAAAATGGTCTATTTATATAAAGCAGGATTTTACATATGAGCTGTTTTATGCAATATATTTTTATGTAGACCTACAGTACATTGGGGGGTATAGTTTTCCTTTAAAACGAGCGATGGCTGGAGTTTTACATAGGGGACTGGTGCTGGAGCAGTAATAACACATCCTCTAGTCATAATCTACCATTCTAACAGGCAGGTCTGGATTTGGCAGATACTGGAAGAACTCTACATGTGTGCACATGTAATGGTAACTGTGAGTTTGGTGAAAGAGTAAAAATTGAAAATGGCTGAGCTTGGGCCCATGGTTGCCATATAAGAAAATCTTAGAGCATAGAATTACATTCCATGACAATTCCATGCTTCCTTCTTTGTAACAGCAGTTTGAGGTAGGTTCTTCCATGTTTTAGCACAATAATAGCTAATGCATAAAATGAGGTCTGAACAGAATACACTTGCTGACATGGGAGAACTTGACAGGGATGCATGGAGCCCTGACCTCAATCTATCAGAAACTATCTGTAAGATAAACTAGTGTACTAACTGTCAGTAGGTGTGCCTTAACCAGAACAGTAAAATAATGTTTGATATATAAATAAATGATGATGATGATGATCCCAATGTTATTAATAGAGAAAAAAGATTACAATATAGGAAGGTATTTTTTTCCAGAAAAGTGTCAGTCTGCATTTCCCCAGAAGCTCACGCACTGAGGTGTAAGTGCATCAATTTAAAAGAAAAAGAAAGCAGTGGGGAGGGGGATTTCAACACTATAGAGGAAACATACCTGCTTCCTTTATAGTAACGCCAGTGGGCACAGGGGCCCATAGAGGTAAGGTGGGTGGGACTAAGACAAGAGGTCCTCTGCACTCAACGACATTTTGTGCATTGAGCTAGCAAAAAATAAATTGCCCTCCTCTTTACACAAAACAGGGATTGTTTATCCATATATTTCATCCCTGGTCTGGCCAGTCCTATACTCAATTTCATCTGATTCATTAAGAATCCTACTGCTTCCTTATACATTAATTAACTAGTGATGTAGCTACTGGGGTGTAGAACTGGCCAGACCAGGGATGACTTTGATGTAATTGACCAGATTGAAAATATTTTGGTTAGGCACAGTCACACCACTAGTCTGTAAGACAGTAGGAATTAAACAATGTGCAACCTGCAATGCTCCACCTCCCTGTGAGAGGGGCATTGAGAATTACAGTTAAACAACAATAGAGGTCTGGGTTACTAAAAATCAAGGATGAAGAATCTAAGAATTATTACAGCTTTAGCATTTCACTTTTATACTTTTGCTGGGGAGATTTTGTGTTCCCTTGTGCCCTAGAATGTTAGTTTTCCAACATCACATACCTAAGAATGCATCCAGGTTTTGGCATATTCAGCCCTACCTCTCGAACCATGCCGTACCTCATGCCATTACAGGCAAAAGACAACGCTTGTACTTTGAGCCAGTAACTGAAATATGAGAAAATAGTGGGAATGCAAAAACAAGTCAGGAGCGCAGCAAGTGCTGGAGGAGCAATTCAAATTCAATGAAAGTGGAGGCAACTTGTTTGCATTTATTTAACATATGACTGCTGGGAAGCCGTTTGTTTTCCAGATGGAATGAGTGCAGCTGGCACATGAAAGAAGGAACGACTAGCCTGGCACAATGTGGAATCTAGCACACTTGCAACACACACCCCATCCTGGCTGCTCAGTGTCTGAAAGAGTCTTGCATTTCACATTCAAGGGAAAATTATAGTATTTATTTAGACATAGTTGGTGGCTGATAAGGATAATTAAGCCCGTCGGCTAGATTGTAAATCGCTGGCGGGATGGCACTCAGAACGCTTCGTTTTCCGACGTTGCCCGAAGCTTCCTCATTAGTTGCCCCAAAGAAGAGGAGATTTGTCGCTGGGCAACTTATCTCCCCAAATCTGAGTGTGTGTCTCTGTCCTAAATCCCCAGAAAAGCACCAAAAGTGGTGATATTGAGACAAAATAATCGTGGAGACAGCATTGTAAGATTTCCTCCATATACACACAGACCTCTATCTCCACTTCTGGGATTTTGTCTTTTAAACAGAACAGTTTGCAGATTTTGTCTCTCACGCAACATTTTCGCAACATTTTTTCTGAATTTGTCTTTATCTCTCCTAAACCTCTCAGTGTGTCATGAGGTGACTCTCAGCTGTACATTATCACAAATGCATTACCATTATTTATCTCATGTCGGAACATGTGCAGTAATGCAAGAACCCAGTTGAACTTCGTGTGTGTTCATTTTTGTAATTGCTATTTTTTTTTATTGCAAAACAGTTTTCAGGCCCTCCACATTTAATTTTCTTTTTGAATTTCAAACTGCTGCCTGGTTGCTGTGGAAATGAACCCCTAGTTACCAGATAATTTAAGACCAATTGGGTATTTCGCTGCCATTGGATTGATGAAGCCTAAGGGGCAGATTTACTAAAGGGTGATTCGCCAGTGTTACCACTTTGTTACCACTTTCAGGCACTTTGCTGATCTACTAACAGGCGCAGGTGTAACTTCACTAGTGAAAGAGACAGATACTAGCAGTCATTTGCACTCTATCGCCAGGTGTTTTTTCGCTCTGGCGAATGGATGTTACTCCGGAAATTCTCTGAGATGCGGATTTTACTGAACGTTACCTCTTTCGCCAGACTTGCCTTCGCCAGCTCAGACCAGGTGGAGTGCATTGGAGTGCATAGATCTTCCTCATTCTTCTGGTACTTACATCAAATTTTTAGTGGAAAAGTCCAAAAAACGCTGGCGTCTTTTCCTTTTTTTCAGAGTGCAAAAGATTGGGTACCCGGCTTCCCCCCTACATTTCCTAACATATGGAACATAAACCATACACTGGGCTCATGTGTAGGGCATTATAACAACTTTATTTTCTTTATTAAGGTTCCCTGGACTTGTGTAGTGCCAGAGTTTCGTGCCCTGGACGCAACTTCGCATTTTAGTAAATTAGTGTTGTCTGAGCGAATTTTCACCTGGCGAAGTGTTGCAATGGCTGCGAAGCCATCGCTGGTGAATTTTCGCCACTTAGTAATTTTGCCCCAACATAAAGAATTAAAAAAAGACCAGTTGCAATTGGTCTTCAAATTCTGCAGTCTATCCTATGCTTAATTTAAGTGAATAAAAATAATATATGGGAACTACATACTGTAATACATTTACATGTAACACTTTCAAAAGTTCAGCGTCGGTCCTAGAAAGCAAATTATATTGATTTGAAAATACTGTTCAGTTTGTAGGACTTTTTTTTGACCAACGTCATTAATGTCTAATATATTCTGCTTTACACAATAGATCAGAGGGGCTGAATTATCAATTAACCAAAGATCCCACCGATCTAACCAAGTACTGGGCAATGGAAAACATGACGTCTGCTTCATAGAGCATTGTTTTATAATTATAGTAGAGAAATAACTGTAGGGATGGCCGTCCACTCACCCCTTCTCCTGTGCTTGGTGTGCTCCCAAATGAGGGCAGTCACCAGCTGCTCATGCTTTTACTTTGAGGTTGTTATCATTTAGATCTGCTATGCTGATGGCAAACCTGCCCAGGAGTAGACATTTATCACAGACACGCTATTCATGTATGGGAAATGGAACACTTTACTTGCATCAAAAGAAGTTGGGGGGAAAAAAGGTTTTGCATCTTTTTGTCAGGTACTTAAATGCGGCTGAACGGCTGGCCATATGTGTTCACCCTTTAATAATGCTGAAAATTCCCCACTCAAACACATTCTTGAGCCTACTCTTCCTTCAGATGAAAGGCAAGGCAAGTCTGAGCAGCAGCTGTTGGGGCCCAGACTGTGGTGCTGGAGACAATATGTCCCCCTAGGGCCCATAAAGAGCCATTACATATAGAATAAAGCAGCTGTCCAACATATCACTAGATATAGCTGCTGGATGGTGAGCAAACCCCTATAAATAAAACTTTCTCATAAAGGGACTGATCCCAAGCCAATCAGCACTTTGCTGTGCTTGATCTACAATTCCCAGAATCACTTCATAGTTTTCAGTCATTGGTGGATGCCAGAAGCTGTAGATTAAGAATGGCCATAGAGCCACAGGTTGGACAGTGTAGCATTTATGCAATAAAACGCTTCTATGTACAGTAGTTAGTTTAATGCTTCATCCGATATTCATTAGCGACCTGCCTAATTGTCTTCATTTCTTTATATGCAGTATTTGATTGTCATAATGACTGTTACTACGTTATAATTCATATTAAATCAATGAAAGCAATTTCTCTTGGAATTTATTGCTTTAAACAAGTGCTAAGTCATCAGTATCACCGGCCAAGCCAGTCTCTCCATCCTTTCTGACTGTCAGGGAAAAGTAAGAGATCCCATTCAAGCACAGCTGCCAGCATTTATTATTGTGCCTATACATGCACACACTTACATCAATGCTATCAACCTGCTGTTCTCTAGCAAAAAGCTGCCGTGGGGGGGTGATGGGAGTTAAAGTGCAACATGGAGCATCTACTTTGGGAAGCCCAGACCATTTCTTTATTGCCTGTCTAATTATATTCAAGTTGACCTGCTTAAGCAGGTGGTTCACCTTTAAGTTAACTTTTAGTATGTTTAGTAGAATGGCCTATTCCCAGGGCTGGAACTAATGGTAGGAAGAAGAGGCAACGGCCTAGGATGCAACGTTAGGGGGGGTGCTGGGCAGGTACCTGTTAAAGTGTCTTCTGCCTGCCCCTAGTCCATGTTCTCTGCCCTTGATTGCTTCCTCTCCCCCCCAAGCCGCCCCTCCCCCTCCACTCTTAAAAATTTAGCATCGTAGAGGGTCAAAGAAGGACCGCATCAATGAGCAATATAGTGATCTCTGCATTAGTGGAGCCAACCCATTTCTTGAGTTTGTTGTGGGCCTGATATGAAATGTTTGTTCTGGGCCCACAGGAACCTTTAGTGGCTCTAAATCTTATACAGAGAACCGTCCCTAACCTTGAGATCATTTTAGTGAATAGTTTTCAAGGTTTCCTAGCACAGCCTGTCTGAGTCTTAAACCCTCAGCTTTCAGTGGAACATTTAAATATCTAAATTTATTGCAAATAATAATGGTACACATCCGACACACACTCGGTTGTGTCACACAATAATGGTGTGCACTTGTAACAATTAACTCTGCACCACCTGCATATGAAGTCATTATCACAATTGTTCATGTGACTGATGCACTTTGTGTTCAGCCTAAACTAGTATTTAACAAACCCTACAACTTTCAGGAAAGAGATTTATTTCTATAAAGCTGCATGGTACATTGGTTTTTATATGCACAGTCAATCATACTCGCGGGGCCTAAGCTGACTCTTGATTTGCTGATTGGTGAACAAAGACTCTGGGAAACAATACTTGCTTTTGTGCATTTTATTTGTCACTCGCCATGTTTCTGCTACGGTACGCCTGGGACATGTGTGTCACATTTCACATGAATCCTGCTCCCATAGATCCTGTTTATCTATAAGCGGAGGAAAATGTAAATACTGAGAGGCCCAAATTATTTTAAATGTGTCTTGCATGAGCCTTTTGTGGGATCAGTATCTGGAAGCCTCTCCGCATGTAGTGCTTAGGGAAAGCAGTATCTGTACAGTGTCAGACTGGGACACCAGGGGCCCGCCCAAAAACCTTAGACCAGGGGCCACCTAAGAAAATTTAGGCCAGGGGCCCACTCTCAGTACTATCATTCTTCCTCTCTTCACTCAACTTCTATTCTCCTAGTTGTTATGTTTTGGGTAGCCGAGGATGAGTAGAGAATAACAGTGCTTTCTTAGCAGACTTCTGCAGCCATTACACAACAGTAACTTTCACTTTTAAGCTGATAGGAAGCATGCACAGCATTTGTATAAACACCACACTAGTCTCTTTAGTTATACATCATATAACGTATTATTCCATATATTTAGCCTCTTTGTTCTCATAGAAATAGGGAATGGCCATGAAATAGGCCAAATGTTTAGCAGCACAAGGGCCCACTGACACCTGGGCCCACCGGGAGTTTTCCTGGTATCCCAGTGGGCCAGTCCAACACTGTATCTGTATATAGATATAATGGGTACAGATCTGGCCGAAATAATGTTATTTTCTATGTTTTATAAATCTTCTCCTTGTATGAATATCAGAATAGAATTAGTGTGAAATACTTCTGACCACATCTAAACATTTTCCTAGGGAAGTAAATGACAGCAGGATATGTATTAGTTTTGACATAATTTACACTGCAGGAAGCCACAAATGCAAGATAAACAGGATTTGAGCAGTTTAGTGCAAACCCACTGCAATGAGATGAGGTCTAACACAGGAAATTGCAAGCTCCCTTAAATCCAGACAGATTTCAATCAAAGCATATATTACTGTATAATAACTGAGAAATATGCCAAACTCTTTCAGTAAATGATGAATTTATAAAGGCTTCTATGTAGTTCAGCTTACACTCAGAAGCAGGAGCACAGGCTCAGTATTTTGGTTGCCATGGCCAGTGACAGATTCCTCTCTGGGACTTTCAGAGACAGGTGATTGTTGATAAACATTTAGAATAAGTTCCAGTGACAAAAAGTCATGACTGACTAGAATGATGTTTCCATGGAAAAACATCATCGGCTTGGAGTTGTCAACTTTTAAAGGGGATTTAGCCATGGTTGAAAACTTTTATTAGCTCCTAAACTTCAAAACAAACAGCTTTCCCATAGATATTTATTACAGAGCTTGTACCAAGAAAAAAAATATAATTTTCTGACCTAAATGAACTTCGAAACAGTCGGCACTCACATTAAAAAAAAAGTCAAAATGCCTGAGTGCAGTCATAATATGTAACAGCAACGTCCGCACTCACAGGTCTCCAAAAATGAAAAGGTTATTTATTGAAAATAACTGGCTAGCACTCTAGCCTTTATAAAAAAAAAGTGATACATAAATACATATATAGGAACCCAAGAGCTGCACTTACAGTAAAAGCAGCCACTGTTTGCCCTGATGACTTTCCTGGGAGATGGCAGTTAGACAGGGATGTTCCATCCATTCTTATTATTACCATGTATTTTTGAGCGCCAACATATTGCGCAAATTTGCCTCAGGTTGCAGTACCCTTCGGGTTACCAGGGGTGGCAGAAAGCTTTTTGAAATCGGAAGTTCAGCTCTTCTAGTGCATTTGCAGCATCGCATTGGGGCTGAAACACCTCTGAATGGGGGAAGTTTATCTGAAAGAAGGACTGCAGGGGTGAAAATGCCATTTTACATGAACCAAGAAGACAGTAAATTACAGTTTATATCTGTTGCTCAATGTCAGAGACAAGTTAAGATGTAAGGGAAGCCCAGGCCAGTTGTTGGCTAACAAATGGGATAATGAACCGAAAAACGATGAAAAGAAATGGCTTGGTATATACAGTAGATTGTGTATACTTATTTGAAAAATAGTACGTTTGAGCTCCCTTATTCCATATTCTGTTAGGCTGCTAATCTGGCGTCAGAGGTTTTGCTTAAATACGGTTTGTGGGTATGACCTTTAGGTACTTTGGGGCAAATTTACTAAAGGGAGAAGTGACTAGTGCTGGCAAAAATTTGCCAGCGTGACGTCATTTCGGGACTTCGCCTATTTACTAACAGGCGCTGGCATAAATTCGCTAGCGAAGAAAATAGACTGTAGCGCTACTTCGCACTCTAACGTCAGGTGAATTTTTCGCTCTGGCGAATGGACGTAACTATGCAAATTCACTAAGATGCAGATTTTACTGAACATTACCTCTTGCGCCAGACTTGCATTCGCCACCTCAGTAGATAGGAGTTCCTCAAAAAAAAGTCCCAAAAAACGCTGGCGACTTTTCAGTTTTTCAGGGTGATAGGCTGCAAAAGATCATAATTTTTTTTTAGGGTACCCAGCTTCTCCCCCCTACATTTCCTAACATATGGCACATAAACTATATACTGGGCTCATGTGTAGGGCATTATAACAACTCTATTTTATTTTATTAAGCTTCCCTGGGCTTGCGTAATGTAATGTATTTGCTGCAACATATACGTCCATTGTACTTTAACTTCCCGCCGTGTGCAAATTAGCCAATGCTAGCGCAACTTCACTTTGCATGCCGAATTAACGCTAGCAAAACTTCGCCATCGTTTGGCACCCTGGACGCAACTTTGCATTTTAGTGAATTAGCGTTGTCCTGGAGAATTTTCGCCTGGCGAATTGTGTGGCAATGTGAGCGAAGCCGTTGCTGGCGACTTTCCACAGGTTAGTGAATTTGCCCCTTTATATTTTATTTGAGTTATAAATGGTTCACATACTAAACAGGGACATTGGGATCAGTATCAGCATCTCTGAGTAATCCCATATTGATGTTCTAGACCCTCTGGCATCAGTTAGTTTGAGGTTACATAGGAAAAGCATCATTGTGTCTGGTACAGCCTGTGTAATGTGCTCAATAAACTTTACTGAAATGAAGGGTTGTGTGTAATTCAGTAAACTGCTATCATTAAAAAAACTAAAGATAATTTGCGGAAATGTTGGGCCAAATTAATTTTGAAGGAAACAATTTCCATAAATTGAGTTTAAATTGAGTTTTCATGAGGACAGCCAGGAGAATTGTGCCAATATCAAATACTGTTGCTTTTATTTTTCTCCATTTGGAATCAACTGTAAACATTAGGACAGAAATATACCTTTCATGTGCTCTCTGGAATGCCCGATCTGTCTGCAACAAACTCACCGCTATACACGACCATTTCATTGCAAATTCCTTTAACCAACTCGCACTTACTGAAACCTGGCTTTCTCCTACTGACACCGCCTCACCTGCTGCCCTGTCCTATGGGGGCCTACACCTTAATCATACTCCCAGACCTGGTAACAGACCTGGAGGTGGGGTAATTTTGCTTCTCTCTCCCCGCTGTACTTTTAAAGTTCTTCCACTTGTTCCCTCTTTATCATTCTCCTCATTTGAGGCTCACTGCATTAGGCTCTTTTCTCCTGTTTCACTCTGCATTGCTGTTATATATCGACCACCAGGACCAACTGCACAATTTCTGGACAACTTTGCTGCCTGGCTTCCTTACTTTCTTTCATCTAACATCCCATCCATCATATTAGGTGATTTTAATATACCTGTTAACAACATTAACAACTCTTCTGTCTCTAAACTTCTTTCACTAACCTCCTCCCTAGGCTTATCTTTGTGCTCAGACTCCCCCTCTCACTCCAATGGTAATGCTCTGGATCTCATATTTACCAGACTCTGTTCAACCACCAATTTTACTAACTCACCATTTCCCCTCTCTGATCACAATATGCTCACATTTCAACTCTCACTAACTCCCTCCTCACCCCCTGCTATTCCCCAAACACGTACTTACCGTGACTTGCAAGCTGTAGACATGTCCCATCTCTCTTCTTCCTTTGACTCTCTTATCTCAGCCATCTCATGTCCTAATGTGGCTACCTCTGTCTACTATAGTACTCTCACCAGTGCCCTAAATGAGCTTGCTCCTATAAAAACTAAACTTTCTAGACCCAAACCACTTCAACCTTGGCATACTGCTCATACAAAAGCGCTTCAAAGACACTCACGTGCACTTGAGCGTCGCTGGCGCAAATCCCGTTCAGAATCAGACTTTTGGAGCTACAAATCTGCCCTGCGCTCCTTTAACACCAGCCTCTTCGAAGCCAAACAAACATACTTTACTTCACTCATTAACTCCCTTTCTAAAAAACCAGCACAACTTTTCTCCACCTTTAACACTCTCCTTTCCCCTTCTCAACCCCCTCCATGCACATCTGTCTCTGCTCAAGATATTGCTGAGCACTATAAAAACAAAATTGACACTATCAGAAGGGACATTACACTACTCAACCCCCCTAGACTTCCACCACCCTCCCTCCACACTCCCCAGTCTCTCCTGTGCTCCTTCACCCCTGATGAGGAAGTCTCAAAGCTTCTGGCCTCTTCTCACCTTACCACCTGCCCGCTTGATCCAATTCCCTCAAAACTTCTCCTAGCAAACCTTGTCTAATCGAAGCCTTAACTCACCTATTTAATCTTTCACTCTCAACTGGGCTGTTTCCTTCTCAACTAAAACATGCTCTTGTCACCCCCATTCTGAAAAAACCCTCTCTTGATCCCTCCAATCTTGACAACCTCCGACCTATCTCTCTGCTACCTTTCATCTCTAAACTACTCGAGCGCCTAGTCTACAACCGACTAACCTCATTCCTCTCTGACAATAATCTGCTGGACCCCCTACAATCTGGTTTTAAGCCACAACACTCCACGGAAACTGCCCTGACTCGACTAACTAATGACCTTTTAACCGCTAAAGCCAACAATCATTTCTCACTACTAATACTGCTTCATCTCTCAGCCGCATTTGACACTGTAGATCACCCTCTCCTCCTCCAGTCCCTCCAGTCACTTGGCCTTCGTGACACAGCCCTGTCCTGGTTCTCTTCTTACATCACAAATCGTTCCTTCAGTGTCTCCTATAACGGAGTATCATCTTCTCCCCTACCTCTTTCTGTTGGAGTTCCTCAAGGCTCTGTCCTGGGACCATTACTATTCTCCCTCTATACTTCCTCCCTCGGCAAATTAATGAATTCGTATGGTTTCCACTACCACCTCTATGCTGACGATACTCAGATCTATCTCTCATCTCCTGATCTCAACCCAGAACTCCTAACTCACGTCTCCTTCTGCCTGTCCGCTATCTCTACCTGCTACCTTAAATTAAACTTCTCTAAAACTGAAATGGATCTCTTTCCTCCAACTAACACCAGTAACATCCCGGAAGTATCCATCATAGTTAACAATTCCACTATCACCCCTCTCCCCAGGCCCGGTGCCTTGGGGTTATCCTAGATTCTGCCCTGTCATTCACTCCTCATATCCAGTCACTTATTAAATCATGTCACTTCCACCTAAGGAACATATCCAAAATACGATCATTTATCACCCAAGACGCTGCCAAAATTCTTATTCACTCTCTCATCATATCGCGTCTAGACTACTGTAACTCTCTTTTAATTGGCCTCCCCCTCCAGAGACTGTCATATCTCCAGTCCATAATGAACACTGCTGCGAGGCTCATACACCTCAGCAACCGCTCCTCCTCTGCCTCGCCATTCTGTCAATCCCTGCACTGGCTTCCGTTACCTTTCAGAATCAAATTCAAATTAATCACACTGACTTTCAAAGCACTTCATAACTTTGCCCCACCCTACATCTCTGAACTCATCTCTATATACTCACCCAATCGCTTACTACGCTCCTCTACTGAACTGCCACTCAACTCTTCTCTCATTACCTCCTCACATGCTCCCATTCAAGACTTTGCAAGGGCTGGAACTCTCTCCCACGGTCTGCCTGACTTTCTCCCAACCTTTCTGCTTTCAAGAAATCTCTGAAAACGCACTTCTTTCAAGAAACCTACCCTCACTCTGCTTAACTACCAAACGCAACACCACATACAGTACCACATTTCTCACCCACTTAATCTGGTCTTGCCCACTCCCACACCTTGTGCATTACTCCATTCCCTTTAGACTGTATGCCTATGCATAGGGCCTTCCTCACCTTTTTGTACCTGTATTGATTATAATGTTTGTTACTCCATATGTTCTATGTATGTAATTCATGTGATTTAGTTGTATAATCACATTTACTTTACAGTGCTACGCAATATGTTGGCGCTATATAAATACATGTTAATAATAATAATAATAATAATAATACCACAACATGAATGCTCCTCGTCGGCAGGCTACTGCCCAGGTTTGGACAAGGAAGAAACTCTAACTCATTCTTTGGGAGACAGAAGATCAGTTCTGCATTGGGACCATTGTTTGTGAACCAGGTATGGATGGACTGAAATGTGTCCTTCAGGAGATATGAAAGTGTGCCAAGTAACGTCTTGCCAGGTCACCTAGAAAGTAATGGGGTACAATCCTGTCACTTTGGATATGAGACATTTCTGAAGGGACTGAGCAGTTTGCAGTGCAATTTTCTATCACTATTAAAGCTATATAAGTAATTGAAAGCATGGTTATATACATTTAGTATACTGAGCTACTGAGCCTGATATGTTGATGCCCATTAGGGATGGAGGAACAAGCCATAAGTAAGGAAAAAGAAGCGCGGCTATTAAGGCCACCTACACAGGTCAGCATGTTCCTTGGGAAAAAAACAACCACAACACAATTTTCCCACCTATAAAATCTTATACAGATGTTGAAAGTGCTTCAAATTATTTTTATAAGCATTTATAAATCTGTTTATTCTGTTATATTGTCATTTTCTGGCAAGTCTAAGCTTTTTATACGTTTCCTTTTGGAAACCAAGATCACAAAGGCAAAAGTTTTCAACCATTTCTCCTTTTAAACACACAACATAATGTTAAACTATTAAACATACCTCTGTCATTAGCGTAGGCTTGGCTTGTGTGGGAAACAACTCAAATGAATCTCCTTTGTGGCTGAGCCTTCATGAAATTGGAATTGTTTGCAGCCTTTAGAAACACAGCAAGTTACTGTAATTGTTCTAATAACTATGGCCATATGTACTGTATGTGCAGAGCAGACGTGAAACGGCTCATGTTGAGACAAAACAAACCCATTCTCATTCCAGCTGAGCCGATCACAAAACAGAAACAAAGGAACGGACAAATTGTTTCCACTATCAAATCAGTTGCTGCTTTTTAACATGAAATGGATTACTCTGAGTATTTAAATGAAAGGAAGCTTTGCTCTTAGAATACCCTAGGAACCCACCCCAAATTAGGGGTAAAAGTAAAATGGGAATGGTATGTTTTGATTTGATTTTCTGTCCATTATTCCTCCAAGGAATGTAGTAGAGTTTCATTCAGTGTAAATAATGAGCCTCTTTCCTCCACCCCGAGGGGGTTCATATGAGCGGATTGGTGGGATTCGACCTGACAGTTCGTGAAATTTGGGTTGAAAGGTTATTGTTCTGGATATTTCTGTAACTAAAGCAATAGAGCTGTATAATGTTTTAATGTTATGTGTATCAAAATTCAATTTTTTCAGATTTTTTAAGTAAAAAAAGTCTGAACAAACTAGAATCCATGATTTGACCTTATTTATCATTTAAAAAACTCGATAGAATTGATTCAGACAAAAATTGGGAAAAATTCGGGTTTTTGCAAAAAAACTAAAAAAAAATAATTTTTATGACATCACTTGAAACCCCAAAATTTTTCAGATTTTTTTGCCCATAACTCAGCATAGTTGGTAAACATAGTTGGTTAGCTGGCCAAAGTCAGAAAGCAGAGAATCTGGGACAGAGATATAGTTCACAGAGGAACTTGATTTGGTGTAAAATGACCTCATGATGATGTCACCATACAGAGCGTAGCATGATGACATAACTGACTTGGTGGATGATAGATTCCATTGGTGTACTGGACCCAGGATTAGCAAAATCTGCATTGTAAAGGGGCTTTAGCCATTGTAGGTGTATGTGGTTACTGGCACATGTATTGTATTTTATCATTACACATGTCTTGTATGATAGTTGCTTTTAGATTTTTTAAATGTGGTTTTTCTGTCTTTTACAGGGGTGATTCAGTTTTTGGTAGATGGATGTGGTTGCTTCTTCATGTATTGGGTACTATTGATGGTTGTATATTTGTAGCCCTGTTTATATAAACTACAAATATAATATATATGTTTAACAGGAGGGAACAGGCTCATGTTATATATCAGATAGCAGATACGCTCTGTAAAATACAATGGTTTTAATTCTTACACGGAAAGATAAAGGGGCAAATGTTATTCATGTCAAGAGGACTAGAGAATGACACCCTTTCTCACATCAGGGATGTTTGTTGGAAATGAATAGTTTACTCATAGGTTCTGGATCAAGAAATACAACATTTTAATGAAAAATTATATTTTCACGTTTGAAAACTGGTCATTTCATTGTGTGACTATAAAGAAAGACAACTTCATTGATTCGTGCATGAGTTTAGTTTTGTTAGTCTGTTTTTTTCTGGTTTAGCATGAGCATCTGGCATGAGCAAAATCAATATTGGTTGCTGGTGCATGGATGTGTGTTACTGATAGAGGCTGACATCTTGCTATCTATATTTTGTGGGTTTTTTTAGTTCTTAATAGATTGAGTCCTGCTTTCAAGAAAATACACCGTTTTGAAAGTGCTTCGGTCATGACTGTTTTAAAGGAAGATGGTGCAGCTGTTTGGGGCATTTTGCTTAAGGGGTCAACATTTTAGCCTGTTTTTTTTCCTTTGGTTTTGTTTGTCTGTTTATTGGTAACGCACCATTGCACCTCAGTCCTGTTTCTGGGAACTGATAATGAATAGCAGTCATGTGACTGGGGTTAACCCTGTTGCAGGGGACATAGGGGCAGATTTACTAAAGGGTGAATTGCCGGCAGCGATCGCTTCACACCCATCGCTACACTTCACCGGGTACAAATGTGCTCAGACTACGCTAATTCACTTATATCCAGAGTTTTGTCGAGGGCGCCGAACAATGGCGACTTTTTGCTAGCGTTACTTCGGCAATGTGAGCATTTGAAGATGCGCTAGCGTTCATTTCTGCCTAGCGAAACTTCGCTAGGAATCTTGCACTCTTGTCAATTTCAATAGGGCGGGAAATTTAAAGTTGTATGGACGTCTTTATGTTAAATGTTGGTGCATATACTTACAAATTACACTTTTAAAAACACATGTCCAGGGAAACTTAATAAAGACAATAGAGTTGTTATAATGCCCTACACATGAGCCCAATATAAAATGAATGTTTCATGTGTTTGCAAATGTATGGGGGAAACTGGTTACCCAAAAAAAATTTGTTAGGTCTTTTGCAGGCAATCAGGCTGAAAAAAGGAAAAGTCACCAGCGTTTTTGGGACTTTGATGCATTTTTGGCTCATAGAATATGAGAATATGAAGATTGAGGAGGATCCAGCTACTTTAATGCACTTCTCCTGGTCTGAGGTGGCGAAGTGCATTAAAGAGGTGACGTTCAGTAAAATCTGCATTTTAGAGAATTCCTTTTACTTAAAGTTAAAAGAAATGTACATAGACTCGTGCTGCCCTCTGCTGGCTGTTAAGTAGCCTCTTCCCATAACTGGTAACAGATTATTTACAACTGCAAAACACAATTCAATAAACTATTTGCACTGTGCAAAAATATGCCAATTGCGCCTGCTTTGCAGAATTGGGGACAAAACAGAGCACATTTTAGTGCAAGAATGGTAGTTACCAAATTGGGTGCAAGTTGTGTCACACTCAATATATTACATGAGCACAGTTACAAAGAATCCTGGAAAAGACTATAGTATAATAAAGCTCAAAATCCCCGCTGTGCGACATCTTACTTACCTCATCATAAAAAGCAATCAAATTTGTCTGACATGACCTATCCTTCATAAAGCCATACTGATTGCTGCTCATAATGCCATTCACTAGGACAAAATTTTGAATGTGATCCCTTAACAAGCCTTCAAATAATTTTCCCGCCACAGATGTCAAACTTACTGGTCTATAATTGCCAGGCTGAGA
Source organism: Xenopus laevis (assembly GCF_017654675.1). NCBI lineage: Eukaryota > Metazoa > Chordata > Amphibia > Anura > Pipidae > Xenopus > Xenopus laevis. The sequence goes on along the minus strand of NC_054376.1, from coordinate 90,488,762 downwards.
TCGTAATCCCTTTTTATATATTGGAATGACATCAGCTTTTCTCCAATCCATAGGCACCATACCAGATAAAAGCAAATCTGAGAAAATCAGAAATAGACGCTGGTCTAAAATTGAACTACGCTCTCTTACAACCTGGGGGTGTATACCATCTGGCCCTGGTGCCTTGTTCACATTAATTTTTATTAAAGCTTTATCAACCATATCCTGAGTCAGCCACTGACTAGACTGAGCTGAGCCAATAGTGCAGCTATAAAGTGAGTCTGGTAACTCTGACTCCTCTATTGTATACACTGAAAAAAAGAATTGATTTACAGTCATATGAAAAAGTTTCGGAACCCCTCTCAGCCTGCATTATAATTTTCTCCACTTTCAACAAAAAAAGATAACAGTGGTATGTCTTTCATTGCCCAGGAACATCTGAGTACTGGGGTGTTTTCTGAACAAAGATTTTTAGTGAAGCAGCATTCAGTTGTATGAAATTAAATCAAATGTGAAAAACTGGTTGTGCAAAAATTTGAGTAATTTTGCCAATTTGAATGCATGTAACTGCTCAGTACTGATTACTGGCAACAGCAAAATGGTTGGAGTAGCTTGTTAAGCCTTGAACTTCATAGGCAGGTGTGTCCAATCAATAGAAAAGGTATTTAAGGTGGCCAATTGCAAGTTGTGCTTCTGTTTGACTCTCCTCTGAAGAGTGACAGCACGGGATCCTCAAAGCAACTCTCAAAATCTGAAAACAAAGATTGTTCAGTATCATGGTTTAGGGAAAGGCTACAGAAAGCTATCTCAGAGGTTTAAATTGTCAGTTTCAACTGTAAGGAATGTAATCAGGAAATGGAAGACCACAGGCACAGTTGCTGTAAAACCCAGGTCTGGCAGGCCAAGAAAAATACAGGAGCGGCATATGCAGAGGAATGTGAGAATGGTTACAGACAACCCAAAGATCACCTCCAAAGACCTGCAAGAACATCTTGCTGCAAATGGTGTATCTGTACATTGTTCTACAATTCAGAGCAATTTGCATAAAGAATATCTGTATGGCAGGGTGATGAGAAAGAAGCCCTTTCTGCACTCACGCCACAAACAGAGTTGCTTGTTGTATGCAAAAGCTCATTTAAACAAGCCACTGTCATTTTGGAACACAGTGCTTTGGACTGATGAGACAAAAATGTAGTTATTTGGTCATAACAAAAAGCACTTTGCATGGCGGAAGAAGAACACTGCATTCCAAGAAAAACATCTGCTACCTACTGTCAAATTTGGTGGAGGTTCCATCATGCTTTGGGGCTGTGTGTCTCGTTCAGGGACTGGGGCCCTTGTTAAAGTCGAGGGTCGGATGAATTCAACCCAATATCAACAAATTTTTCAGGATAATGTTTAAGTATCAGTCACAAAGTTGAAGTTACACAGGGGTTGGATATTCCAACAAGACAATGACCCTATACACACTTGGAAATCTATAAAGGCATTTATGCAGATGGAGAAGTACAATATTCTGGAATGGCTGTCACAGTACCCCGACTTGAATATCATCAAAAATCTATGGGATGTGCGTATCCGGGTCTGGTGCAAGTAGTTTTTCTTGACCTAACCATCACTACACCCCATCTCTGGCAAAAAATCAATCAATTGAAAAATCAGCCTAGTTATCGAAAAACCATCCTCCCTACACCAAACCATGCATTAATCTCCCTAAGCTCCCGCTTACGAATGGTAGTTTTCCATTTTCTTCCATGTCTTTTAGGGGGCTGAATGAGCTTAGCACTGTGACTGCTAAACCTCTTTGCTTCAGTTGTCACAATTCATTGAGGTCTAGCGCCGTGCGGAGAGACTGACAAATTGTTAATGTGGTACCACTCTTCAAAAAGGTATCCCATTCTCGGCCTTAAAGCTTTAAGGCTGTTAGTCTGACATCAGTGGTAGGAAAGCTTTCGGAAGGGGTAATAAGGGATAATAAGGGATTGACAACATTGAAAATCAAATATAACGGTTTGTTTCAGCATGGTTTTAGGCATAAAAGATCTTGCCAAACTAATTCAATTGCCTTTTATGGCAATTAAGAACCAAAGCTTGAGTTTGACAACACGTTAGGGTTATATGATACATTGGGGACTGCAAAAGTTAATAAACTACCTAGAATTTCTTGCAGTCTCAATGGTTGGAGTTGTGTTCCCTGGAAAACTTTACAAGTACACTAGAGGGCATTATAGACAGATAGTGGGGGTTCTTTTTTCCCATAAAAAAAAAATTGCACCTTTACACTGGAGGTACAGAACTTTCATTTGAAGCAGTGTGAGTTTGAGGGCAGAGAGGTTGTAGAATGCACTGCCGGGTGATATTGTGATGGCTCATGCTGCTAATGCTTTTAAGAGTCATTTACATGATTTCTTGGAAATGCATAATATCCACGGCTATGGTGATACTAAAATCTACAGTTAGTATAGAAATCGTTGTATATATTTGATATAAGTCAATATGTGTGTATATGTATAAATATCCTAAATCACACAATTTTCCAGTCCAATTGGAATTAATACCAATTACACTTTGAGAACTTTATTGCAGCAGCACGTTATAAACACCCATCCTTTAGTGCAGACATAATTTATACCCGTTATACCAAAATAAGTTTTAACACATTGCAAATATTATTTTCTACACAAGACAAAGCACAGGACATAAAAAAACCTGAACTCAGTTTAAAAGTACACACAATACTGAATTATATTTTTTAAAAAATCATTAGAAAGGCCAGCATGTAAAAATATACTTGTAAGGCTCTTCTGAAAATTCCCATTAGTATTAAAATGAACTGGATTCAGATTGGAGTTCCAAGAATAGGGTAAGGGGTACATACAGAAAAGAACAGACTCTATGGGGTATATTTAACAAAGAGTGAAGTTAAAGATCACCACAGTCCTCTAGAGTGAAATTCCGTCACTCTCCATTTATTTCTATGGGATTTTGAAAGGCGTATTTATCAAAGGATGAACTTTCACTTTCACCCATTGATAAATAGTCTTTTAAAAATCCCATAGAAATGAATAGAGATTGCTGGAATTTCACTCTAGAGGACTGTGGTGAACTCTAACTTCACTCTTTGATAAATATACCCCTATGTTTATTCTGATCCATGTCAGTGGGGGCAACTGTGTGAGGCTTTCTGGACATTCACGGGTAGAATCCTGATCAGTTACTCGGATGAGTATTTAGTCAGACAAACCGCGGGACGGTCAGTAGTAGGGATGCACCAAATCCACTATTTTGGATTCGGCCGACCCCCCGAATACCGAACCAAATCCGAATCCTAATTTGCATATGCAGATTAGGGCTGGGAAGGGGAAAACATTTTTTACTTCCTTGGTTTCTGACAAAAAGTCACACGATTTCCCTCTCCACCCCTAATTTGCATATGCAAATTAGGATTCGGTTCGGCTGAGCAGAAAGCTTCGGCCGAATCCGAATCCTGCTGAAAAAGGCAGAATCCTGCCTGAATCCCGAACCGAATCCTGGATTCGGTGCATCCCTAGTCAATAGTAATGTATTGACTCAGAAGCTTTAAGTAACATCTAATAATAAAACCAATTGCAGTAACAACAGAAACAATAAATTAACACAATCCGACACTCCAGGATTAACTCATTATCAGCAGAAAGGCAATTGGTCTATGATGCTTTCATACTGCATATGAAACTGCACAAGCCTGCTCAGCAAACGGAAAAAATGGAAGAAAGTTAAATAAACAAGGAAGGGACATCTAACCTCTGATCCTTCAGCGGTTGCACTGCAATTCCCAACCTCTAACTTGAGAGAAATAAGAAACTTTCTAAATACAATCAAATAAAATATTCTGTACTGTTTCTGAAATAATCAAGTTTATCTTCACTATTCCTCTCTCAGCATCCGTTTCTCTTCATTCTCTCTTCATGGAGGAGTTGGGTGGAGATGAATGATCCAATATATCTTATAGGGGGCCTTCATTTCCTAGCAGATGTATCAGAGCTCACTCAAATAACTGATTCCAGTACAAACAAAATAAACTGCCTTTTGCACAAATCCTGCATGTAGAGAGACATAATGTCTGGTGATTTTAATAGAGTGAGCTCTAAAGCATCTTCTAGGCAAAAGGAGCCCCCTATAAGATATATTGGATCTAACTGTCAATGATTATCTGACACCCAACTCCTGCATGAAGAGAATGAAGAGAAACAGATGCTGAGAGAGTGATAGTGAAGATAAACTTGATTATTTCAGAAACGGTACAGAATTTTTAACGGATTGTTTTCAGAAAACATCTTATTTCAGTTTGCTGAAGCTTATATTAAATTTTCATTTTCAAGATAGATCCCCTTTAACAACAGTTAAATGGACACATGCTGACCATGCCTGGTTTAGATGGGTTATGGCAGTGAAAAAGGTAAGCTGGGTTAGTACAGAAAAGATTGGCACTGGGTGCAGGCTGGGTTTAGCTATATTTAATATATGGTTGTAGATGGCTATAAAAGTTACAGATCCACAGTATTTGTGTAAAAAAAAAAAAAGCAACACTCAGCAGCTAGATTATTTTCAATTAGTTGCAGCACCACCGGAACAGGGAAATTAACAAATGTTTCAAGTAAAGATATTATGCTATTCTACAAAAGAACTAGTCTTTGCCATAAATGTATTCATTCCACTGAAGCCAACAGCAGCTAGTGAATCAGTCTTTACACTTAAAATGATCAGCCAGCAACTATTCATATCAAAACTTGCCAGTTTCTACAAGCTGACATTTGTGTCTGGCTAACAGCATAGGGCATTGTCCATGAATACACCAGTGAAAATGAAAGAACCACTCTTCCCTGGAATGCAGCTAACTATATTTAATACTCTGATATTTCACCTTTGATTTTTACCAAATAAGGTCTTGTGAATACAAGTGTGGGTGTTGAGTTTGAGTTGAGAACACATGTAATGATGCTCCATGAGCCACTGTGGATTGCACCAAAGTTAAGAAATGACCCAGAGTCATAAACCACCATCTAATGTGCCTGTGATCCAATTCACCTTCACTCCGACTAGTCAAATCCCATTGCTAAGTAAAAAAAATATTAGTTTAAATATGGCCTAAAATGTTGATTACAAGTTGTAAGCAAGATACAAATAACACAATATATTAAAATAAAGTAAAACTGTTGCAGATCCATGACAGCATAAGTCAAATTAAATGAAAAACAATAAATGAGGGGGAAAACATAAGTGGATTTGCTACAGTTTTCTTATGACACAATACTGTATATAAGTAAATTCTGTTACTGGCTAAGTGTATGACTTGCTAGAAAGATCTCAGTAGCCCTTTTGCTGCTGCTACAGGCAGACTGATTGAGTATTATCTAATTGTGATTGTATTACAGTAGGCTTTCTACACTTTAGAGCCTGGCTTCAAGCTTGCAAATGCTCTAGAACCTTTAAGGGATTGAGAAAGCTCATTGAGAAATGAGATGAAGTGAGAGTCTCTCTCGGATTTCTTTGATTCGAAAATAACCACTATGGTAAAATTGGGCTCAGGACGAGTTAAAAAATACGTGCTTTGAACTTTGTCATCATAGAAATGGACAACCTTTTCCAAAGTGTTAAGGTCTGCACTCTTGTCAGTCATAATCATAATAACATTGGGCCAGTGCATTATAGGTCTATCATTGGGCAGAGACACCACTGCTGGGTATTGGTCCACACCTTTGGGTGCTTCCCGATATGAATCTGGATGGTGGTAACCATGGCCCTGAAAATTCTCAGAGCCCCTTGTGTCATACATCAAAGACACATTGACTGCATCATATTTTCTAATGAAACTGGATATTTTCCCAAAGTAGTCTGGATTTGTTTTAGCTGTGAGAGTCTTCATCTCCGACGTCTGGCGGCTGAGAGCTTCGTGGAAGTAAAAGCTGAATTTTGCCAGGAGTAAGTTCTTAAATTTCATGAGCCACAGAAAAAGATGTGGGGGTTGTGCAGCCTTTTGAGACTGCCCTCCAAATAGATGCTTCTTGGTTTCCTTTTGCTTCTCAAATATTTGACCCCACGTTTGTAGTTTGGTGTGGGCATTGTGCAAGTTTACCAAGGCAGGAAGGAATTTCCACTCATAAATTAAAAACTGTGCTTTTAAAAGATGAGCGAGAACATCCACTTCAAGCTGAAATCCACTTTCTAATGGAGACAATATAGGGTGGTGAAACCTACAAGATGGAAACAATATTAAAAAATTAATACTTGCAACTATTAGACTGAAAGGAACCCCTCACCCAACCACGTTTTGGTGTACCTACATTTTAAGAAGCAAAAAACAGAGTCATAACCTGATTCTAGTTTAAAATGGCATGCATGCCTAAAGACTGATTTATTGTATGTGCAACTAGAGATGAGCAACTGAATTACAGATCAGTTTCAGCCTCTGCATTGTAAGGAATTAAACATCAAAGGGAGTGAGATATAAATTCCAGACACTCAGCTGGAGAAATTTCCCCATAGCTACAATGAATTCCTACTTAGAAATGTGCAGCACTGGGTAGCTTAATCAAATTAAGGGGCAGATGTATCAAAATGTGAGGTTAGTGCTCGCCACAGAAAAACTCACTTTCTATTCATTCCTATGGAGATTTTTAACAACATATTTATCAAATGGTAAATAGATTTTTCTAAAAATCCCATAGGAATGAATAGAAAGTGAGTGAGTTTTCTGAGGTGAGCAGTAACCTCACATTTTGATGAATCTGCCCCTTAGTATCAAGCTGCAATACATTTTGCTCAGATTGGGAAATGATTTACAAATGAATTATATAGATTGAATGTTATTCAGCTTATCATTTACGTATCACCTTGCAAGAGGTAACATTACATTACATTTCATTGCAGAAGAGAACAAAATACTGAAAAATGACAAAATCCAGTTTAAAAGATGTGCAGGCCTATAAATAACATCAGATATATAGTTACCAAGACAAGTTGAAGCCAGATGATTCATGATGTAAATGTGGAGCTACAGTGCTATCATGTTCTTATGTTAACCCTCTGGATATCAATTATTGCAAGCAATGTGAACCCAAGCAGCAAGATGGGGCTTCAATTTCACTGCTTAAATTACCTTAAATACAGCTATAAATGTAGGAAAAGTGCTTTATTCTTTGCAGAATAAGGTGTTTCTAATTCCAGGCTGGACACATTTCCAGAGTCAGGCAAAGACAGATTCTAATTTGCCCCACATGGAGTTGATCGTTTTTCCAAATTTGAAGTGTATTTGTATTTAATTTGAAAAGTATTATTTCTGTCTCTGGCTTTTTCAGTCTGGCAGTTCAGTAATCCAGGGGCAGCTTCTGAACTGTTAAGATTTGCTGCATTTATTTGCTACAATTAGTTGATACATTTCTCAGCAGCATCTGAGGAATATTAGCATTTTATGAATTCTAACAGCTGCCTTTATTTCTGCTCAGCAGGGACAAAGATAAATGTATCAATTAAGAACAGGTAACAGCGAGGCTGAAGCGGCTTTAGAAAGAAGGTGAAAAAGTCAAACTTTACACTTCAATATTAGAAAACAGGTCATAAATATAAAGTAGAAAGTAACTGAAAAAACTGATTATTATTTATTTCTGGCTCCTCCAAATGCTACCCCACTGGCAATAATGTGAATTGCTGATGGGAAATCATAGGTGGCTCTTTTTTCTGCTGCCGCCTCCATCTTCCTCGAGAGGCAACTTCTTTCTTCGAGTGGGTGCGCATGCACAGTAGAGTAAAAAGCCGATCTTTAATAGTTACTACAAACTGTATATTATGTTCATATGACTGTAATCACTCTGTAAATATTATCCAGTTCATTCTTGTACATACCAATTATAATTTATACCTTATCCTGCACTTCTGCTTATTGCACTACTGGTTAGACCTAGACCTAAGTACTTGTACTTGTGTAATGACAATAAAGTTGAATCTAATCTAATCTAATAAAAAAAAGGCAGCCTTTTCATTTTATATGGCATTTATCATATGTGGGGTAGCAAATGACACGAAGAAGTGGATTGCACTGTAGTGCTCACTGGAAATATCCCTGGACCAGTGCAGTTTTCTCATAACAGAAATACTAGGCCTGGGTATCAGGTAAGTTAATACAATCATTAAGGGGTGCCTTACAGATGGCACCACAGTGTTTCCTGCTCCTTTGAGCTGACACAATGGCTGCTGCTGTACATGCTTATTTTGTTTCCTTACAAAATGTCTTTGCAATAGCCTTTATGAAATGTGACAAGTATATACACTCTACATATAATCCACTTTCTTATTACTATTGGTGGCCATGTTAGCAGCACTCCAGTAATTTTAAAAGTAGGATGTACTTCTACCAAGTCATAAAGTAGTCAACACCTTGCCCATAGACAGGCCACATTAAAACTTCAGATACTAACCTTGAGCTATACTTCTTTAATATGGCTTCCAATATATTGACCAGCTCTTCTGCGTTTATAAACTTTTGACTGCTTAAAGTGTACATTTTCTCATAAAAGTCTGCAATTTCCATGTGAGCCTGAACAAAGTAGCAGAGCTGTTCTGAAAGATGTGAAAGCAGTTCTTCCAAATGAGGAGCAGTACCACCGATTGCGTTCCTGCCTGTGGTTACGACCTTCTTCAGTTCATTGTACAATGAGGTATAGTTAGTTCTGATGGAATCCTTTCTGCTGAAAAATGACTGGCCACCTGAGGAGGACACATGGCACCAATGTTAAAATGATAGTGTATAAACAGTAATTGCTGCCAAGGACTAGGATGGCAGGACGGAGTTAGACAAGCAAATGTTAACACTTCCACTATTAAAGGGGACCCGTCATCTAAAAAAATAATTACAAATTCTATTTTATCATGTTAGTTAAGCAAAATTAACTTTAATTACACTGTAACAAAAAAATTGACTCTTGTTTCCTTCCGTCTATTATAATTTATAATTATAGCAAGCAGGCAGGAGCCTTTTTATGGACACTGTTATTAAGACAAGCCTTGCATCATCTCAGAATCTTGTTTGTGCACCAAAACAGGGGACCTGATGTCCATCCCCATGCCCTGGCTACACAATTAAATGGTGTAGAGAACTGGGAGAATGTGTGGAGAGCAGTGACATCTAGGAAGTGCTGAATGGAAAGTGAAAGTAATTGCCTGCCCCGCCTCTATGCCTAAGGCTGAGATTTTTAAATGAGTTTACAACAGCTATGAATGCTTAAATAAAAAAAATTGGGTTTCATGTTTAATTCGAAAAGGACATTTATTATACAGCTTTTTATGTCTGGGTGACAGTTCCACTCTAAAGGAACAGTTCAGTGTAAAAATAAAAACTGTGTAAATAGATAAACTGTGCAAAATAAAACATGTTTCTAATATAGTTAGTAAACCAAAAATGTAATGTATAAAGTCTGGAGTGGACCGGATGTCTAACATAATAACCAGAACTCTACTTTCTGCTTTTCAGCTCTCTAATTCTGAGTTAGTAAGCAACTTGAAGGGGGACCACATGGGAGATAACTATTCAGTGAGTTTGCAAGATTCAAAAGCAAACAGTCATGACCCATGTGCCCCCCCTCAAGTCACTGATTGGTTACTGTCTGGCAACCAATCAGTGAAAACCAAGAGAGCTACAAAGCTCTGTTACTTTCACAATCTGACTGCTACTTGACAACCTGGTGAAATCTAATATTAGAAATATATACAGTATATATATATATATATATATATATATATATATATATATATATATATATATATATATATACAGTATATATATATATATATATATATATATATATACACACACATATACAGTATATATATATATATATACATATACAGTATATATATATATATATATATATATATATATATATATATATATATATATATATATATATATATATATATATATATATATATATATATATATATATATATATATATATATATATACTGAGCATTTGAACAGGAAAGCATTCACAGTGATCCCAGTTTTCTTCTTCCCCACTCCAAAGATCAATATTTATGCTTTGATCCAATGCTGCCTCCTACTGGTTCTACACAAATATATACCATAACAGCTTGTCACAGTTTCAGAATGACTGATTTTTTTTATTATTAATTGACCATATTATTATAATGTGCCTCTAAGACCACTGACAATAACTGACAAATGAGGCAGTACAGGCTGCTGGTGGTTGATGGGTGGTTAATATGGATTGGTACACTCCAAGGAAACCCGCGGCTCTATCCAAACACTAAAACTCAAAGCTGCTGGTAAAAAACCCCCCAAAGCTCACCCAATGCAAGACTTGACCTGGGTGCGTGTGCCCCAGGTCCGCCACTTACGTGCTCAGAATTCTCGGCAAACTGAATCAAGCAATGTAGACATAATTCGCACTCACCGGTGAAGATTGGTGGCCCGGGTGCAGCGCCCCAAACTCGTAGCTTAGGGAGAAAATGCAGGAAAATTGTAGAATGAGCACACACTCCTGTGACACACCAGCTTGGATAAAAACTTGATCTTTATTCCATCTCTAGATACGAAACGCGTTAGGGCAGTTGTTTTAACCTATAGAATAAAGATCAAGTTTTTATCCAAGCTGCTGTGTCACAGGAGTGTGTGCTCATTCTACAATTTCCCTGCATTTTCACCCTAAGCTACGAGCTACTTCACATGCTGTGATTCAAATAGATGCAGAGGGGCAGATATTTTTGGGTAGTTTGTTGCCCACATGAGAGGAGAGTTTACCGTAAGAAAACGCCTCGTCTATCACTGCTCTAAAACAGGATTCCTGCTGCCAAGACATATTGTTTGAGGGTAGCTAGCAAACAGATATAATCTTTAAATGTATTTTAAATCATTTAGTTTACGGTTATACTGTTACTATAACAAAAAACTATGCTGATTAAAAAAAGCTGCATTTTATTGGTTAAGAGTGGGTGTAGCCTTTCTAGACTTTAGCCAAGCTAACTACATTGCCTTGCAGCATATGCCTATATAGACTTAAGGAGAATTAACAAGACTTAATCAAAATGTGTTCTGTAAATGTATATGGCCTATTCATTTAATGAAAAATTTTTCTATAATAAAGCACTAAGGGATCACTGTTCTGTTTTTACCTGCGCTTCTTCCTCTTCCCTCCCATGTAAGAAGTACAGTTTGCTTAAACTTAGACAAGCTGAAATGATATTCCTGTATAAAATGTCCAGTGAATTTGTTACACTCTCACTAAAGGAAGTTAATACTCCCGATAGACTCAAGAGAATTGCTTTTTAAGTTACACTTTCACTTCTACTCTTATAAGAACTTATAATAACAGCTTGGGAACATCAACCTGCTTAGGAGTAGTGATGTGTGGTCCAGCCCAATACCAGACCTCGGGGAAACCACTTGCGGGTCACGGGCAGCTTTGGGTTGAGCTCTTCCGTCTGCTCTCCCTGGCTGCAACCTTACACTTTCGGCTTCTGACTTCTGGTTTTATAGACGCATGCCTGGCCCACCCCTTTTGTGGCATCATCGACGGGGCAAAACGAGTCTATAAATAGAGGAGGGAAGCTGGGTGCAGGCAAGCACAGGTTAAGTTGTTCTTGACCCGCACACAGGGCCGGCATCACTGGGGGACAGGGGGTACAAGTGGCCTGGACTTGAAGGGGGGACCGGCAGTGCTGGACTTTCAAAAGAGCCAGGCCCCCCTTGACAGCGCTGAAGCAATACCAATGTTGTGCCCCTACCCCCAGCTCAAACCAATCAGCGCACTATAACTGTAAACTGCGCTCCAGGTTTCCTGTAGGAACCTGGAAATATAGATGTGGCTTGGCAGCATGCCGCCCCAGGCCCGGCCTTTGTGGCCTTGCCACAAATCCAGGCCTGCTAGTTAGGAGCACTGACAGAACGACACAGGCATAGGAATAGGACAACTTCTGCTGCAAATACCCAGGTCTTAGTGCAGGGAACAGAAAACAGTAAAGCATTCTATCCTTTAGTTGCTTAACTAGATGTTACTGGGCTTCAGATCAAATTAATTTTAGGGCTCCAAACAGGCCCAGACTATCAATCTGTGGGTTCTGTCAAATGCCAGAGGGGCTGCTGTATGGTTCCATAGAAAATTACCATATAGTGGGCTGGTAGGGGGCTGTTTGGGACTCTGTGTACTTGGAATGGCAGGGCCTATTTTGACTCCCAGTCCAGGCCTGGCTCCAAACATAGCAAGAGGTTGTCCTTTTTACTAATATATGTTGAAATTGCTCATTAATTAGGGCCTCATAGGGCCCTTTATACCTCCTAGGCCTCCCTTCCTCTGCAGTTATGACCCTGCTCTCCATATTTAACCTGTGGAATGAAAGTCCATTCTTCCTTCTCCTAAACAGCTACAGAATGTGACATGGAAACAGAAAGGCTCCATTGCAGTGTTCACACCTGGGCTGGATATAGAGGCACGTGATATGAATAGTAAGACAAAGCAGCAGGTATGGAGGCTGAAAGAGAGAAGGAGGAGCCCATTACCCTGTTTCTGGCCCAGGAAGCTCATGCTGTGATAGGCTTTTTCTGCAGCTGCCAGATGAGCCAGGGCTACCAGCATTAGGGACCAGGAGGCGCCGGCGCTCTTGTTGCCTTCCTTCTCCTTCTCCACATGGTCCTTGGCCTTATCATACGAGCAGTTGCCGAGGTGAGAGAAGAAAATCTGCAGCACGTTCTGCTCCGCGGTGACTTGTGCCGAAGTCAGAGGGATCATGACCGAGCTGGTCATCAGTAAAAGCTCCGCGTCCTCCTCTTCCTCCTCCTCCAGCAACGAGAGGCCCGCGGCAGCCGGAGCATCGCCTGGATCCTGAGGTACCACCATGCAGCTGTGAGAGGCGATGAAGCGACCGGGTATGGGCAGAGCAGGCCGCCGGGTTATGGAAGGGAACTTCCTGACAGCTGCTCTCTGTGTTTACTGTTCGCACGAGACACCGGAAACCTGCTAGTGCGCATGCGCAAGAATCTCATGAAACCAGAGCATCAAGCTTACTAAAGATCCCCTCATTCCCAATGTGCTGTCTGAATGAGCAGGAAGTGCCCTGGCTGGAAATAAACCTGCCACCCTACAGGCACCTTCCTAGCTCGGTCTGTTTATAGGAGACAGCTAACAGATAAAGCCAGCACATTTCGAGGAAAAGGACGTGTCCCTAACCGTTAAGATCCTTTGGTCACTTCTATTTCCAGCAAACTAAAAGTAAATTTAAAGGAGAATTCAACCTGTTCTGAAAAAAAACCCTTACCCCCACCCCCAGGTTGACCCTGCCCCATACTCCATACTTGCCCCTTGCAGCAGATTCTTGCTTCTGGCAGGGACCGTTAGGACACGCCCACCCCTCATTTGAAACTGGGACCAGAGAACATTTATAGGGAGCTACAATAAAGGGGCTATTTTATATTTATTTATAAGATATTCATTTTTAAAACCATGTTTTTTTTTCATTTATCCTATATGTCTTCTTTAAAAGCAAAGATGCATTTTACTATATACATATATTTTACAGCCAGTTGTACATTGGGCTGTTTTCAGGCACAAATACCTCAACCCCAATTTATTTTTACTCTCTAAAATCCCAGTAAAGGCCCAGTTTCAATCTCATGGTACATTTCTTCCAAAATCAGTGTTAACATTAAGGTTATTTCAGTTTACCAAACGTGCCAGATGAAATCACATGGTATGAAGAAAGAATTTGTATTAATAAAGGCTTTGCAATTTTAAAGTTAAATATGTGTTGGTGTTTATTTTTTCGATGTATACTAATACATTTTTTTTGATGTTACTGGTCCTTTAATTAAACAGTGTAATTTCTGCCATGAAGACAGGCAGCCATTTACCAAGGTAAGCAAAAGTCACCCTTTGAAATTTTAAGAGCCAAGTGCATTTTTTTCAAACAAGAGTAGACCTTAACTTCTTTTAGTGTGTAGAGCATAACTGCACCCTCCACACTGATAAATTCTGCCCCTCCATGTCTAGTTAGTATGAGTTAGTATGCTGCTTTTCAGAGAATCAGTGCACAGTTGCCCATGCCTCCTGTCCACACTGAACCCACTTCCACTCCTTCATAGACTGTAATGCAGGAAGCATCCGTCTCCTCACATTAAACCTGAGTGGCAGTGCACAGATTTTCTGAAAAACAAAAGGGCTTCATGTTCCAAAATGTATCACTTCTACATGGTGCAAAATGAGGGAAAGGTTCCATAATTCTTAAATAATTTTCTTAATAAGAAAATGGTTAGCATCACTGATATAGGCTTTCCTGTAGAAGTGTTTGGCCCAGATGTCTTACACTGCCAGAAGTCCAAAGACATTTATTTTCATAGGATTTTATCTGATGCCCAATTGTCACAGCAGCTAGTGCTTTTTTTGCTTAGTGTAAGCTGTAAGGGCATGGCACAGCTCTACCTAATTTGTCATAAAATAATTCACTTACCCCAGATACATAAATTAATAACTTGTACGTTTTCAATAAAGGGCTACTGACTGCACCCCAATATAATAATTAGGGATGCACCAAATCCAGGATTCAGTCTGTTTCAGCAGGATTCGGACGAATCCTTGTGACTGGATGAAACAAATCCTAATTTGCATATTCAAATTAGGGGTGGGATGGAAAAATCACAACTTCATCACAAAACAAGGCAGTACATTTTTTTCCTTTTCAGACCCTAATTTTCATATGCAAATTAGGATATGGTTTGGGATTCGGACGATTCCCAAATAGTGGATTCGGTGCATGGATTCAACATGCAGAATTATTTGAATCCAAATTCTATCTGAATCTGGTAACTACATTTCCTCTGGATATCATATCACATCCATCAATAATGGTAGGTTTAGTTCATCAAACATTTTCATGTTTCACTGCAAAACATTCCCGTCGCTCAGCATTTTAATTGCTATAGTAAGGAGGGCAAAAAGCAGACACTGGAGAAACTTACATGGAACATCCTGCCTCCTGCACACTCTTCTGTCCATTGTGACAGGTGAAGTTAAAAGCATTATAAGGAGGACTAGCATTCAACAGACGTTGTATTGGTTCAGTCCCCCTGCAGGATCAGCTGTGTATGGTAGCAATTCCACAAGGAGCAGTTCATTCATCTGGGGCAGTTTTTTTTGCTCTTATGTCCTGTATCTCCCTACTTCTTTTATTTTCCTGTCATCTTTTATTTGTCATTTTTATCTTCCCCCACCTTATAATGTGTGCTCATTTTTTGTAACCCATCATATCTTCTGCTCCTGTTCCTAGTATTCACTTCTCAAAAAGTCTCCATCCTACATTTACTGTGTGCAATTAACTGAATACCGGAGATAAGATCATACTGTTTTACTGGGACTTTGATGTGAACACATTTTTGGTATACTTGCATTTAATTTATTTTTATAGGCAGACTACAACTGATTGCACTTAAAGGAGACATAAAACAAGAGTGTACTAGTGCATTCAACTCTTAGATATAGAAGGAATGTGCTTTAAAAAGTTGTGCTTCTGGTTACTCGTTACTAGTCCCACCCATCTGTTCCACTTGCTGCTGTCTCCTTTCCTAGGCTGTGCAGGGGAGATGGTGGCTCTCAGCTCACTGCACTGTGATAGGAACCAATCAGCAGCTTGGCTGACCTGATAAGAGAACTTAACCCCGGCTTTGCTTGTGTGACTGCAGGGCTGTGATTGGCTACCCCCCCCCCCACTATTCTTCTGGCAGGGGACAGCTAGGACACACCCACCTCTAATTTGAAATACAACAGAGACCAAGTAATATCTATGGTGAGCTCAAATAAACGGGTCATTTTTGAAGACAATAGAGCCAAACGTTTAACCAGCACCATATATCATACATAGGTGGGTTTTCAAGTATTCCATATGTTTCCTTTTGCATTGCAAGGGGAAGGACTTCCCCATTACTTTTTGCTATATAGCAAAGGTGTAATAAATCAGTCACAGCTAAGACCACCACAAGATATCAAGGCAAGCAAATTAACAGTCTAAGATACTTCGCTATCTCACATTAGAATCTGTTTCTGGGGGGAACCCAGAGTAAAATCAAGCACGCATACAAGAACAAAAGTCTAGAAAAGGGTAGAAATGCAAGTTACAAGAAAAAGTTTTTGAAACATTTTTATTAGACCAAGGGCCAAGGAAAGTTCTTTTGCCTTGTTTAGAAGAAAGTGTTTGGTCTCTTGGTGGTGAAACGTGGCTTGTGCTGGCGACGTAGTACTCTGTGTGGTAGAGGGAACTTGATCTTTGAGTCCTGAAAAATACAACATGATTACAAAATTGTTTTCATAGTGCTTTCTTGGGTGTGAGTAATTCTTTCCTAACATCTGTCAAGTCTAGCAGTACACAAAGCTATAGTTTAATGCAATTTTATAGCAAACTGTATTATCCTTTGAGAAAGTACAAAGTTACAAATACAACGCATACCACTGATCTTCCTAATTTCCCAGTGTAAAGCCAATTGAAAATTCTTTATTTTGCCATTTGGATTCATTACATTTAAATGGAAAAAACTTTTTTTTTTTGGTGAAATCTTATGGGGGGAATGAATACTTACATGGAACTGCTTGATAGCAGGTCTGCGACACTTGCTGGCAGGAATAACCTCTACTTTCATGATCTGAATTGCATGGGCACGAGCACGGTGGCGAGCGCCCATATCACGGTCTGGAAGATAGAAAATAACACTTGTTACAACAAATATTCTGCTGCATACATATTGAAGCTAGGATATATTAAGTTGGAAAAAAAATAACTTGTCACATTTAGCCTGCTATTCTAATCCTGGGCTGATTTCAGGATAAAAAAACTAAAAACAGTACAGTATCTTATACATAGTTCTACAAATTCTGCTAAAAGGACCTCAATGGTCTACTGTACCAACACATTTGCAACAAAATCAGATAGTGAAAGGTACAGGGATGGGCAATTTTTTTCGTCTCGTTTCACCACGGAAATGACGCCCATAAACTTGTATGGCATTGTGCGTCAAATTTTTTTTGATGCCCATAGACTAATGGACATTGGCGACATTTCGCTGAAATGAAACGGGTCAAATTTGCCCAAGCCTAATTACAACTAAAATAAAAACAAAAAAGTATATTCAAGATATCTGGCAATCATTTTGGTAGCATAATACTGCACTACTTATGATTGTTCAAAATAAACCCTACTATCAAATTGCTGGATGTAAACCCTCCCCATTCCAAAATTAGGGTTTTTAATCTGCTAAAATTGAAATAGGTACAAAGGGAATAGATCAAAAATCCCTGAACTAGTTTCAGACTTAGAGAATGCTTATTTTCCTATGGACATAAGATTGGTCTGAATATTATTAAGGGTGAATTTTGCAGTCTTTTATTATGTCTAAACTATGGATAATGTTACCCAATGAACCCAAAAAAACCCAGTATGAACCCAAAAACAGTATGCAGTAACTGACATGAACAGCTCAAGTGCGCATTATTTAGTTGAAATCTACCACATGTGCAAAGTGATATGTGGATGCCATTAGTATCAGTTACTCCACACACAATGTAGAATTGGAGTTTTCTGTAGTACAGAAAACACATTTATGTAGAGCAAGGCGATTGTTTAGTGTATTTGTAGAACACTATGGACTGAGCGAGTCCATACGGTGACTATAACATGCAAATGAGTTACTGAGCATGCTCAGATTGCAGCAATGCCCTGAGGATTCTACCCAGAATGCCTAGCTTTAGTAAACACCTATACTAGAAGTATCACTTGCTGGTGATTACATTATGCAAATGAAGGGCACACGCTAACTTCCAGAAGGTAGCAGCACTACTGAACAGCAGCTAACACAGAAGGCCGATTTAAAAACATCTTAGAAGGGTTGCTAAGCAACCAAGGAATTTCAACTGAGCATGTGCGAGATTTCAGAGCTATAGTTGGCTGGGAAGATATAGGTAGGAGGAGCCAGTGAAATCAAAGATGTCTGCCTCAGCTAGAACTGCAGTGGATATAGGGGAGATTTTGCAGAAGGTATAGTGAGCTGATCATTTACATTATACAAACAATTCTGTTTTAAAAAAAGGATTTCTTTAACTTTCACAGTGTATTTATTTATTTAAATCATTTTAGTTATGATTGGTGCCCTTTAAGTGTATTACTACATAATCAATACTCGGGATAAAAGGCATGAAGAACAAGCAAGTACAACTCTAGTATGTCTAGTAATTGTCTCATCTTTGAGACAACAACCTGGAGTGGATTCCTAACTATTGAATTGTTTAAGATGTAGGACCTTTGATTTCACTTTCACAGGCACATCAGCTCTGGAAAGGCGACAAGGTGCTAATAATATGTGCACACCAGACAAGATTGTTACAATGGCAAGATAACAGTCTTTGGGTTTTGGGTGCAAGTTTATTGCTCATGACTTAAATGTTATGATCTAGTAGGGCTCCCAAGATTCATTGTACATATTTCATTAAAAACAGAAAAACGGTTTCTGAATACTTTTCACACAGGGTTTGCATTAGTTTTTTCAAACTTGAAAGTTAAAATGTTCCACAAGATAGGCAAGGGCACCCACAGTGGGCTAGAATGTCAATAACAAAAGGAAATCCCTGTGCAACGGATATGGTTTGCACCCAACACACTACCTGCTTTCATGTTGTTTTGCAAAGAGACTGTCTCACATCCAAATGCTTTTTAAAGGAGCAGTAACACCAAAAAAATGCTTTAAAGTAATTGAAATATAACTTACTGTTGCTCTGCACTTGTAAAACTAGTGAGATTCCTTCAGAAAGACTACTATAGTATTAACAAGCTGCTGTGTAGCCATGGGGTCAACCAGTCAAGGCTCAGGTTACATAGATACCAGATGCATTCTGGAGAATACCATTGTATTTTATTACACAGCTGATATCTGCCATGTAACCTGTGCCTTTTCTCCTTTTTCAGCCGAACAACATGAAGTTGTACAGTATATTTAGAAAACTATGCCTACATAAATATGGAGTTGGCTACACTATCAATATATGTAGGCACTGCATTTAAATCTAACAATATCTGTCCCTCATTCTAAAGATTAGAAAACACTTCAATGAAAATCGGACTGCAACCGTTTTTTCTACTTTGGCAGAAACCTCATGCTTAAAAATAAAACTTGTTTGTTCTCTGCAAGCTGCTGACACATCAACTGGTGTCTAAAGCAAGCACAGAGACGTCTGCAAGGAAAGGCTGCAAATATTCTTAAAGGGCATCTATTGGGTAAAAATGTTATCCCCAACCAAAGGTCGGGCTAATAGAGCCTGCATTCCGGTTGGGAATAACCGTTCACTCTCAGTGCGGGTAGTGTAGTGCTGGCCGAGAGCATTTAAAAAAAAAAAAAAAAAAAAAAAAAAAAAAAAAAATTATCCCCAACCAGAATGCGGGCTCTATTAGCCAGAACCTTTGGCTGGGGATAACAATTTTACCCAACAGGTGCCCTTTAAGAAGGTCATTAAGCTGGAAAAAAAAAAGTCTATCAAGATTAGGTCAACACTTCAACCACGGCTATAGGACAGGATTGTAAACTTACAGCACTGGGTCACAGCAGCAGCAGTGGTTAAATCTCTGTATTCCCTGTACATGTTGTGTGTTCCACTGCGAGAGTCATAGCGTAGCCAGATGCCAAAGTTCTTCACCTTCAGAGGGGTCTTTTCAAATACCTAACAAAATAACAGTTAAACAAAACATATAGATGAGTGAAATGTATAATTAACATTTTAGCACATCCCACAGACCAGGTTTGAAAAATGTTGGAGCACTGCACATGTGCTCCTGACAGATTGGAACAGTGCAAGAAAATTGAACTGCGGTGCTCCAACAACCAGTACACTGGACTGGTGCAGTTTTCAGCAAACAGGAGCACTGTCCCAGGATCTCACATAAGAGATAATGATCACTGGGTGGTGCCAAATATTTGGTACCCCAATAATTACACCTTTCCTTTACTGTGCAGGATTTGTACTAATATTTACTTCCAACTGAATCGCTCCAACTGTTGTGCATTCAATGCATAATTTATGCACAATTTATCTTTCAACCATTGTTCCAAAATACTTAAAACTAGGATGATTAAGATGCCAGTTTAAAGGGCACCTATCACAGCCAACATCAAACAGATATTGACAATCTGACTAGTACAACCTAAACACAACTCAAACTACGTCCAGTTTTTTTGGGGGGAAAAAAAGCAGTTTTTAAAAAAATCCCTTACTTTGTCAAATGGGTTCTTTCACTGAGGGAGTCCATACTGTGACTATAACATGCAAATGAGTTACTGAGCATGCTCAGATTGCAGCAATGCCCTGAGGATTCTACCCAGAATGCCTAGCTTTAGTAAACACCTATACTAGAAGTATCACCTGCTGGTGATGTTATCACGCAAATGAAGGGCACACTAACTTCCAGAAGGTGGCAGCACTACTGAACAGCAGCTAACACAGAAGTTTGGCTGATTTGAAAATAGCTTAGAAGGATTGCTAAGCAACCATGGAATTTGAACTGAGCATGTGCGAGATTTCAGAGCTACAGTTGGCTGGGAAGGTAGGAGGAGCCAGTGAAATCCAAGAGGCCTGCCTCAGATAGAACTGCAGTGGAGATCTTGCAGAAGGTATAGTGAGCCGATTTACATTATAAACAATTCTGTTTTAAAAATCAGATTTCTTGAACTTTCACAGTGTATTTTTTTTTTTAAATGATTTTGGTTATGATTGGTGCCCTTTAAAGGAAAACTACACCCCCAAAATGAATACTTAAGCAACAGATAGTTTATATCAAATTGAATGACATATTAAAGAATCTTACCAAACTGGAATATATATTTACATAAATATTGTCCTTTTACATCTCTTGCCTTGAACCACCATTTCATGACTCTATCTGTGCTGCCTCAGAGATCACCTGACCAGAAATACTACAACACTAACTGTAACAGGAAGAAGTGAGGGAGCAAAAGGCAGAACTCTGTCTGTTAATTGGCTCATGTGACCTTACATGTGGTTTGTATGTGTGCACAGTGAATCGTACGATCTGAGGGGGTGGCCCTTATTTTTTAAAATGGCAATTTTCTATTTATGATTACCCAATGGCACATACTACTAAAAAAGTATATTATTATGATAATGGTTCATTTACATGAAGCAGGGTTTTACACATGAGCTGTTTTACTCTGTATCTTTTACTAGTGACCTACATTGTTTGGGGGTATAGTTTTCCTTTAAGTGTATTACTACATAATCAATACTCGGGATAGAAGGCATGAGGAACAACCATGTACAACTCTAGTATGTATACCTCTATTTTAATTGTCACTCATCTTTGAGACAACAACCTGGAATGGATTCCTAACTATTGAATTGTTTAAGATGTAGGACCTTTGATTTCACTTTCACAGGCACATCAGCTCTGGAAAGGCGACAAGGTGCTAATAATATGTGCACACCAGACAAGATTGTTACAATGGCAAGATAACAATCTTTGGGTTTTGGGTGCAAGTTTATTGCTCATGACTTAAATGTTATGATCTAGTAGGGCTCCCAAGATTCATTGTACATATTTTATTAAAAACAGAAAAACTGTTTCTGAATACTATTCACACAGGGTTTGCATTCATTTTTTGCAAACTTGAAGTTAGAAAGCTCTGTAAGATAGGCAAGGTCTCCCACAGTGGGCTAGGATGTGAATAACAAAAGGAAATCCCTGTGCAACGGATATGGTTTGCACCCAACACACTATCTGCTTCTACGTTGTTTTGCAACGAGACTGTCTCACATCCAAATGCTTTTTAAAGGAATAGTAACACCAAAAAAAAGTGCTTTAAAGTAATTAAAAAATAGTGTACTGTTGCTCTGCACTGGTAAAACTAGCGAGATTCCTTCAGAAAGACTACTATAGTATTAACAAGCTGCTGTATAGCCATGGGGGCAACCATTCAAGGCTCCGTTTACAAAGCAGATAGATGCATTCTGGAGAATATCATTTTATTACACAGCTGATATCTGTTATGTAACCTGTGCCCTTCTTTTTCAGCTACACAGCAGCCTATTTATATCAGCTATAGTAGTCTTTCTAAAGCAAACACAAAACTCTTACCAATGCAGGGCAAGAGTACATTGTATTTTAATTACTTAATGCTTTTATTTTTGGTGTTACTGTTTCTTTAATAATAACCAACCTATCAGAAGTTTCAAGGTACAGACAACAAAGCCTTTAATCTCTGGGTTTTCTTCCAAATAACGCAGGTGATTACCTACAGTGCTTCACAGATATTACGTTTTACAGAATACACCGTTAGGAATAATGGCCTTCACAAATAGCCAGAGCTATATTCCCTGTACCAGTGGAGATTACAAATAGGTGCCTATCACATACTTTTAATACTGCACCTGTCCCTCCAAATGGAATTATGTGGGTAATTTATACCACTAAAATATAAATTAGTGCTAAAAAATGTGACAAGCACACTTGAGTGACATAATCCAGCAATGTATTATGGTGAATTTCTAAACAAAAGAACTTTACCTGTCCACAATAGACAATTTCACCTGATGCCTTCTTCATCTTCTTCAACTGAGATACAAAGTACCAAAAGCGGGACTTGGCAACCACATGATTAGGAGCAAAAATTCTCATGCGATAGAGAGGTGGAGAAGGAGCTTTGGGAGTAGGCAAACTGCGCCCGATGACCTTATACTCCCTTAGCTGAAACAAAAAAAACAGTTTGAAAAGGTGAACTCTGCCTAAACCCGTAAAAAAACATTACAATATTGCAAACCTTTATTACATAAATTTTTGCAACTGCTTCATATGTCTGTAGTACCTTATATTTCACTTTCAAAAACACATCAGCTCTAGAAAGGCGACAAGGTACAGTTAATTTCTGCACAACAGACAAGATCATTATAACATGGCATAACGATCTTTGGGTTTTGTGTGCAAACTCTGCCTTTAATCATACAGCAAGTTGAACTCCATATCGTCGTCTTGTTCTTAGTAAAGTAAAAAAATGACTCAGTCACAAGACTAAAGGATTAAATTCAGATCCAAGTCATGAAGGGGTTCAGCCAAATCCTGATCTGGTGCATCGAAGGCCCCAGCACATTATTTTGTTTCATAAAGCCAAATGCCTCTAGTAATAAACACACTACAAATCCTGATTAGTAGTCGATTACTATTGCCCAATTAAGACATTTTTGGAAAAGAGATGTAGGCAGCCTGCTTGTATTTATATTGCCCCCCCCCTTGCATTTCTCCAGCACTGAGATACTAACATGAAACAAATGCTACATCCTAACTGCCCAGGTTATCAAGCCATAAAATTGAATTATATCATCTAATTAAGTCACATGTGCCAAGTTGCATGGCATCTATTCGGTTTCTCAGGAAAAGAAACAGAAGCCATTAAAGGGATAATGTGATGGGAAAACTTTTTTTTTTTTTTATTAAACGCATCAGTTAATAGTGTGGCTTCTGCAGAATTCTGCACTGAAATATGTTTTTCATATTTTTATATTCAATTTTGAAATCTGACATGGGCTAGACATATCGTCAAGTTGGAGTGATATCACCCCCAGCGGCCTAACAATGGGAAGGTAACCAGATAACAGCTCCCTAACACAAGATAACAGCTGCCTGGTAGATCTAAAGGTGGCCATACACGGATAGATCCGCTCGTTTGGCGATGTCGCCAAACGAGCGGATCTCCCTCCGATATGCCCACCTTGAGGTGGGCAATATCGGGCTGATCCGATCGTGGGCCCTAGGGCCCAACGATCGGATCCTAGCGTTCGCCAAACGGGCGGTCGGATCGCGGGACCGCATCAACGAACAGATGCGGCCGCGATCCGACGGGATTTTTAACCCCATCCGATCGAGATCTGGCCGACTTTCGGCCAGATCTCGATCGGGGAAGCCCGTCGGGGGCCCCCATACACGGGCCAATAAGCTGCCGACTTGGTCTGTCGGCAGCTTTTATCGGCCCGTGTATGGCCACCTTAAGAACAACACTCAATAGTAAATGGCAAGTCCCACTGAGACTGATTGTTACATTGAGAAGAAGAAATAACAGCCTGCCAGAAAGTAGTTCCATCCTAAAGTGTAGGCACAAGTCACATGACTGGGGGCAGCTGGGAAACAGACAATATGCCCAGCCCCATGTCAGAATTAAAAATTGAATATAAAACCTGCGCTTTTGAGAAATTGATTTCAGTGCAGAAGTCTGCTGGAGCAGCACTATTAACTGATTCATTTTGGGAAAAAAAAAAAAACATGTTTTTCAATGACAGGATCCCTTTAACGTATAACTTGCAATTATGTTAAACTGATGGGACAAATGCTTCCATATATTTCATTCCCAAAACAAAAATAAGCTACATGCAGTTATCCAGCAGATATACTCCAGGAAGAAACACTAAAGTAACAGCAAAACTCATGTGAGGCATATTAATGGGTATAAGAATCAGAAAAACCATATAAAAAAAAGTTGCTGTTTTATTTAAAAAACATGTCACATCAGAACTGCCCTAACTAGTACTTTACGGCCTTGTTAATTCAACTAGCGGCAAAGGTTGATACAGGCATAATAATAATAATTGGTATAGACCGTCACACAAGCAGTCGCTGCAGCGCAACTCCACTCATCCGAATTATACACGCGATTAGCGTCCGTGAGCACAAGCCTCCCGATTAGTAATACGCACTCTCTCGCACGGTCACTTCAGTAGCAGCATTTACACGAGCCACACCACCAGGGCTCCTAACACAGCGTTCAGTTCCACTATGGGCCGCATGGTCTCACTGGAGCCGCCATGATGCAGGCCGCAGTCGCTTAAAGCGCACATTAGCCCCAGGTATACGGTATGGAAGCCATACTACAAGCCCAATCAAAGCCTCGTGGTGTCTCTTTGACCATCCACAGCCACGGGACTTATCAGTGTCGCCCCTAAGCCCCAATTTCCCCCAGGCCTCCTTACAGTGCCGGACGCCTTCATGCTGCCTCGATCCCTGCCAACGAGCGAAAGGAAGTATCTCTGCGAGCGCACGAATACGTCACCCACCAGCCGGAAGCCTATTGGACTGCCGGGTAACCTTCATGAATTTTGATTGGAAGCAACGCCTGTCAGTATAAGACTGTCTGAAATCCGGGGTGTAGCTCTACGGCTCCCTCTAATTAGTTTGTGTAGGGTTGTGAACTTGTGGGCTGAATGAGGAATGGAATCTTTACACTAAGGGGGTTATATATAGTGAATAAAGTACCCCCTCTTGTAAAATATAAGGATATTATAAGTTACCGAGGAGTTTCATGACCATTTTATACAGGTCATGGAACTCCGACGCATACCCCCCAACCGTCCCGTTTTCCGCGGGACTGTCCCGTTTTTGGGTGTCTGTCCCGCTGTCCCGGATAATGGACTCATTTGTCCCGCCGGCAGCGGCGGAGGGGAGGCGGCGATGCCACGATGGCCTTTGTTATGCGGCAACATGGCGGCGCACACGCTAGGATCTCAGCTGCGCACTGAAGCAAACAAGGAAGGTGTTCCGGTTCTGGGGAATGACCTCATTTCCGGTACAGGCGGCACCGCCCACATGCTGGTGATGCGTACTGCTAAGCTTGCAATGATGAATAGTAAGGGAGAATACGCTGGCTGGGACGTTTCGGTAACTGTTCTGTAAAATGCAAGGTTATGTGGGTTATTTTGCTTAGGGAGCATTATAGAGCTAAAATATATGTATTTATTGGAGTCAGTGTCAGATATAATATCAACCCTACAATGCAGAGTGTATGATGTGTGGATGTGTGTACGTATGATGTGTGTGTATGATGTGTGTGTGTGTGTATCTGTCTGAATGTGTCTCACTGTGTGTCTCACTGTATGTATGTGTTTCACTGTGTGTGTGTGTGTATCTGTCTGTATGTGTGTTTGTATGTATGTGTGTGTTACTTATTTACAATTTGTAAAATGAACATGGTAATTAGGGGGTGTGGCCACAAAAATGGGCGTGGTCAAAAAATTATCGCGCACAGCTCGGCACAACTTTTTGTCCCTCTTTTGATTTCCAAAATGTTGGGAGGTATGCTCCGAGGTAACTTCTAATATCCTCATATTGTGCAACTAGGGGTACTTTTTTATAATAATCACGTTTCAGTGAGTCATGTGACAAAAATGACATCAGAACTCGCCGTTTATAACTGATGACATCAGAATTCACCATTTATAAGGATATAATTTACAAGATATCAATGGCTTTTGTGTAATATATATATATAAATATGGCAAGGCTTGATAAAGGGTCAGAAGGGTGGAAACATTGCCTTGAGGCACTTTAAGTAAAGAATCACTTTTTTCACTTCCAAATTACCAGAGTGCTGCTGTCTTTGTTGAAATAAGAAGTAGGGTTGTCAACTTTTCTGGAAAAAAATACCAACGTTCCTATATATTTAAATTTTTTCCCTATTAAAAACATTTGGAGCAACCATCATTTTTACTGGCCAGGCCGGTAAAATACAGGCCAGGTGGCAACCCTAATGGGGAGCAGGCCTGCGTCAGCAGGGTCCATCAGGTATTTTCCTTGTGTTCTGCTGGCCCATTCTTACTCTATTTCTAGGCTAAAACTGGAGGCTCTAGGTCAAATCTGGAGTGTCAACATCTTTTCGTACCTTCAGCAGCTTGTTATCCTTTACTGCAGGGATCCCCAACCTTTTGAACCCGTGAGCAACATTCAGAAGTAAAAGGAGTTGGGGAGCAACACTATCATGAAAAATGTTCTTGGGGTGCCAAATAAGTGTTGTGATTGGCCATTTAGTAGCCCCTATGTGGCTTGTCAACCGACATTGAGACTCTGTATGGCAGTGAACCTAGTTTTTATACAACCAAAAGTTTCCTCCAAGCCTGGAATTCAAAAATAATCACCTTCTTTGAGGCCACTGGGAGCAAAATCCAAGGGGTTGGAGAGCAACATGTTGCTCACGAGCTACTGGTTTGGGACCACTGCTTTACTGGATCCCTGTAATGCAGCAGCTGCATTTATTTTAAAGAGTAACCAAACCCACATCTTAACCCCAGCCCTCCTTAAAGGGATGGTTCACCGTTAAGGCAACTATTAGTATGTTATAGAATGGCCAACTCTAATAAACTTTTCAATTGGTTTTCATTATTTATTTTTTTATAGTTTTATAGTTATTTGCCTTATTCTTCTGACTGTCTGCAGCTTTCAAATGGGCGTCGCTGACCCCATCTAAAAAACAAATGCTTTTTTATTGCTAATTTGCATTACTCATCTTTCTATTCAGGACTCTCCTATTCATATTCCAGTCTCTTATTCACATCAGTGCATGGTTGCTAGGGTAATTTGAAGCTTAGTTATCAGACTGCTTAAAATGCAAACTGAAGAGCTGCTGAATAAAAAGCTAAATAACTCAAAACCCCTAAATAATAAAAAAAGAAAACCAACTGGAAATTGTCTCAGAATATCACTCTCTACATCTTACTAAAAGTTATCTCAAAGGTGAACCACCCCTTTAACTGACCTCACTCACTGCTGCTTCCCCACACAGTTTATTGTATTTAAACCTGGACCTTCTTGTAAATCTGTCAAACACAAAATATTGTGAATTTAGATCATGCTTTCCTCTCTAACATATTTGGGAACAGCAAAGCGCCACCTTGTGGGCACCCAGTAATACTCAGGCAGGCGGAACCAATACAATCACCATCAGGGCTATTTTCGGGGAAGGAATAGGTGACCGGAACAGGAAAGGACTTCATTTCGTGGTGGAACAGGCTGCAGACGGGAAGTGCTGAAGATGGTCTCACCAATAAGTGTATTGTTAGGTGTTATATGGGAAACTGCTCATATTTAGTAGCGGCAAGATTAACGTATACATGTTATATCTACTGTGAAAGCACATATGTTTGGAGCTCTTTATAAACACAGTTCTCTGGGAATCTTGCTGGGACATGTTTGTGCAACACAATTACTTGCCCCGTGGGTTTAATTTTAGGTGCTTGGGCGTTTGTATCTACACAACACTCATTGTCAGTGGGACGATTGTTTTAAAAGTAATATTCCATCCAACTGGTTGTACAGAATTCCATCCATGAACTCCCTCTCTTGGGCTACTGGCCTCATGATTATTTACCTCCCCAGCCTTGCTCTTGTCTGACTGTACAGAGTGGGGGGTGGACATATTGCCTACATTGACTTATTTTATTTTTTAGAAATACCAAAACATTTGCAAACTTAACAGTGTTACAAAGCTGCAGCAGACATGTGTTGCTATTAAAGGAAAACTAAACCCTAAAACCGAATATGGAAAAAAATGCCATATTTTATATAGTGAACTTATTTACCAGCCTAAAGTATCAGCTTGTCAATAACAGCAATGATCCAGGACTTGAAACTTGTCACAGGGGGTCACCATCTTGGAAAGTGTCTGTGACACTCACATGCTCAGTGGGCTCTGAGCAGCTGTTGAGAAGCTAAGCTTAGGGTCGTCACAAATTATCCAGCAGAAAACAGTGGCGTAACTACCGGGGGAGCAGGGGGTGCGATTGTGCCAGGGCCCACACCTCCTCAGGGCCCCCCCGGCAGCTCGAGTGCCACTGATTCCGGCGGCAGGAAATGGCGTACAGAGGGGGGCGGGGGCCCGGCTGCACATCCCACGCCAGGGCCCACCCCCCTCTTGTTACATTACTGGCAGAAAATGAGATTTGTCTGTAATATAAGCTGATGCTAGAGCGCTGGTTATTAAATTCTGGTACTAATTGCACTGGTTTCTGTATTGCCATGCAGTAATTATCTGTATTAAGTACTAACTTCAAAATGAATCAGTTAATAGTGCTGCTCCAGCAGAATTCTGCACTGAAATCCATTTCTCAAAAGAGCAAACAGATTTTTTTTTTTTATATTCAATTTTGAAATCTGACATGGGGCTAGACATATTGTCAATTTCCCAGCTGCCCCAAGTCATGTGTGCTGGGTAGCACTATTAACTGATGTGTTTTGAAAAAAACATGTTTTCTGATGATAGGATCCCTTTAACACTTGTATTCACAAATTTTTCTGTAGTAAATCTTGACTTCCAACATATTCTTATGTCACTTACACATTCACTGATACCATGTGACATTGAAGCTGAACTACTTCACATCTCTGTATTTTTGTTTGAAATGATCAGTAAACAATCTAGTAAGGGGTGGCTTCTTGTCCTTTGTGTGAATATGTCCTTTATTGTGTTTATTAAGAGTAACAGTGTATCATTTTATTTATATTTTACCATCTTTCTCCTGTCTTTAATAGTAAAGAACCAGAAACACCAGAAAGTGATCATACTTTATTTACATTTCAATTTATGAAATACTGAACTAAAGAATCCTGAAGGATACTGATTTCCCATTTATTAGAACTTTTCTAACTTTAGGAACCTTTCAGGAATGTTTTATCAAACTGCCACATTTATCAAAGCCGATATCCATGTCAGTTTGCCATAATGTGCCTCGAGCAGTCGAATGTCATTCCCATCTAGCACAATTAGATATAAAGTGTCTCAGATATAAATATTCGTCGAACTTTCCAATATAATCGAAGACTATATTATATGTGAAAACATTTGTCTATGACTTTATGGAAAACAACTGTATTGGCTGGTTTTGGCCCCATGTCGGGTTCTGATCTTTCCATTCAGGTTCTCTATTCATCTTGCCATCTGTCAGCAAAATAATTTGGACCTGAGCAACCAAATAGCTTTTAAAATTTCAAACTAGAAATGCTAAAGAAAATGCTAAATAATTAAAAAAAAAAAAAAAAAAAAAATGAACCAACTTATAAATGGAGAGTTTTCAAAATAGTACATACTAAACGTTTATCCAAAGGTGAACGAACACTTCATTTTCACCTAAAAAAAATGTTAAACTTATGCACTCACATGAAATGAAGAGTGAATTTTGATTTTTTTTTTTTAGCACGTAAATATTCCTACCCCATCCCAGAGTATTTAATGGGAATAGAGCGAAAGAGTGCATTAGGGTGGCATTATAGTCCAAAATGTACACTACAGCCTGTGCTCTCCATTGATACCAATTGATTCAAACACTTTTTCCAGTTCAGTTGTTTTCACATTTAGTTGATACGTTTCTCAGCAGCATCTCTGGAGTATTAGCAACTATTGTATCAATTCTAACAGCTGCCTGTAATGAAACCCAGAGATTCTGCTCAGCAGGGACAAAGATAAGAAATGTATCAACTAAATGTATCTGAAACCAACTGAACTGAAAAGTGTTTGAAGCTGAACAACCCCTTTAGTATGATGTAGAGAGTGATATTCTGAGACCATTTGCAATTTTTTATTTGTAGTTTTTGAGTTATTTAGCTTTTTATTCAGCAGCTCTTTAATTTGCATCTTAAGCAATCTGGTAACTAGGGTCCAAATTACCCAAGCAACTATGCATTGATTTGAATAAGAGAGGCCTGAATAGAAAGAACAGTAATACAAAGTAACAATACATTTGTAGTCTTAGGGCTCTTACACACGGCCGTTCCGACCTGTGCTCCCCTGCGTTCGGTTTTTTGGCGTTCAGCCGCAGGGGAGCGCAGGAATAGATGCAAGTCATGATTTGAAATGGGGCTGTACTCACGAAGGCGCCGAACGCAGGAAAAATGCAGCATGTTGCGTCTGAACCTGCGTTCGGCGCCTACACGCGCCTTCGTGAGTACAGCCCCATTTCAAATCATGACTTGCGTCTATTCCTGCGCTCCCCTGCGGCTGAACGCCAAAAAACGGAACGCAGGGGAGCGCAGGTCGGAACGGCCGTGTGTAAGAGCCCTTACAGAGCATTTGTTTGTAGAAGGGAGTCAGCGACGCCCATTTTAAAGCTGCAAATAACTATAAAAAATAATGAAAACCAATCGAAAAGTTGCTTAGAATTGCCCGTTTATAACATAATAAAATTTACCTTAAAGGTGAACCACCCTGTGGTGTGGGCCCTTTAACAGAGGTTGCTGAAGCTTGCTTGGCAATGAAAAAGGTAGCTTTATTTCGTTAAAGCAGAAGGAAAAGTATTACACAGCTCAATTTCAGCATAGCATCAGAACAGCAGAGCTGTTTCTCTAGGTCCTTCCTTGAAGAGAGCCAACATCAGACAGAGGGACTCTTGCTGACTGGGAGCGGCCTTTTATACCCAAGGCTCCCAGAATGCTTTGTAGTTCTATGACATCATACATCTCACATTAAACAAATGTTACATTTTAACAATAACTGCAATTTCTACATGTACATTTACATATTAGCCTTCATAGATTACAACATAAAAAAGGTAAAAAGAAACTCACTTTTAAACAGTGTTTGAATTCCAAGCTGTGAAATGTCTGTGCACAGATGACAACAATCAGGCTACACCCATGTGTTTCCAAACCCTGTGCAGACTGATCAACTTGGGAAACTCAGGTAAGTGTTTTAAACTTTAAATGTTAAAGTTTGAACTCATATATAAAGGGTATATTTTAGTGGCAAGTTGCTTTTCTAAAAGGAAAAACTAATGTTTAAATGTTCTAACTTTATAGAGCTATGGCTCCTGTTGTTGCCATGTTGAACACAGGAGAAAAAATATGTTTCAAGGCTGAGAATGGTGTAGGACAGACACAAGAAGTAATGAAAGACAGATTAAGAAAGAGTTTGCGCTGGCCAGCAGAGGTAGAAAAGACAGAGAAGAAAGTAAGAAAGTACTGTCCTCCACACATTTCAACAACAAAAAAAAAGAAAAATTTATTTAAGTGACATAACTCTGTCACACACCCCTTTAAGTAATTTTTGGGTTTTACGGCTGCTTCTAAACTAAGGTCTGTTGGGCTTAATGAAGTCGTTTGCACATGGATAGGAAACGGACTACAGGATCGGGTACAGAGGGTGGTTGTTAATGGTACATTCTCTACTAGGAGTAAGGTGCTTAGTGGGGTCCCTCGGGGGACTGTATTGGGTCCACTTTTATTTAACTTGTTCATTAATGACTTAGGGGAGGGTATTGTAAGTAATGTCTCAGTGTTTGCAGATGACACAAAACTATCCAACCCAATTAATTCCATCCAGGATGTGGCATCCTTGCAACATGATCTTGACAAACTGGCAATCTGGGCAGCTAAGTGGCAAATGAGATTCAATGTTGATAAATGTAAAGTCATGCACCTGGGATGTAAAAATATCCAAACCGCTTATACCCTTAATGGGACTGCACTAGGCAAATCCATTATGGAAAAGGACCTTGGAGTCCTTGTAGATGATAAACTTGGCTGTAGCAAGTAATGCCAGTCAGAAGCATCAAGGGCAAATAAGGTCTTGAGCTGTATTAAAAGGGGCATAGAGTCACGGGAGGAGGGGGTCATTCTTCCACTGTATAGAGCACTTGTAAGGCCCCATCTAGAATATGCCGTACAGTTTTGGTCTCCATCACTCAAACAGGACATTATTGAAATAGAGAGGGTACAGAGAAGGGCAACTAAGCTGGTGAAAGGTATGGAAAGTCTTAGCTATGAGGAAAGACTGGCCAAATTGGGGATGTTCACGATGGAGAAGAGGCACTTAAGGCTTAGTCCACACCAGGCGATTCGGGGAGATTTAGTGCCTGGCGACTAATCGCCTCTTCTTTGAGGCGACTAATCTACCTGAACCGCTTCCTTTTCTCCTGCGCAGGCTGTAATAAGAGTATATTCGGAAGGGTTTTTTTTACAGTGAGAGCTGTGAAGATGTGGAATTCTCTCCCTGAATCAGTTGTACAGGCTGATACATTTGATAGCTTTAAGAAGGGGTTGGATTGCTTTTTAGCAAGTGAGGGAATAAAGGGTTATGGGAAATAGCTCATAGTACAAGTTGATCCAGGGACTAGTCCGATTGCCATTTTGGAGTCAGGAAGGAATTTTTTCCCCCTCTGAGGCAAATTGGAGAGGCTTCAGATGGGGTTTTTTGCCTTCCTCTGGATCAACTAGCAGTAAGGCAGGTTAAAAAAATTTAAAAAGTTGATCTTGATGGACGTGTGTCTTTTTTCAACCTCACTTTCCTATGTTACGTTGGAACAGTGCATTAGCCAAACTTTTATAATGCTTTTTACTTTGTGTCTTGAAGCAGCATGTCATGAGAATACACTTAAAATAATGTTCTGCAAAGCAAATCTATGAATAAAAACACCACATAAAATGCCTTGAAATTTATTGTAAGCACCATTTTTCAAAACTATTAGCATTACATGAAAAATGCAATGTCTTATAATACTTGGTGATTCACAATTAGATATATTTACACTGACATTTATCTAAAAGCCTTTTTTTTTCCCCCTCAGTCAGATTCTCTTTCCTAAATGACGGGACTCAGATCTGACTACCGGTACATAAAATGTATTCTTTTATAAAAAGCTTGAAGAATGTGCTCCTGTATTTACCTTTTACAATAAAAAAGCAAGTTTTAGTTCTTTAATTGTGGTATCTGAGACCACCATCGTTAGCATAAGCTCATTTGCTTTTAGAGAATAACGAAGCTTGAAGGGAAAGTTCACTTGCAGACATTTGCTTTATTTGGATTTATAATATTTTATAATACATAAAAATAGATTTGCAATTGTTTTGTATTTTTTTTATGGGGTACTACACCCAGTTGTTCAACGAAAGTCCAAGGAATAGGGCTTGTGTCAAACATACTTTGCACTATTTCTTGAGCATAACAGGGGCATTTAGGGTGGTTACTGGGGTAGATTAGTTGCCCAGCGACAAATCACCTCTTCTTCGGGCGACTAATCTCCTCTAAATACCTTCCCGCCAGCTAAAATGTAAATCGCTGACAAGATGGCAGTCGGATCGCTTCCGCCTTCCGAAGTTTCCTCGTGAGGCAACTTTGGCCGACTTCAGAAAACAAAGTGTTCCGAGTGCCATCTCGCCAGCAATTTACATTCTAGCTGGCGGGAAGGCATTTAGGGGAGATTAGTTGCCCAAAGAAGAGGCGATTTGTCGATGGGCGATTAATCTCCCCCAGTAGCCTCGTCTGCCACCACCCTAAAGCAACTAAATGTTTGGTCCTTGCAATATAGAGAATTTGATTACCATTTACAGATAATTTCCCTGCTAGCAGCTATAACAAAGGCATAAGGGAGGGTGTTGTACAAATGGAATCTAATGATCTACGGCCAAACAAAGCAGCTTCAGTTTCCCAGTTTAGCTAAAAAAAATAACGAAGGCCATATATATTAAAACAATAGGCAAGAAGTATGTTGGCTCAAGCCCTATTCACTGCACTCATGTTGAACTTTAACTTTAGACACTGTTAATGTCCCAATCGGCAGCTGCAGCTCTGCTATTGCCGTCATTGGCGGTTTTCTACTAGGTGCAAAATGTGTTTTTTACCTGCAATTCTCACCCACACTATACCACTTGCTTTCCCTCAGCCTGTTTACTTGTGATGCCCTTGGTCTGTTGATCTCATACCAGAACTGCCACAGAGGTGCTTAATCCTTTAGACTTTTTGTGCTGGACTTTTTTGCCTCCTACATCAAATTGCTCAAGTGCTAGCTTTTCCTTCTACATCCTAGAGCTGTCACACAAAAGTGTTTTCTTTTCTTGTCACAGATTTTAAGCTTAGGTGCCTTACCACACACTCATGAGTGTGCAAGTGACAAGTTAAGAAAAAAATTGTCAACACATATACGTGCAAGGCAGATGGGATAACCAAGGGCTACAAAGGGGGTCTAGAATGTTAACGGTGCCCTTTAAATGTTAAGAATTGAAGAATAACCATCTGACCTCAGAAGTAGAACTGTAGGACATGAACAAAAGTCTAAAATGCTTGTAGAAACCAATTGCAAATATATTTTATTATAAACTACCAATAAAGGCAAGTGTGAACCCACCCTTCAAATAGCAATGAAAAGCAGCCACATACCTAACACAATTAGTTTCAGAGGCACAAATGTTCCTTCTACTGAATGGTTGTATGATCCCAGAGAAACTATTCTAGAGATGAGGGCATATCATATTCAAGCTGTAATAAAGTAAAATGACTATTTACAAAATCCATTTAATTGCTTTATTACACCATGTTATATTTCAGGAACCTAAATTTAGCACTTTCATTTCTTTGAAATAAAGTTTTTTTTTCCTTTGACTTTTTTTTTTAGAAAAAAAAAAAAAAATTACATATAGAGCCTCCAGGTTGACCAGAGATTTTATACGTTCGTTTGCGTTAAAAAAAAATCCAATTTCTTTAACTACTTGTTTCATGTGACACATTTGAGCAGGGCACAAGCTTAAACTGCAAAGCAGAAAATAATGCGACAGCAGAGTCCAAACAGCTTCATGATGTTTTACTGCTGTTTTTTTAGCTTCTCTCTAGAACACCAGTTTTAATGGTTTGTACAAAACTAGCAATCTACATAAATTAATAACTGGAGTTCCTGAGAGAGGGGAGATAGGGTGCGATTTCCAGTATTATCCTCAAGGTTTTGCTCTTTGAAAGAAAACCTAGAAAAGAAAATGAAGACTGGAATTAGCTGGAGGGTTGCTCTTTTAGTATCAATTTAAAACCTTACAAATTGCAACTTTGTGAAAGTGATAACATGCTCTATAGACAGGCAGATTTGCTTACCTTTAGGTAGTTTTTAAAAACTTTAGCATCAGGTTGTTGAAGAGCTTGGCAAAACTCCTGCAAAGAAAGTGAACAAAAAGGAAAAGGTTTGCATGACTTACTGATTATTTTAATATTTTGATGTAATGTTCCTGGGGCCTACATCAAATCCTGAACATTTTTATTACAAATAATAAAAGCTTTATTTAATATCTCTTTTAAAATAACCATTCAAACCATGCCTCCCAGCACTTATTCATAGGCATTTGTTCATCAGATTTAACTTACAGGGGTTGTTCACCTTTAAATAAACATAGTATGATGTAGAGATTGATATTCTGATTCAATTTGCAATTATTTTTCATTTTTTATTATTCGTTGTTTTTGAGTTATTTAGCCTGGAATATGGATAGGAGAAGCCAGAATAGAAAGACAAGTCATAAAAAGTAGCAGTAACAATAAATGTATAGCCTTACAGAGCATTTGTTTTGTAGATGGGGTCAATGACCCCCCCATTTGAAACGAATCACAAGAAGGCAAATAATTTAAAAACTATAAAAAAAATATACTAAAAGTTAATTTTAAGGTGAACCACCCCTTTAAAACAAGTTGTGCCTGGTTTAAATGCTAAGTTGTATTTGCTTATAGATGTGATTGAATATTGATAGTTAAGATAATATAAAAAAGTATCAGGAGTTTATTTATACATAGCACTACAAAATACTTCCACTAGATCCCTCCATATGATGAAAGAAGCATAGTAAATGCAAACAAACCCAAAAATAACTTTACCATTGACCAAACTCTAGTAGTAACCCAAGTTGATAAAGAGTCTAAGCAGTTAAGTGCTGCTGGAGTGCCTTATTCTTGTATACATTATATTCTGGAGGTCACACTTGTCTTCTGTTGGACCTCCCTACGCTTTAGTACTTGCAGCTTATAGAAATGACATATTATTTAAGGAACTCACCCAGGCTACTCGTAAAGTCCATAAATATTTTCATGGAATAGCCACTAAACGTTAAACATTTTTCTCTAAGGCCCATGCAAATGTGGGTAAGATCAGTTACCAATGGAATCTCATCTGACACCTTGACTCTGCCTGC
Organism: Xenopus laevis; assembly: GCF_017654675.1. NCBI lineage: Eukaryota > Metazoa > Chordata > Amphibia > Anura > Pipidae > Xenopus > Xenopus laevis. The sequence continues at coordinate 90,452,012 of NC_054376.1, read as the reverse complement.
AAGTGCAGATGTCGGTGGATGTACAAAATATATCTGGCAAGGTTAGAAATCTGAAAACTAAAACAACATCCCTAAAGCTACCGATGCAGTCTGTAAAACTTGGATAAGTTGCCTAGGATCACACGAGTGTCTTGACGTATTATGCCCACAATGTCTTCACTGCTCTAAGAGTGAGCCCAAATGGCATTTGCCTGTGTGACTGGAAACAGGCAAAGTGTCCACATCCAAACTAACTATAATCCTCACACAGACCCTTAACATATGAAGGGGGGTGTCGATATATTGGGCACTTCCAGTGAATTAAGATGCCAGTGCTGCGAATCTTTCTCTAGTGTACCTTGCATAGACAGTATTCTGAAATCTATTAAACCTGAAATGATGTCAGCAGAGGGTGGGCAGGAAGAAAAGAATCATATTTTGCATCTAGTATTGATACCCTTGTCTGCACTTTTTTTTATTAATTTTTTGTGTTTTCAGGGTAAAGATAAAACAGTACAAATATGTGTCGTCATACACTCAATCCATATAACTGTCAATGTACTCTTACATAATGACAATAAACATATGAAATAATGAATTTAGGAAATAGGTGGAGAAAGGGTAGGGTGGGTAAGGACAGGTGCAGATATAAGTAGGAAGAGGAGCGCTGGGGTTGCTTACTTCTATGCCCAGGGTTACCTTAAAATGGGGATAATAGTGAAACATATTCGTACAACTAAATAAAACTAAGGCAAACAACCCTTCCTCATTGCTGACAACCATGACCATAGGGATTAGAAGGTCTTTTAACTATAAAGGGAAGACCTGAAAGAGAGTGTTCTAAAGTGTAGCAAGCATTGTGACATCCCACACCTATTCTGGGCTCCTAAAATTAGAAGAATAATGGCCTCGTCACCCAGCCATTAATATGAGATTGTTATGCATTTATTGATTTAATAGTAGTAAATCAACTGGGGAGGAGGGCAACTGTCATGTCTGCCGGGGGAATACAGCAAGACCAAATGCTCCTAAAATTTTTGAAAGATCGCCCGTCTGTTATACACTATCTGCTATAAATGTGTGTGTTATAAGGGCTGTATGACTGAGTAGATAAGCGCATATATCTAGACCAGGATCAAATAAATTTTGGACATTGCCACCATATGCGCGTACAGTTCCATCCCCTCCCCAACTGCAACCTCTAAAACATTGTGTCTTATACTTAGTATTTACTTTATGTAATCTGGCAGTCACCATGTACCAGCGTAGGAGTACCTTACAGGATGTATTGATGAAACAGTGAGCTACTTGCATCCCAGGTTCTTTGCCATTCCGTTTCTTCTAAAGAATGTCCCAAAATCCACTCCCAAACTTACATATGAAAGTCCATGAATCATAACCTCAAGTTTTTTGAAGGTCACTACACCCCACTGTAACTTAATCAAACAATGCTCTAATCCTATCGTTTGGAGACAGGACACTGAAACCAACTAACCAGCAGGAGATATCATCCAGCACCTACTGTATGAAAGAAATCAAATGAGTTTCACCGATTGCCCTGCCTCCCATTATGGCTGATCTGAACTCCAGAAGACTGACAGCTAAGCCTGACTATGGGAAGAGCTCCTACCAAAGAGTGAACAATTTATTTCAGAATCATAAAAAGTCAACCTGTAGCCCGAATATAGAAAAGTGTCTGTATCCAAAATTCCAGCTTTACCGTCATTTAGGGTGTTATATGGGGTAATGTTTTTATATTTCTACAACCTTGTTATTAGCTATGGGGGTACTGAACAAGGAGACTTTTACCTGAAAAAGTCAGGCACTATTATAGGAAAATGAAGAACAATAAATTACCTGAATAATTTCTGGTGCTACCTGTAGTGATGGCAGGTACTCTTGCTGCAGATACTGAATGCATTCCGGCCCCTAAAGACAAAGATAAAAAAAGTTAACAGTAATACTAAATTGGATGTTTACTGAAAGTTATTTTTAACAAAATAGTTTGAACGGGCAGTTTTCACTGGACTTCCCACATCTAATAAGAAACCGGTGATATTTTAAAAGATAAGTCTGACAAGACACCTGTTTTTGTGCTTCATTTGGAAAAAGCAATTGTCTGTATTTGTGCCACTCAATATAGATTTTTAGAGGCCCCACGGTGGCAGGGGCACTGCTGCCATGAGGCGAGTTGAAAATGCCAAAATGCAGATTTTAAAATCGTAATTTTGTCTCTACTAGTGATACGCGCCCCCTATAACCTCTCTAGTGTTCGAAATGGTATGCATCGGGTACATGGGTGGGTGGCATCAGTAAGGCCCCTCAAGGTTACAAGGACCCCTGAACCACCCCTACACGACGGGAAAAGATGCTCATGAAAATTTGCAAGAAATCACTACAGAAAGTTAAATCTTAACCACAGAGCAAAGAATACACCACAATCATGCCATATTCACCTCTAAATATGTTTATATACATAGGACATGTTTGTTATAGAATATATTAACAGAATATCAATATATCAGTTATATTTGTATAAGATATAGTAGGTTTGAATATGCACCGAGTTTTACTTTATTAAATATTACAATGTTCTCATGCACATATATACAAATTATATTTTGTCAACAAATCCCCCCTTGCACTGAGCATTATAACACAAAACAGTTATTTCAGATCCGAGGAAATAAAAACGTACCCTTTTGATATAAATTGTTTTCATAGTTACTGCACATTCTGATAAAGCCTGAGAAGAGAAGATAAAAAAAATCTATGAATTTCATTTTAGTTTCGGCACAGAAGACAAATCTAAAAGCGATATATCCACGTTCATTACAAAACTGCTCTATAGTGCAAGAATAGCTTTCCTTTCTCTACTACCTCATACATATGGATGACATAAGACCCCAGTCAATATATGTACATTTACATATTCTGCTAGAGGCTGCACATTATCTTATATTGCTTTGCTTCTTACACTGCACTCTAGCCAGTAGGCATACACCATAGGGAGGCTGGAACAGAAACGGACAAAAGAAAAACGAGACTTTTTTTAATTACCGTTAAATCCTTTTCTCTTGTCCTACATTGGGGGACACAGGCACCATGGGGATGAAGATCCTGTTGCCAGAGGATGGACACTAAATGGTTAAAGAAGCTCCTCCTCCTGCACTGGGCTTTATCCCATGCCTACTTCCTAAACCCTCAGTTTTCAGGCTGAAGAAGGAAGGACCACCCTAATAATCAACTGGCAAACAGAGGAGAAACTTCACCCCCGTAAAACTCTATAATAGAACAGTCTAACACATATTAACTTCAGAATTTTACAGGGAGGGAAGGCCTGTGTCCCCCAATGTAGGACAAGAGAAAAGGATTTAACGGTAAGTAAAACATCTAGTTTTCTCTTGCCTAGATTGGGGGACACAGGCACCATGGTGACGTCCCAAAGCTACCCATGAGGGTGGGACTTAACCCCAATGCTCAGGAAACAACAGCCTGAAGCACTTTTCTCCCAAAGCTTGCTTCTGCTGATGCAAAGGTATGTATCTTGTAAAATTTGGAGAAGGTGTGTGGTGAGGACCACACTGCCGCCATGCAAACCTGTTTAGCGAAAGCTTGGTGGAGTACCGCCTATGAAGTGCTGAGGGATCTGGTTGAGTGAGCTCGGATTCCAGAAGGAGGAGGTCTACACTTCGTAGCCTTGGATGGTCAGAGGCCTTTTCTAGGCCCCTCCGGAATGATGAACATGCTATGTACCCCCTTAACACTCTCAGTAGCTGAAATGTCTCTCCAAGGTGCGAACTAAATCAAGTGTGTGAAGTTTCTTATCTATTGTCTCTATTGCCTACGGCCGCCATGTTGTCTGATTGTACTTGTACTGGCAATCCCTTCAATTTGTTTGTCCAATGGGACAGGGAACGCCATATTGCCCTGAGATCTAGTATGTTGATGGGGAGAGATCTTTCGTCTGGGCTCCATTTGCCCTGGACTGTGAGACTGTGTAGGACTCCTGCCCAGCCCTGGAGACTGGCGTCTGTCGTTAGTACCGTCCATGAGTGGTTGAAGTCAGGGAAGCTCTTTCCCAGTGTCATTGGGCGAAGCCACCATGTCATGGATTCTCGAACTGGACCCGTCACTAGTATCTTGCGGTCCAGATCTCTGCGCATCCTCCTCTGATGCTGCAGGATTAGTCGATGCAGTGGTCTTGTGTGGAGTTGTGCGTATGGTACTGCCTGGAATGACGCTAACATCGTTCCCAACACTCTCATGGCTACACGTAAAGCAATGAAGGTCTCCCTCTGAATGGTTAATAGCCGTGTGCAGAAAGAAGTTATATTGTCTGAGGAAAGAAAGGCCTTTCCCTTGCATGTGTCTAGCGTTAGACCTAGGTATTCTGTCCTCTGATGGTGTGAATACTGATTTCTGGTGGTTGATGAGCCAGCCAAGTTGGGTTAAGGTCTCTATCTAGGTCTTTATCACCTTCTGATCCCTCCTCCTGCTCTTCAAGGGAGTCTGGTGGCGAGGGATATGGGGGCGTTTGAATATGGAAGCTTGCCAGTCTGCTTTAGAGGGGTTTCCTGACAGATGCTCAAGCAGTCTGTCTAATGTCTCTGGTATCCTGGCAAGGTTCTGAAGTCCTGCCAGTGATAGAGATAGCGCTCGCACCAGTTCAGAGTCAGAGCTCACTTGGCTAGCTGAAGCTGAGGGTGGTATTAGATTGGGACATTTCAGGGATAGAACCCGCTTCGCAAGATTCACATAACGGATCAGCAGAAGAGCTAAATAATTTTGCCCAACAAGAAGTGCATGCAGAAAAGGAAACTGTGAGTTGTCTGCACCCTGAAGCCTGATCTTATGAGAGAGAGAGTTGTCAGCTTCATCTGTCATGGCTATGTGGACCCTAAAAATAAGGCAGGGAATAAGAGGCCCAAGGGATCCTCGCTGTATGCGTTGAGGGATATCTGTGAGTACATGGAAAAGTATAATCACTCACCCAGACAGCTACTGACAGACATATACATGATAGGTGTGAGTCAAAACAAAACTCACAAAAAGTTCTGCGGAGTTCCGTTGAGGAGGATGGCTCCGGATAATGGGTGTTCTTCCCTCTGCTTGTGCGAAAGATGGCCGCAGGATGACGTCAGAAGGAACTGGAAGCAATCGGCCGCATGTGGGAGACCACAATTAAAATGTCCGTCATGCGTCTCCCTAAGGGAACACAGCCCTTAATCAAGATGGCAGCCGCGCCAGAGAGCATGAAGCAGTGACCTGTGCCTGGTAAGCGGCCGCATGTGGGAGCCCACAAGTAAAATGGCCGACGTGCGTCTCCCTAAGGGAATACGCCCATTATTCAAGATGGGGCCGCGCCAGAGAGTGCAAGGCAGAGACCAGTGCCTTGGAAGAAGATGCAGCAATGGCTGGCTGAGCATGTTACTTGTATCCCCCCACCCCATCTAACGCGCTGGTGAGAGTTGGCGGGTTGCAAGGGAGGGATTCTAAGGTGAGTGCCGATAAGGGGGAATGGAGGGGAAAATCTACTTACCCCTCCATTGCCAGCCGATAGTGCCCAATGCTGGTGCGTAGACCCTGTCCCGACCACTGGTGCAGCCTCCACAGAGCGGAATCCAGTGGCCACAGGGTAGTGATGGAGCCTCAGCCTGCAGACCTCCGTGGAGCAGGAAGGCTCTATGGGCACAAATGAATAATCATCCATCAGGGATTCAGATGATTGTCGGCTGGGGGGCTCTGGGAGACACAACACTGGCCCCCTTTTCTGGCATGGGCCCTGATATAGAATCCGTACCACTACTCCCTGCCAGGTAGTGTCCGTCCTCCTTCTGAGGACACTAAAGTAAAACTGAGGGTTTAGGAAGTAGGTAGGGGATAAAACCCAGTGCAGGAGGAGGAGGAGCTTCTTTAAACGTTTAGTGTCCATCCTCCGGCAACAGGATCTTCATCCATTGGTGCCTGTGTCCCCCAATCTAGGCAAGAGAAACCTTTTTTCCACCTTTCAGTTAACTTTTAGTATGGCCTTTTCTTAGAATCATTTCAGTTAGTTTTTATTTTTTATTATTATTTGTCTTCTTCTGCCTCTTTCCAGAATTCACAAGGGGTTCACTGACCCCAAAAAATAATTTCAATGTTATTGTTACCTTTTTACTTATATTTTTGTTCACACCCTCTCCTAATCATATTGCAGTATCCTATTTATACCACTACCTGATCGCTAGGGTAAATTGGACTAAATTGGAAATTGGACAACCAATTATCTTCTAAAATCCCAAACTGGAGAGCTGCTGAACAAAAAGCTCAAAAAACACGAAAAATAAAAAATTAAGGCCAACTGCAAATTATATAATAAAAACAGTCTATGTCATACTAAAAATGAGTTTAAAAGGTGAACTACCCCTTTAACTGGCCAGCTCCAATTAAGCTTATAAATGTATTTACCAATACTGTTTGAGCATCTGCAAGATCAAAGCTGGGTTTTAAGGGTGCCAGAAAGCATGCAGGAACAATGTGTTTGTAGACAAAATCTGCAAATCCAACAAGTCCATCTTTGCCACCTGTAGAGGAAAAAGTATCTATTGTGAATCAAGCCAAATGTGATCTGTTAAAAGCAAATTTGAATACAAACTAAAGTATATCTGTTGAGTTTCTAGTATACCAAGCATCTTTTCCCATTGGTGCAATTCAGGAGGGAAGACTCTGCAGGGGAGCACAAGTTATTACTAAGGCTTTAGTTCTAAATAATGCATTACAAGAAAAGATGTAGGTAAGTGCAAGTGCTGCATTGCAGACAATGCAAAGTTAACATGGTCAGTTATGCACCACCAGGGAGGTTGAAAGTAAAGAAGGAATGCCAACATGAAGTATATTGTATTGTTGTTGTATTTATTCCCTTTTCACTTATTAATAAGCAATAAGTTAATAAGAGCAAGATGAAACAAGTAATAGCCTCAATTGTATAATATATCCTTACAATATATCATCATTAGCGTATATATAGTGAACGCTAAGGTAATGTGAAACAACCAGCAACATGTTAACCATTAAAAGGAATAACAAGTTAGCTGTTGGAATGGAAAATTTGCCTCCTAATAAATTCATGTAAGACCTAAAATCTTACCCCACAATTCTACCAGCTTTGACAGGATAATGAAACATGTTTTCTGTGCAATGGGATCTGGGTATTCCACAGCTCCTTGGATTACAGTGAATAAGACACGTTCCACATTTTCAGGTCCTATTATCCATAAAACAGAACAGTTTAGTTTTGCAATCATGCATGTTCTTAAAATTTGGCTTAGAGTTATTGAATTCAATACCTACCCTGATTGGCTATAACCTCACTCATCCCACTGCCACTGACTGTTTGAAGGAAGGCAAAGTAACTTCTCCGTAACATCTGTTTATCCAAAGCAGCAGATTGGTCGTTTTCCTCTGCTGGACGGATTAACATCTCAAATATGGCATGCAGAAGCGGCATAAAGACTTGTTGCAAAAATGGTGAAACTTGGGTCTACAAGAAAATGAAAAAGCAATTAAGTGCAAAAAAATACATAATCAGAAAATAGAGTGGGTATTACTACTCCCTGTAATATCCTTTTCTCTACATGCTGATGAACTGGGGTAAGGCCACTGGCAAAAATACCCCTCTCTGCTCCATAAACTAGTGAATGACAAGAGTGGAAATTAATGCACACGGAGTAGTGACAGGTGGATTTCTGTGCCAAAATGATAGCTTTAGAATTTAGGTATTGAGGATCGCCACTTACTGTGCATTAAATAGGAGGCTAGTCATACTTTAGCACAAGTAATAGTGACAAGCAGAGGGGGAGTTTTGATTTGTTGTTCTCTGCCTAAGTAAAGCAGGGGACAAAATGTCCCATATAACTCGGATTCTAATTTTGGTAGTAATATTTTCAGAACATATTCACATTTTCAGAAACACACCTTAAACTTAGCCGTTATCTGATTGATTAAAGGAATGAATTCATGCAGGTCTTTTGCTTCACAATCTTTTAGCATGTGCTCTGAAGCTGTTGGGATAAACGGAAGAACTTCCTCTTCCAGACATATGATCATGCGGTGAAGAAAAGTCCGCACCCCTCCTCTCAAGATCTCTTTCTGAACAGGACAGCTAAGAGCTGGGAGAAAGGTTCTTAAACAGTCCAGGTAAACTTCAGAGCAGCCACACTGCTTCACAGTCTGTTTGTTGCTAAAAGCTTTGCTTGTACGGCTGTAAAGTAAAAAGATAGAGCATCTTTAATAGTTCTGAGCATGAAAAATTATGTAAGGCATTTCCTCAAAAAGTAGCATAATTTCTTTACAAAAAAGAGCATTTATTGCCATGAGTAGAGGGCAATACATAGAAGCAAAATGCAATAGCCTGACAGCTTGGGCTTGTGCAGTGTGACTTGCCAAATGTTTCAGTTTATAGGTTTAAATTAAATTCATATGATCTTAAATTGAAACAAATTATTTGAAATGAGTCACGTGCCTCTGAATACAAATATAATGGTGCTTCAACAAATTATACTCATGTATAAAAGTTACCTAGCAAATCCAACTGCATGATTCAGGCAATCCGCCAGCACTGATTGTCGCTCTTCATCTTGCTCCAGCATTAGTTTCTCCAATAAGATTTTGAACTTTTCCATTAGTGGACTCAGCAGGTTCCTCATTAGGATGTGTTTCCGGTGTGCAGGGTAATCACTATTTACTATAAGCACTCCCGCAGTTTCATATATAAAAAGTTGGTCATCGCTAGTTAGCAAGGTCTGAAAGCCATTTGCCTGAATGTAAATTGAAACAATTACAGATTAAAATATTTAATACTTAAAATTGCAGACCACATCTAAGGTTCATTTATATCAATCAATGAGCACATTGTGGTATAGTGGTACATTAATGATATAACAACGTACAAGTTATTCAAATCTGATTTCTAACAGATATATATATATATATATATATATATATATATATATATATATAATATGGCAAGTTACTGTACCCTTTTTTAGAGGTGCATTGAATCCAAGCCATTTTCAGCAGGATTTTGATTGGGATGTAAGAGGTGAGCCGGGACCTCGATTCTGGGATGGCAGTGGATGTGATTTACATAGACTTTTGCTAAAGCATTTGATACAATGCCACACAGACGCTTACTGGTGAAATTAAGGAATGTAGGCCTGGAACATAGTATTTGTACCTGTATTGAGAACTGGCTAAAAGACTTCAGAGTGGTGGTAAATGGAACATTTTCTAATTGTACCGCAGGGCTCTGTACTAGGTCTTTTACTTTTAAACTTGTTTACTAATGACCTGGAGGTGGGAAATGAAAGTACTGTTTCTATTTTTGCAGATTATACTAAATCGTGCAGAACTATAGGTTCCATGCAGGATGCTGCCACTTTGCAGAATGATTTGTCTAAATTGGAAAACTGGGCAGCAAACTGGAAAATGAGGTTCAATGTTGATAAATGCAAGGTTATGCACTTTGGCAGAAATAATATAAATGCAAGTTATACACTAAATGGTTTTTGTAGGTAACACCTTGTTTAATTCCGGGCAGTGTCATTCCGTGGCTACTAAAGCAAATAAAGTTCTGTCTTGCATAAAAAAGGACATTAACTCAAGGGATGAAAACATAATTATGCCTTTTTATAGGTCCCTGGTGAGGCCTCATCTGGAGTATGCAGTGCAGTTTTGGACTCCAGTCCTTAAGAGGGATGTAAATGAGCTGGAGAGAGTGCAGAGACATGCAACTAAATTGGTTAGAAGGATGGAAGACTTAAATTATGAGGGCAGACTGTCAAAGTTGGGGTTTTCTCTGGAAAAAAGGCGCTTGTAAAGGGACATGATTACACTTTACAGGTACATTAGATGACATTATAGACAAATAGCAGGGGACCTTTTTACCCATAAAGAGGATCACTGTACCAGAGGCCACCCCTTTAGACTAGAAGAAAAGAACTTTCATTTGAAGCAACGTAGGTGGTTCTTCACAGTCAGGACAGTGAGGTTGTGGAATGCACTGCCGGGTAATGTTGTGATGGCTGATTCAGTTAATGCCTTTAAGAATGGCTTGGATGATTTCTTGGACAGACATAATACCAAGGCTATTGTGATACTAAACGCTACAGTTAGTATAGGTATGGGTATATAGAATTAATGTGAAAGTATGGAGGGGTGTGTGTATGGATGCTGGGTTTTCTTTGGAGGGGTTGAACTTGGTCTTTTTTCAACCCGATTTAACTTGTGCCTGGCCAAAAAAGTCTGAACCCTTAAAATCAAGTGACCCCCAAACCTTAGGGTTTGCATATGCAAATAAGGTTTCTTATTCAACTAAAAGATTTGGGATTCTACCAAATGGGCAAAAAAGTGGAAAAGTAGTAAAATAAGGTACCATACTCAATCAGGAACTCGTGCAAAAAAGTGATTATTTATTGATATAGATTTCTGGATACATTACTTTTTTTGCAGAAGTTCCCTAACAACGCACACACAGGTATGGAATCCGTTATCTGGAAAGTTATGAATTACATAAAGGCAGTCTCCCATAGACTCTATTTTATCCAATTTTTTTTACATTACCGTATTTCCTTTTTCTGTGCAATAATAAAACAGTATCTTGTACATGATCCAAACTAAGATATAATTAATCCTTATTGGAAGCAAAACCAGCCTATTGGGTTTATTTAATGTTTGCATGTTTGTAGACTTAAGACATGAAGATTCAAATTACAGAAAGATCCAATATCCTGAAAGCCCCAGGCATTATCATAACAGAAACCATAGCTGAACATTTGGGTTGAGGCTATACACCAGGGGTGTCCAAACTACGGCCCGCGGGCCAACTGCGGCCCGCGATCCATTTTAATTTGGCCCGCATCAATTTCCCCCAGCCAACTGCTGCAGGCACCTTATTCCATCTGATTGCAGTGCAGCTCCCTAGAGAGGAGAGAGACTGCTGCTGCTGTGCCGGCACGCCCACCCCGCTTCGCTGGCTGGGCTGTGTGGAGACAGCGTGTGGACGTCACAGAGAGCTGTGCTGTCCCGACACGCCCCCTCTCCACGGCTTCACTCTGGTTGGCCGGAGTCGGACTGTGTGCCTTCCCTCTGTGGAGACTGGGTGGGGACTGGGAAGACAGTCTGAGAGAGACTGCGTGCTGCCACCAATCACGGCTACGAGGTAAACCTCAGTCAGAGTCAGTCTGTGCAGGAATCTTCTCTTCTTCTGTGCTCACACAGCACACTCCTCCACAACTGTCTCTGGCTGTCAGAGTGAGCTACAGAGGGGTGGAGGAGAGAGGCAGACACACACAGACACCATGGAGCATTATGGTTAGGGCAGTGTTATGTAATTGTTCTGGTTAGAGAACACTGTGAGACATAAGCACGTTGCAGACTTTTATTGTTAAGGGGTTGACTCTTAGAGAGAAAGAGATGCAGGAAGCTTGTCAGGGCTGATTAGTGTGGTAAATAATTATATATTATCCCCTCAAGTATAAGCTGAAACAAACTATTGTACGTTAGAGTTGCCCTGTCCATTTTGGGGCCTCCCATTCTGTTGTGCCCCCAGATAATGGAACAATTAGAATGGTCGGCCCCCACACATTTTCACCTCACCAAATCTGGCCCTCGTTGTAAAAAATTTGGACACCCCTGCTATACACCAAGACTCTGGAATGTTTATGTTTAGAGATTCAATACTCCGCATACAACCAGTGTAAGAAGATATAAACCAGCAATATACAGCAGATAAAGTAGTAGTTCAAGAGTAATAGCTGAGGTTTATTCAATGTGTTAATTTGTTCTGGCAAAAACAAATCTAAAAAAAAGACATCACTATTCAAAGAACTTTATCTTTACTTACATGTGGTGACAGCTCCAGTAGATCTTGTATCCTTCTCAAAATATCTTCAACAAATGCATTCATCTGTTTGCTATGTTGGGTAAGAAAGTGTGAAACTTCACTAAACATTAATGTAAAAATAAGCATATAACAAGCAATGAGCAATGTGATGTAACCTATATTTAGGCAACAACTAGAAGGAACACCAAGATTAAAATACTGGAGGGGTCATTTACAAACCAAAAGCACATCCCTTAGCGCTCAGTTGAGAAGAGCATACTGTACGTCCAAAGTCTGCTGCAAAGTTAGAAAGCAGGAAGGGGGTGGGAGGGGAGATGCCTTTATGAATACAGCTCTGCCAAATGCAGGCAGCATTGTATTCATGGGGGGAAGATGCAGGTACTTGCTCTCCAGACCAGTTGCCAAGGGGGTAGGGTTTAAAGGAATTGTTCAGTGTAAAAATAAAAACTGGTTAAATAGATAGGCTGTGCAAAATAAAACATGTTTCTAATATAGTTAGTTAGCCAAAAATGCAATGTATAAAGGCTGGAGTGATTTGATGTATAACAAGTCAGTCAGAAACTACTTCCTGCTTTTCAGCTCTCTTGGTTTACACTGACTGGTTACCGTGGCTACCAGGCAGTAACCAATCAGAGACTTGAGGGGGGGCCACATGGGTCATAACTGTTGCTTTTGAATCTGAGCTGAATGCTGAGGGTCAATTACAAACTAACTGAACAGAAATGTCCCATGTGGCCCCCCTTCAAGTCGCTGACTAGCTCAGAGTTATAGAGCTGAAAAGCAGGAAGTTGGATTCTGGCTGTTTTATTTGACATCTGTTCACTCCAGCCTTTATATGTTACATTTTTGGCTAACTAACTATATTAGAAACATTTTTTATTTTGCACAGCTTATCTATTTACACAGTTTTTATTTTCACACTGAACTATTCCTTTAAAGTGCAAAACAATTGCGAGTATGCACCTTTTGTTTTTTTTGTTTTTTGCACTGTCCCAAATTCAATAAATGAACCCTTAGATTCTCAGCCTGCAAATGGAAACACCAATGGATATATGCAGAACTGACACTTTATGATGCTGTGTAAAACACTGTGTGAAAAAAAAAAAAAAAAATTACTAGCAATGTTGCCCATAGCAACCAATCACCAATTTAATTTAAACAGTCACCTAAAAGTTAAAAAAACAAAATCAAAGAACGGATTGGTTGCTATGGGCAACATCCCCAGTGATTTTTTAACAAAAATGCTTCACACAGAATCATAAATAGGCCCCTTAGCCATGGTCTTTTCAACTGTTGCTGAAATATAATTCCCTAAGCATTACCGAACAGTCACTGACAACTTGAGCTGGCACAAAGGCACCAATTCACAGACTTATAAAGCAGTTTGGTGTTTATCTATTTGCGTCTGGAAGCTGAATCCAATTGGTCAAGAGAGACCACTATATTAGCAAGCTAAGTGAACATCACCACTGATCATATACAATGTCTCAGTGGACAATTAGTTTTTGATTTTGGTGTGACTATATATAATTATTCAAAACACCTATTTCAGGGGCTCCACACAATCACCACTATATTAGCAAGCTAAGTGAACATCACCACTGATCATACACAAGGTCACATATGTCTCTGAGGACAATTAGTTTTTTGATTTTGGTGTGACTACATATAATTATTCAAAACACTTATTTCAGGGGCTCCAGACAATCACCAATAGCCTACCAATTTAGTTATCAATACGAGGCAGTCAAGTCTTTGACAGCCAGTACTGTACATACTACTGTACTATAGCAGATAAGTAGTTTTCCTCTAGTTTGCAGCAAATGTTGCATAAGAAGCGTAACATTACAACACTACTATTATAGTAGGAATCATCTTTGGAACACAAGCATACTAGTAATCAAAAGGCACTTACTGAAGAGTTTTAACAAATCTTGAAAAAAGGTAAGCAGTTCTGCTGCGGACTTTGGGACTAGCATGACGCAGACCTCTGTGGTCCAAAAAGGCCATCTGAAAGACACAAGGAGCACTTTCAACTAAACACAATTATACAACTACTTTGTAATTAAAGGGGTTTCATAAGAACCAACTGAACCAGTATAAATCAACAAGATGGCAAATTTTAAAAAAGGGAACTTTTGAGTTGTGGCTAGAAGTGTTTTGGTTACTGGACAAAAGATTATGTCTTAGTCAAATTTGATTATCACATTGTAGCTTTTTTCCTTTTAAATAGTTTTCATGGTAACAAAGCAAATGACTTACCAAAACATTGGGAATGTGAATGGGTTCTACAGCAAAGAATTTTTCATAGCGAACAACAGTTTCAAAAAATTCTAATGCTACTGAGGTATGATTGTATGCGCTCACACCAGAAGTCACCAGCTACAAAAGAAAAAAAGATGTATTGTTAATACCTAAAATAATCTTTGCATTCATGTAACAAGGCTGCATGCACACAGACCCAGAATAAAGCTTATTACACAGAACAAAGCTATGTTCACTCTATTTTTTTTAAAAAAAGTTTCCTTATATAAAAAACTTTTAATGTTATAAATAAAATACTCACTGTCCTCATCATGTCCTGTAAGACACTGGCTTTAGCAGCATCACCACAGAAATGAGCCCCATGGGATGCTGGGATTGCCTCACCCAACATATACAGCAATCTGATGGCAACTTCGACTTCCATAAAGGGAGCAGTTTGCCAGTTCCTAAGAAAAAAGCAAAAATAAATGGCCTAAAACAAAAGTAAATTTGAACAAATTTTAAAAGATCTAGCAAAACCAACTGTTAAATGGTTTAACCTCACAATATTCATTAAAAGGATACTGAGTATATTAAAAAATAAACAGTCCATCCTTCCCAACAGCAGACATTGTGGGGACCTTGTGTATGAATGTGATAGGGACCTTAGAGTGTAAGCTCCACTGGAGCATGAACTGCTGTGAATGAGGTATAATCTCTAAAGTTCTGCAGAAATGTGTTTGCACTATATAAATACCAGGAAATAAATATGTACATTTACTTACTGTAGTGTATTATTGAAAACTCTGCGAACAGAGGACAACAGTAACTCAGGTGAGACTTGAGCCAAACGGTCCAGTAATAACTTAAGTTGTTTTCTATATTCTACAAACATTGCCTCATCTTCACCCTGTCAAAAAAGAAAAAAAAAAAAAAAAAGTCAATTTATTTTTTGCTTTTTATTACAAAATCATGTTTCCATTTACCTTCTTAGCCAGTAAATTTTGACCTATTGGGGAAAGATTGATGTGACTTTTTGGTTAATGTTCATAATTCAAACAGACTGTACATAAAGCATTTCTAATCTCTGTATACTCTATGAGACACAGCACTTAAATATGACAGTTGACCCTATAACCAAAATGTGAAGTAAAAAAAAAAAAAAATACTTTGAGGCATTAAGTGTTTTTATAGCTAATGTAACAAATATGGTGTATACAAAGATTTTGTGTGAAAGCACATCATTTTGTTCTTATTCTGACTCACCTACTTACTTATAAAGTACATGTAGTTTTTAAAAGTGTGCACTCTAATTCTTGAAAAACACTAAAACCAATATTAGCATTAAACATATCACAAGCAGTGATTTGTGGACCAGCATGAAACCCATGGGAGCTGTGGGTCAGGTGGGTTTGGGCCAACTTACTCATCACGCATTTAGCTTTTCTTCTGCTCTCTCCAACCACGACCACTCTGCTGGCTTTTGGCTGCCACCTGGGTTAGTATCAGAGCAGGTTGAATTTTTGTCAACCTGCACATCTAATCACAGGGTGATGGCCTCGATGACAGTGATGCTGCAGCTTCAAGGGATAGCTATTATCCCGTATTTAGACGACATTCAGGTGAAGGCGGACTCCCTTACAACAGCCAGGGATCATATGGATGGAAATACTGCACAATCGTGGAGTGCTCTACCAGTTCAAAACCCACTTGTTGAAAGTGCTGGGTGCTGAACCGGAAGACCCTTCCCTTGCACGGGGTCAAAGGTACATGTAGAAAATAATGCAGAAGCACACCAGTATATTGCTCAATGAAGTAGGTGCCTTATTTCACCCATGTATATCTGCAAAAAAAGGGGCAACATTTCAGCCCCTCTGGGCTAAATAAATCACCTACTTTATTGAGCAATATACTGGTGTGCTTCTGGATTATTTTCAACAGTCAGAAACAGTCATTTTACCCAGTCAAGTCATGCATTTCCTGGGACTTCAACAGTCCAGAACAGTCTTTAGGTTGGTGGATAGATCCATCTAGACTGGCTCAGGGATGATCCTGGGAAGAACAACGATGGATGTTGATCACCACCAACGCAAGTCTGACAGGATGGGGAGCAAGGTTCGATCAAAGATCGGCACAGAGCATTTGGTCTCCTGCGGAGTCCAGACTACCCATAAACATATAATAAGAGCTTCGGTTGAAACACAAAAGCATAAAGGTGCAGTCTGACAATGCTTACATAAACCATCAGAGGCATGAAGAGTACATCCGCTTGGATAGAGACACAAAAGATCATGGACTAGACAGAGAACTAGAACGCAGAGATAACATTCCCTGGACACTAAACTGGGAGGGCCGATTATATAAGTTGAAATTGCTTGGATCTGGGAGAATGGGAACTTCTACCGGAGGTGTTTGCATTACTGGTAAACAAGTGGGGACAGTCAGCGACCTCATGGCATCACGCCACAATGCAAAAGTTCCACGGTTTCTCTCCAGACCCAAGAGCAGAAAGAGTGGACACAATGCATATGCATTCCCTCCAATTCCCATTATACCGCAAATTCTCAAGAGATTTCGACAGAAGAGATGGACCCTGATTGCTACACCTTTTGGCCAAGAAGGCCACAGCTTTCAGACCGGATATCTCTGGCAGATGGAAATTGGTTCCGTCTCCAGGTATGCCTGGACCTTCTTTGCCAGGGACCCATTTTGCACCACAGTCCAGCCCTGCTGTTTTTGATGGCTTGGCAAAACAACCATCCTAAAGTGCAAAGGGTTCTCAGATAAGGTTGTGGAGACCATGATTAGGGCTAGGACGCCTATCTCATCTAGAGGAGCTTCTTTTTGATTGTCAGTGCCTCGCCTCGCTTAACCCAGTGGTTCCTATGTCCTACAATGGACTAGAGATAGAGAGATTTTATGGTAGATTATAAAAAAAATCTCCTTATCGCCCATGTTTTCTAGTAAAGTAATTTTAACATGGCTAGTTACCCAGTTTAAATGTCCAGTACCTACACACAAAAACAGACTTACCTCATTTTCAAAGTTGTATTCATCATCATAGGTTAGCTTCCTTATAACTGCCAGCATAACTGCCTAAAGTAAATAATGCATTACTAAATGTGGAATGTTGAACAATCCATTCTTTCAATAAATTTGTATATGTTAATTATCCATACCACAAATTATGGATTGATTTATTATTGGTAAAGAAACATATGAAATAACTAATTTTAACAGTTCAGTATCCCTTTAAATATCATCGAAATGATAAGCCTTTTGTATGAAAGATTCCGTTTCCTTAACTAGCAGGCATTTTGCCAGGGGTAAAAGTGCAATACAGTGGGATTGACTAAGGCTTTTCTGTAAATATTTTGGACTGTTCAGAGAAATTTAGAACAGTGGTTCTCAAACTAGGTCTAGCCATTACAATTTTAAAATACAAACTCTACAATTACACTTCTTTGGTAATTCGATTTGCCACTCAGAACTGGCAGCAACTAAGACAATGGGAGGAAAAAAGCCTAGTCAGTTATCACCAGCTTTAAAAGTTTATCAAATAGTTGCAAATGAATTGCTACAGAGTCAGATACAATGTTGCATTTGCATCCCCCCCGTCTGCACTTCCAGTTAACCAGTTCAGGTGCTAGGCACACTTATTTTGTTAAAACGTAACTTATAATGGTAGTGCTATGAATTAATAACGATAATTAAATATGGTTACAATTAACAAACTACACCATTTGTTTTTATTAATTGTGGTTTTATGGACACGGTCCAGCATTAGTTATGAGTTAATATAGTAGTGAATCTATTGTACTTGGCAGCAGGCTCAGACTGGCAATCTGTGAGGTGGCTTTGACATTGCTTTGCCCTAAACTCAAAAAGCTGTGATTGTGATGTTTGCCTCACTGTTGAAGACATGCTGAAATAAAATACACTGTAAAAAAACATAAACTCCTTACCTCTACATTAGCCTTCTGTTGATTTGAAAGCATGGCAAGCTGTAATAAAAACAGTTTTCAGCCAATGGAAAAAGAGAAACTGAACACAATAAAGCAATAAAATATTATTATATAGTAGATATCTGTATAGGAAAATGGTAAATTATATCAATCCAATATCTAATTAATATCTGTATTAATCTACTATCTGTACTAAGTACAGGTATCATGTTTGGAATATGAATTTTTGTTTCTGAAATCCATACTGAGGTGTCATGGGCCGCCACTAAAATAAATAAAAAAATATATATAGAATATATATGTTATCTATATGCCAATGTCTGGCTTTTAACAGGATGATCATCTCCCATAGATTCCATTTTAATCAAATAATTAAAATTTTTAACAACTATTTGCCTTTTTGACAGAAAAAAAAAAAAAGACTTTTAGTGAAATAAATGCATTGGTATGAGGTGTGTGCCTTTCATTTTTTACATTTGTGTTGTTTAAGTGAAACAAATGTTGGAATTCCAAAACAAAAACCTACATATTGCTTAACTGGCCACAACTTCAATAACTGAACAATAGGTATCATTAGCCAATTTTCCTATGTTTATTCAGCTTTACAGCAGTCAGGAAAGTACAATATATACATATCTCAGAAGCCTGCATATATAGACAGACACATTAATATCATTACCCATAAATAGCAAAAAAAAGCACGAGGACTTGCCTATGTTCTTTTACCTGTTTTAAGATATGTAAATACTCATAGCAAAACCCAATTATATTAGATGAAATATCATCATCTTCATGAACAAGCAGCTGCAGCATTAGAGGCACTTTCATTTCAATGGACTGCAGAGTATCTTGGGCACTCTTCATGTCCCCAGCTTTAACCAGTTTACTCCAGCTAATAATGAGTGACTGGCCCATGCCATTGACAAGTTTTGAAAACCTGGCCAGGAAATCCACATCTTCTTCCTAAAAGTTAATACACACAAGTAGGTTATTAACAGCAGGCAAAATGGTCAACATCATTTCATACTATTTAATAATAATAATAATAATAATAATATGTAACCTATTTAAAACCTATGTAAAAGAAATGTTGCACTGAAATGTCTGGATTCTAAAATGTGACTTTATGCTGCTAAATTCAGGCTTTTGTCCTAGCAGTACTGAGATGCATAACTGCAGCGAGAACAAAGAGCACATTTTGCTTGTAGCCTGGGTACAGAAATGCCCTGTGTGTTAAGCATAATTCTGCAGTTAAGTGTAAGTAAAGTGATAAGGGGTTAGAGGCAATTCTTTACTAACGGTAAAGCACATTGGACTCACTCCACTTGACCAGCACAATTAATTACATTTTCATAATCCAAAGGATGAAGTCGATGCAATCTGCTACAACATGGGCAGTAATGCACTCCCTTACCTGATTAATGCTGAAGAAGCCAGCTGACTGTAATACTTGACATAAAGATTCCACTAGTTTTGTTTTATCTATCGGATCCATTCCTTTATTTACAATTTCATATAAGCAGTCACATGCTTCCTCCCGGAGAACTTCCACTGACAAGTGACCTAGCAGCATATTTATGAATCTGAAAGAACAAAATGGAAGGGTGCTATTACCCGCTTCATTTCCTCCAGTTATAATAATCATGAAAAAAACAGCCAAAGAGGTTCTGACAGAACTTCAGTTTGTTTGTATGGTTTTCAAGGCATGGCAAAAAGCCTTACATTGTGACATAAATTAGCCAGCTACACACATAAAAATAAAACACATTGCATCAGCATCTGTCATCATAAACCAGATATGTTGTGGATTACATTGAACACAATGCAATAGGAACTGCAAAAGATGTGTGTTGAACCCCACCCCATACACGGTCTGGCACTTAGAAAATGGACTATTAGAAATCTGCTTTAACATTTTCCCCCTCTTGACATTTGTTTGTGGTGGCTTCTATTTTATTCTCCACTGGTTCACATCCAATAAACATTTTTTAACTGTAAAATTGGGTTCAAAATTTGAATTACAAATAACATAACCCAAACTCAGCTACTATTATTTGGCATCACAGTTGCCCTATTTAAATTGGTACTTCCTCCCAGATCCTGCAATTCCAATATGCATCTTCAGGAACTAACCTTGGCATCAACAGATGACATAGGTAACTTGCCAAACCATAACTTAAAAAAATTATAAACACAATCTTCCACATTGTTCACTTCATGCAGGGCTTGGCTAGCCATGCTTAAATTGCATGAATTGAATCCCTGTATGCTCTCCATGGTAAACTATCTAGGACAACTCCTGTCCCATTTCCAACATCATCAGGATTTTATATTATGCTTCAGAAAAGTATTTAATATATTGGAGATCTTTTGAAACATTCCTAACTAGAGCTCTCCCAAATATGTATATTCAATCAAACCCCTCTATATATTAACTAGGGATGCTCTGCATTCCAAGTTTGGCTGGGAGATCGGCAGAACCGCCAGCCTCTTTACAAATAAGGGTTTTGAATTGGATAAATATATAAATACTTCCAAATAAGGCAATGCCATTGCAAGGATATTAATTATAGCACAGGGCCAATGGCTTCCCAAAATCACGTAATTATCCGAAGAGGACTGGGTGGTAGCTACAAAAAATTATAATACATTAATCTTCTCTAGGAACAGACTCATCCAATTCAAATGAATACATCAGTTACATGTAACCCCTGCACGGCTCCATGCTATGGGATTAAAAAACAGACAACATATTCCCCTGATGTAACTCCCCAGCTACAGACTTCTTGCATATAATTTAAATTTGCCCCCTAATATCCCCTTAATGCCCCAAAAAACAATCCTTTTGTCATGCATATGGAATAACTAAGCCCAGAATGACTTAGGTAAAACAAATGGCATCATATGAAAGAAGAGGCTAGGGACTCCTAAATCTCTATAACAGATATTGGTACAACATTATGAATTTCCACGAGTAATATAATGGTAATCTTGCATATTAGTCCAGATAAAATAATTCCCACAAATAGAATCAATTATGTTATGGCAAGAAAAATGTTATGCATTGGATGGTGGGTATCCTCTCTCACTGTCTCCTCTTGGGAACAATTAGATAATAAAGCAATACGACTAGTAACCTTCACTGCAAAGACAGAAAATACTTTTCATTCTCCCCCGTTTATGTTCAAATTCCCCAACATTTGGAGGGCTATCACATGAATGATTTCATAAACAGATTAATGTTTCTTGCATTCTTTGCTTACCTCACTATAAATAGGTCATTAAAAATTGCCAAAAAAAAGAAAAAGAAAGCTGGTGTATTTATTATCATACAGGTATGGGACCTGTTATCTAGAATACTCAGAACCTGGGTTTGGCCGGATAGCGGATATTTATGTAATTTGGATCGTTATACCATTACCGGATAGATAATCATGTAAACATTAAATAAACCCAATAGGTTGGTTCTGCTTCCAATAAGGATTAATAATATTGTAGCTTAGATCAAGTACAAGGTACAGTTATATTATTACAGAGAAAAGGGAAATCAATTTTAAAAACCTGGATTATTTGATTATAACGGAATATATGGGAGACAGCCTTTCTATAATACGGAGTTTTCTGGATAACGGACCCCATACCTGTATTAGAAATGCAGCTGCAAGTGGAATAGGTTGTCTAACAATAAAAGTGTGAATCTCTCTTACCTGTCATTAGCAATCAAGGTTAAATCTATCCAAGACACATAAGCTCCAATTACTTCAAGGCACTGGCATGTCAATTCAGAATTACTGTGTTGATAAGTTTGCAGGATTTGATACCAAGATTCAACTAGATTTGGGATACACCGTTCTCTCATTGTATCTTTCAGTAGTGTATTTCGTCGGGCTTCCTTAAAACAAATGCTGAAATTCTTAAAAACATATCATAAAAATACATTCAGTTCAACTTGTGTTTGCAGTTTTATCATATTTTAATTCTGAACCTTCAATAGTAAAATGTTAAGAGATTCTGTATGACAATCCCTGCAAAGCATAATCAGAAACGACACATATTCAGAGTACCTGGATATTGATTAGGCTTCGAATGTGTTTATTTAAGCAATATACAAACATTTGGAAACAGATCCGCACACACCCGAGATTATGCAGTCGGGGAGTTGAATTGAATTTTTGTGGGGTCTACTCCCCGACTGCATAATCTCAAGTGTGTGTGGATACATTTCCAAATGTTTGTTGTTGCTAAGGGACCAGGCCGGGCCAACGGAGGACCAGCACCACCATTACAGTATTGGTGAATTACAGGTGTGCGGCAAAAAAATTACATTGTATTTAAGCAATATAAACACATTTTAAACCTAAATTATCTTTTAAAAATAATATACTGTAAAGGAAAATGTTGCTTACCTCTGCTGTATGAATAACATCCCGATCTACTACTTCAGCATCAATTGCCATTAGGATTCGAAGGTAGAGATCCACACCTCGAGGATTAAGGCCTACCACTGATAAGATATCAAAGAAGAACTTGGGCCACTTTGTGTGATACTCTATCACAAACACCAAGGCGAACACTTGGGCTGCTTTGTTCCGGATAAACGTTTTCTCTGGCTGTGCATTAAGCATCTGTATAGAAATAACAGGACTAAGTCCATTTTGTAGGTCTCTGCCTGGCTTAAAAAAACTTTAGTGAAAATGTAATATAAGCTTCATCTCACTGAAATAAACGTTCAACTAAAGATTCTGTACAGTTTCTGAAAAAAGCAGATATCTGTTCATTTGGTTATATTTTGGTTCCATTAGTTAGTAAGTGTAAGGTCAATGGAATCCTTGCATTTCTAATATATATTTTTTGTGGGGCAGTATTTTCTGATCTGCTTCTATTCTGCCTACTGCATTTTAAATGAGGACTGCTAGGTATAGAACTACAGAATAACTTACTGCATGGCCTCCTTTTTATTCAGGCCCTCTCCTCTACAATTCCTCTTCTAATACAAAACCACTCTGTGGTTGCTAAGCTCATACAAAAGGTTTCTAAACTTTCTATAAATGTTCACTACATTTGTATAGTTTGCTCTGTCATCAACTTCAATTACACACAGAAAACAAAACCAACTTTGGAAACTGTCTGTAAACACAAAACAATTTAGATAACTGCCCTCAGACCTTTAGGACCCAACATCACATACTCTGTCTAAACAGACAGATGGAATAATAGGCACAGAAGTGTCACTAGGCAGCACAAACAGCAGTTCAGGCCAAACCACATTACGCTTAAAGATATGTAAAATACTTATTTGTATATTCATTTTCATATAATGAGATGTCAGGCTTTGTAATAATGTAAGTAATATAATTTCAAGAGGTGAGAGTAGTAATTATCTTTGTACTGAATATTACTATGGCAGAATGAAAGAAAGTGAGAACCCAATAGGAAAGGGGAAACAAAGTCAGTCATTTCATTCACTGGAGAAGCGATCTAACATAGTGGCATCCTCAGTGAATTAGCCTTTCTTGTCCTTAAAGGAGAAGGAAAGGTTAAAACTAAGTAAGCCTAACACCCATGATAAATTCCTAAGGATTTGGCAGCCCTGGTTGGAGTACAGACACAGTGATCCCAATGTTTATCAGCTTCTTTCCATTTGACTCTCTTGCTATCACTCGATTTTATTTTTGTATTAATGTTCCGATGACTTATTTTGCTATTTCCCAGTCTTTTCCATGTAATTTCCTGACTAGGTGGCTCTTTGATTTTACTGTTTTATTATTGTGTAACCAAAGTTGATGTCAATGTGCACTGATATTTTACTTGTGCCCGCCCATGACTGTTTACATTATTTTTGATGACCTGCCACACTTTTGTGATGTACATTTGGCATTTGTTTGTGAAACAATAAAAATATTGTTGAAAAAAAAAAAAACTAAGTAAGCCTTATCAGAAAGGTCCATCTAAATATACCAGTAAATCCCCAAAGTAATGCTGCTCTGAGTCAAAAGAAACACTGCATTTCTTTCCTTCTATTGTGTACACATGGGCTTCTGTATCAGACTTCCTGCCTTCAGCTTAAACCTCATTGCCCTGGGCAAGAGTATGCTCAGTTTACTCCTCTACTGTAATCTGAGCCCAGAGCAGGGAGAGACTCAGGCAGGAAGTGATGTCACACCACGTTAATACT
This sequence comes from Xenopus laevis, assembly GCF_017654675.1. NCBI lineage: Eukaryota > Metazoa > Chordata > Amphibia > Anura > Pipidae > Xenopus > Xenopus laevis. The sequence continues at coordinate 90,427,765 of NC_054376.1, read as the reverse complement.
ACAGCTCCTATCCTAAACAAACAGAGTTTCTAGAGCTTTTTACTCAGGTATGGTAAAACATTCTACAGAATAAATATAGCATTCTAGCTTGCACTATTGCAGCTAATCTATTGGCAATAAAATGCCATTAAGATCATATAAACATTTTTACATTGGTTCCAGTACTTACCTGAGACTGAAGCCATGACATGAGAGTTTCCCGAATGAGCTGCTGCTGCAAAGCAGTTAATTCAGAATGTCTGTACAAAAAGATATTAATTATTGCTCAAATGATAAAGACGGTAGCAGGAACAGCAAAGTTAATTCCTACTTATGACATTTAGCTGTATGAGAATACTAAATCAATTAGTGTGGCTTATACAGGATAAAACATGATAAAAACCTATCACATTTTAAAAGGGTTCCCACACACAATGACCTTTGTCCAGTGCAACTGCATTTCCTATAGTAACTCTTGATTCATAAAGAAGGACCTCAGCTAATGGCACACTAGGGGGCACAGTGAAGTTTAATCAGGTATTTAAACTTTTCATGTAATTTCATATGATAATTATTGGCAAAAAGTTGAACTTTGGTTGGGCCATTGTAGGACATTTAACTTTCAGCTTGAGCCTTTAACAGAGTGCTATCTTGCATCATTCCTTTTATTTCTGTCTTAAAACTGCCTGCCTCTGTATTTTACCTTTATCCAGGGCTGTATTTGGATGTGGTGCTGCCCTAGTCAGCTTGCCTAGCCTGCGCATGCTGTCACTGTAGGACCTGCAGCTACTCCCACACTGCTCAGAGCCTAAAGCACCTGGCGGCAGAAGTAGGCTACAAATGCTACTCCTTACATTTTAAGATTTTGTTACCAGACTAGGGGAATCACAGCCCTTTAGCAATGAAGATCTGTGAATTCAAAAACTCCCCAGTAGCCCTCCATATTCTTTTCTGCTGATTCAATTCACATGCACTGTGCTGCTGTCAAAATTAGGGTCTGACTCATAATATATAGTATATATAGAACATAGATGTCACAATAAAAGGCAGATTAGTAATGAATTCAGATTCTCATTACAGAATAGCTCAGAAAGCAGTGCAATTGTTCTCAGAATTTAATAATCAACCCTGTAGCATCAGCTTCTATGACAGATGAAACTCATCTTTGCTTGATAATTTGTGCTGACCCCTAAGCTGAGCTACCCCCCCCCCCAACCCTGAAGGTCTGCATCATTACTATCATAGAGATTCTGAAACTTTAGGCTAGAGCAGTAAGTTCAGTATATAAAGTACAGCATTTCAACCCATAGTTTTTATAGATTAATTCTCCAGATAATCTCTAACACCTTCTCTATAAAAACACAATGTAATTTCTCCCTACATCCTTCTTAATTTCTGAGTTGACCCTCAATTCCACTGTGAGCTGATTTTTGTTTGGAGTCCATTCAGTCAAAGACACATTTTCCAAGTGTCCCAACACATTTGGAAGGGGTAGACTGATGAGACTCAAAAACAGAGAGGACTTTTGTATAGATTTCAAAAAGCTTAATCGTGATTCTGACTTTCATATGGGTGTGTGGCTGCTTGGCATACACTTTCCAGTATATTATCTTTTTTTTTAAATTCTAAATAACTCAATGAACTTTTGTATACATTTGTGTGCATGAAAAAGAAGAGATGTGTAAACTATTTCTTCGCTCCATGTTTGCTTTTTTATTTGTAACAATATTTTTATTGACTTTTGTATATTATAGTACAACGTGTATTTCTGGCCTACTTGATGCCTTAACCAGTCATGTAGAGTCATCATAATAAACGAAGCACCTTTGCTACGAACTTTCGTAATCTGATTAAGTGTGATAGAATCTAGTTAAATTCAACTCAGATACACCATTTATCACACAAAGTTTAAAACATAGCTTAAACAGATTCCAGGGAAACAAAGCAATATATCTGACAATGTGGAATCTCTCTAAGGAGGAGAGGGAAGGGGACCCCACAGTGGGTCAAATAGATAACAGCCACCTGGTTATGGGATCATGTCATCTGTAGTCCAGCCATGCTTGCTAAATTTTTATAAATTTGGTATGCGTGTTAGTCACTGCCAAGTTTTTTTTGTCTCTACACGTTTGCTTTTATATATGAAATGGCTACTCAGAGTTCTACACAAATGTTTTTTAGCCAGGCAACCTGAACGATTTTTGGTAAGCCTCTTGCCTCTGCTCCCACATCTCTATCATGTCCCTCACCCATACAAGTTACTGCAGGGGTTCCCAGCAACCCCTTGATACTTTTCTCATTTCTCGTTTATACACATACATGACAGTGGTTTAATCCTGTAGCTGACTGGAAAAAAAATCTGGGGAGAATACCAGAGCTTGTAAATTTTACAAATTTAAAAAATACCAAAAAAAAACAAAAAAAAAAAACATAACTGACATTAGAAAATATAGCTTACTTAAATTTAATTTGGTGTTCCAAGACCTGAAAACAGAAGAACTTGACATGATCATCACTGAAACAAAAGAGAAAAAAATATTAAGAACTTGTAAAAACAACACTAGAATGATCGTTTTCAAATACATAAATAAGAAAGCATAAGACATTCTATGGAACAGTCATAACGTATGCATAGTTATCATACACCAGTTCCCCCATCGCTTTATCACTTTTATAACCATATACTGCAAAGTACAAAAATAGGCATTTCACCTGAAGCAACGCATAAAGATAAGATTCTTTATTTGTCCCATGTATAGTTATACAAGTACAACGTGCAGTGAAATGCATCCTGATCCACTATGTTAGACTGTGCAATGTTAACATATACTAGTTAAATACTACAACTAAGTACAAAAAGATTACCCTAAAAAAAATTCTAAATTTGCATATATCTTCTTCACTATATGAACGAGCTGAAGCTGTGGAATACTCTGCCTGGTGATACTGAGATAGGGGATTTCCATTAATGTGTTTCAGAGGGTTTTGGACTTCTACTTAAGTCATCTGGAAAAAACTTGAAAATATTTCACTGCTCACCCAAACTGCTTTGGTAAACTGCAATTTTCAAAATGACTCCCAAAGTCCATTTGACTTAGACTTACCACTACTAGAATTTACAAAGATAATTGAAAATCTTTAAAGACATGAATCTATTGGTTTTACTACTCTAGGATAAGGCTGGTTCAAGGACTATAATTCCAATTTAAGAAGTATTTTAATGACACAAACTCGGGACAGCTTCAAATAGTACCTTTATCCTAAGAATAATTCCAAAAACGTTTCTATTGTTTTTGTCAAGCAAAATAAACTTTACTTACACTAAGGGGCAGATTTATCAAGGGTTGAATAGTAAATTAGTAATAAACATTATCAAATCATCAAAGCCTTACAGCCTTTCAAGCTGCATTTTTATGACATTTTAATTTAAAGAGGTGGTTCACCTTTAGTATGGTTAACTTTTAGTATGCTATGGAATGGCCAGTTCTAAGCAACTTTGCAATTGGTATTCATTGGTATTCAGGTCTCTGATGAAGTGCAGTGACACGAAACGCGTCAGACCTCATGGCGCAGGGCTATACAGTTTGTTAAAAATGTTAAATTTTCAATAAAATCAAGCTTTTTACCAATTATCTGACGACCAAGTGATTCCTTGAGTGATCCGAAGAGTGCGCTGTCTAGGATTTCGGTGTGTGGTTAACTTTTAGTATGCTATGGAATGGCCAGTTCTAAGCAACTTTGCAATTGGTATTCATTATTTATTTTTCTTAGTTTTAAAATTATTTGCCTTCCTTTGAGTCTTTTCAGCTGTCAAATATAGGTCACTGAACCCATCAAAAAATCACATGCTCTATAAGGCTACAATTTACTACTCCTCTTTCTATTAAGGACCTCTATTACTGATATCCCTGTCTCTCCTTCAAATCAATACACGGTTGCTAGGGTAATTTGGACCCTAGCAACCAGACTGTTGAAAATTCAAAAGAATACAAGCTTAATAACTAAAAAAAAAAAACCCACAAATAATAAAAAAAGAAAACCAAATGCAAATTGTCTCAGAATATCAATCACTAAAGTTTATTCAAAGGTGAACAAACCTTTTAAGATCTATCTCTAAATAAAAAAAATATCCAAGCAGTTTCTCTGTTGCAGAGCTGTCCAATTGGAGGCCTGCAGCTCTCCAACTGTATAAGGACTCTTTAGATCACATAGACATTTTATTTTAAACTGGCATTATACTGTGTGATATGGTAAACAACCCCACTGTATGGAAAAGTTGTTAGCTCTAACTCTTTCCATGTGGCGTGACAGTTATCAGACATACTACATGTTCATAGGACAGATTATATAAAGTTGATCTACCATCCATATTAATCTATCTATTCGCTGATAGAGAACAATCAAAAATAATTTGGGTGCCACATCTGGTTTGTGGATCCCCAACTGAAAAAACATTGGTCTTTCCAATGAACTATGAAAAAGTTAGCCTTACAAAGAAGCAGAAATGATCTCACAGTGAGTTATATCACTCCCAAACTACAACTCTGTTTCCAAAATAGTTGCAACACTATGTAAAATAAAAAAAATTAAAAAAAAAAAAGATGATTTGCAAATAACTGAAGCTTTTATATTTAACTGTAAACATAACAAACAAACACAATGTGCAAAGACAGCATATCAAATGTTGAAACTGCAAAACTGTATTGTTTTCTGGCACGAAAGCCAGCATCCGTAATGGTATGGGGGTTGCATTGAAGCACATGACATGGGTAGCTTGCATATCTTGGAAGGTAATTTTACTGCTGAATTATATATCGGTTTTGAAGAAAAGCTGCCATCCAGACAACTTATTTTTCAGGGAAAGCCTTGCTTATTTCAACAAGGTAATGCCAAACTGCATTTCGCATTTCTTACCCCCATCCCGACTTGCACCTGCTTACACCCAACCGACCCCCTGCATAACCATCATGTAAATCATAAGTAATGCCACGTAAAGCAGAAGTAATATCTTATAATCAGGAAGTGACATCATGCAAAGAGGAATTGACATCACCTAAACAGGAAGTGGTGTCACACAGTGGAATGTTTTTGCCAAATAAAGTACATTCCCCCCCCCCCCAAGAGCTGTCTACAACTACCCAACTGCAGCTAAAAAAGGCCACAAACTGCCAGCTGTTTATTATATTAAGGTTACTCTGACCTTTGCAGGTATTTCTCAGGTAGACTGAGTGCTAAACTGTCCTGCCTGCATTCAAGATGTCACCCATTAAAACATCAGGCGTATTATGAAATGAAAATTACAACAAAGGAGAACCTGAATTTGGTCTCCTTAGTTCCCAAACGTTTACAAAATGTTGTTAAAAGAAGAGGTGATGCCACACAGAGGGAAACGTGCCCTGTAACAACTTTTTTTAAAAAATGTTTCCTGCATCATAATTAAAATGAGCAGTTATTTTTCAGAAAAAAAATGTCTCGAACATCTGACATGTCTTTGTACCACTTGCAATTAAATATAGGGTTTAAATTATTTGCAAATCATTCCATTCTCATTTTATTTATATTTCACAAAGTGTCCCAACTTGCAGAATCTTTAAATACTTATGGATAATGGTAATGCATTTATTGAACAATGCCACATGTAATTTGTCAAAACAAGTCAATATTACCAAATGTAAACATGCAATTCTGATGACAGGACTCAAGGTTATAAAAAGTTAGATACAAAGGTTGTGAAACAACTACAAAAAACAGAGTTTATGAGACCTTTAATATTACAACTTTTTTCTTTAAGTATAAACCTAGAAACATTCACACAATACTCACCTATATATACGTTGTACTAAAGCTTCAGCACAGACCTGCCATGCATCATGTGACACTTTTAACTGTTCGAAATATGCAGACGCCTGAAAAATTAGGTCAACAAAAAACACCCATGTTAACACTGTAAATGACAGATTCTGTGTTTGTTAGAAAAACATGGCAAGGACAACATGTTTAAAGGAGACATATTGTGTAAAGAACAAGAATGTGGCAGTGCATTATACTCTTAAAATATTGATGGAATGAGCTAAAAAAAAAAAAAAAATGTTTAGGGTTGATTTATTGAAAATTTCAGCAAAAAACCCTACTAGTCCCACCAATCTGTTCTCCTTACTACTGTTCAGGAGGGGCACTCAGCACACTGCACTGTAGAATAGGCAACAATCAGCAGCTAGGCTGACCTGATTGTTAACTGAAGTCTGCCATTGCTTGTGTGACTGCAAGGTTGTGATTGGCTATCGCATGCTTACTTTGTAGGGATGCACCGAATCCAGGATTTGGTTCGGGATTCGGCCTTTTTCAGCAGGATTCGGCCGAATCCTTCTGTCTGGCCGAACCAAATCCAAATCCTAATTTGCATATGCAAATTAGGGGTGGAGAGGGAAATCGGGTGATTTTTTGTCACAAAACAAGGAAGTGAAAAATGTTTTCCCCTTCCCGCCTCTAATTTGCATATGCAAATTAGGATTCAGTTCGGTATTCGGCCGAATCCTTCATGAAGGATTCGACCGAATCCAAAATAGTGGATTCGGTGCATCCCTACTACTTTGCTTCTGGAAGTGACAGTTAGGACACTACCAGCCCTCGTTTGAAACACAGACGGGACCGTAGCAGATCTATAGGAAGCGCCAATAAAGGGGCCATTTTTAAAGATAATATTTTAGCCCAAAGTAAAACCAGTACAATATATTATTATTATTATTATTATTATATGATTTTTATGTTTTTTTTATAATGCTATAGGTCTCCTTTAAAAAGAGAAAGGCCAGTCACAGATCTACAAATAAAGCCAAGCTCAAAATAAGACAATTCATAGGAAAACATTTTTACATTTTGTCATCTCAATTTATATACAGAAAACACAGTGAGAAAAGCATAAATCTATTATATTTTATACTGCTATTTTTCAGTAAATTTAAATAACACATTCAATTAGTTAATCTGTTTAAAGTATAAACAATATTTACAAATAACAAATAATACATATAAGAACACAAAACATACTCTCTCTCTGTAGTCGGCACTGGCATTTGGATTTAGCCCAAGCAGAGCTTGTTCATCCATGTCTGCTGCTATAATTCAAGTTTTATTTTTTTCCCAATAGGTTTGCCCCTTTCTGGCACAGCAGAATCAACCAACATCTGCCACAGAATAGAAAAAGCATAGTTAGGAGAAACATGGTATTATAAAAACAATGGTGATGCTTGTTTCAGCAGAAAGTCAGAATAAAAGCCTGGATATGGTGTTCTGCAACATGCATTGAACATACTATAACAATCAAATGTTTTCTAAATGAACACCAAAGCTTCAATATATGAACTAATTTGTGTAAACAAAATATATACATTTATAAAAACATTTTGCTATAAAAAGAGAAATGGTTGGATGGATACCCTAAGGGGCAGATCTATCAAAGGTGGAAGTGAAAATTCCAATTCAAAAAATTCAAATTTCGAGCTAATTTTTGCGGACTTCAATCAGGGAATAGTCCAAATTTAATTCGAATTTGAAAGAATTAAGAAAATTAATTACATTTATCATTTACTGTCTCCTTAAAAATTTGACCGTTCACCATCTAAAACCTGCCGAACTGCTGTTTTAGCCTTTAAGGGGCCTCCTAGAACCTATTTGGGATTAAGCCAAGATTTGGCCTTTTTCAGCAGGATTCAGATTCGGCCAGGCACTTAGATTCGGCTGAATCCTGCTGAAAAAAGCCGAATCCCGAATCGCATTCTGGATTCCGAATCAAAAACATGTGGCTTTTTGTCATACAAACAAAGAAGTCAAAAACATTTTTAGCTGCTCATACGGTTCTCTTTCTTCCTCGTATCCCCTAATTGCATATGCAAATCAGGGTTTGAACGCAGTTCAGTATTCAGCCAAATCTTTCACAAAGGATTTGGCCAAATTCGAAAATAGTGGATTCGATGCATCCCTAAATATAATATTCAGCATACCTATTCAACTTAACATTTGGCCCTGCAATCACCTCAAGTTACCTTCGGAGTGCCCTTTGGAATATTAAGGCACAGAATCCCCTTTTGCCTACAAAGTTATAAAAGGTGCATTCTAAAGTGGGTAACATGTCACCTGTAGGAGGAACACAAAAAAAACCCCAAGCATCTAGAACTTCAGTTTCAATGCAGTTCTTTATTTGGGAAATCATCCTTCAGCCTGTACACTGAAATATTCTCACAAAACTCTGAGGGAATTTAGTTACCCTGTAAAGGGACAATAAGGCAATTGATACATATAGGTGAGGGTTCTCATAATGATTTTGTACGAAAAGCAATTCTCCACAGACTTGCAGACATTACAACAAGTTCATTATAAACGGAGGATAAGCTTTAAATGGTGGTTCACCTTTAAGTTAACTTTCTGTATGATATAGAATGGTCAATTTTAAGCAACTTTTCAGTTGGTCTTCATTATTTATTATATATAGTTTTTTTAACTATTAGCATTCTTCCTCTGACTCTTGCCAGCTTTCAAAAGGGTCACTGACCCCATCTAAAATAATGAATGCTATATAAAGCTACAAATGTCTTGTTATTGCTACTTTTTATTATGAATGTTTTCAAGCCCTCTCTTATTCATATTCAAGTGTTATTCAAATGAACACATGGTTGCTAGGGTCATTTGTACCCTAGAAACTAAATTGCTAATATTATTAACTGGAGAGCTGGTGAATAAAAAGCTAACACAAAAATCACAAATAATAAAAAACAATTGCAAATTCTGGGGCTTCCAGCAGCTTGTCTGACAGGGAAATCCCATCTGCGTGTGAATATGATCCTCTGTGACAGGACTGCATAGGCCTGTATTAAGTCAGATAGTTGGCCACTTGCCCAGGATATGAGTGGCCATATCTGACAGCAAATAAGCCATAAGAGTTATTAAACAGAGAAGTCCACCTTCACAAATTTTGTATCTTTCTCTTTTTCTAAAATGCATGTTTAAAGATTAATGTTATATTTTCCTCTCTCATGTGTAAAATAGGTCACTGACTTTCTAAAGAGTCAGTAACGAATGTATCAAATTTTAAAAAGTTGCCATGTGACTAACTTAAATATACATTTGGAACATACTACTAAAGTCAATGTCATACAAGGCATCACACATACAATACATGGTGTTGTTTTCAGTCCAAACATGAGTGTTTTTATGACCGAAATCAATCTTATGTGCACAATGCCTTTCCTTTTATGCCTTTTCTGTTGGTGTTCACTGACACAGGGCAGGTAGGGGTGGATTGGTGTTTAGCTGGAGGAGAAAATGCTTGTTATATGGTGAATAAAATGCTAGTAACAAAAGCACTAAACCAGTTCTACACCAGTGCAGGCGGTATAGTGCCCACTACCAGCATTGCTTTGTTTTTTTCTCTCAATAAATATAATTTTCCCCAAAACAGAGTGCTAGTCCTATTAGCCTGCATCTCTTGTAGTTGTATGCTGCCATAACTGACTTAACTGGGTTTCTCTTTTACCTGCCAAAGTAGCAAAGTCCAGGAGTGACAGAAAGTGCAATGAGCTACCATAGGGTGCAGAGTACTTGATGCTCATGAGCACCAGTATCTATAAGTGCAGAACTTACAGAAGAACCTACAAAGTAGGTTAAGTTGCATGGTAATGCTGTATTTTACATGGGAGATTGTGCAGAGCAATTAAATGTGTTGCCGTATAAAGGAAAGTGTTAAACAGGATCTTAACCCAAAAATAAATGTTGCCTATCCTAACAGTTAGTTGTAAGCAACTTTCTAATAGACTAGAAAGGGACAGACAGATACTGTTTTCAATAGCAGCGATGTGTACAAATAACTTTAGAACCACTAAAGAATTTGTTACATGTTTATTGGTAAAGTTGCTTAGAACTACAATGTCTCATTAGGCAAAACTTCATATTTAAGTTTACAGCCGCTTTAATGGGTTTTAAGTCAGTCTATGTGGTCTACTGCTTTAAAAGAAATAACACAAAGACAATATCCCTGCTTATCTTACAGCCTATTTCATCATATCCCATAGCTTGCAATGCAGATATTCACTGTAATATACCTAAGTAAATTGTTTTCTCACCCCTGCATTCCCACAACATTACTTTATAGCTTTATTAATATTGTTTAGGGATTAAAACAGTAGTCCTTAACAAGCAATATGTATGTTTTTCATATGGGCCCTTAGGTTAATAATCATGGCAGAAACACATCACGTTAAGACATCATTACACAATTTTTATTCAATTGCCAGGAAAAGCGATACAATTTACTTTCATGTGGAGGTGAAAGTCATCATAAAGCCAAAGTACAACATAGGATTACATTTGCTAGTCATTTATGAATATTTACCACATACTGTACAGAATAAGCCCATACAGTAATCAAAGTTCTCCTAGATACCTATAGTTAATTGTGCATAATTAGACACAAAAGAATTTGCACATAATTACTTGTACACGGCACATTATTTTGTGTATTGATTCAAACTTAGAAACCATAGTAAAGAAGGTATTTGGTCACTTACAGGTGCCAAATGTGTAATTAGCAAATCTATTAGCGATATTAGAAACGTAAGCAATGTTGGTAACAACATATCCATATAATCAACATACAGGGGCAGATTTATCAAAATGTGAGTTCAGATTTTAATAATTAAAAACTCACTCACGTTCTATTCATTCCTATGGGATATCTGAAAGCATATTTATCAAATCTATCACCCATTGATAAATATGCTGCTAAAAATCCAATGAGATTGAATAGAACGTGGGTGAGTTTTTGGGTAAATCTGCCCCACAATCCATATTGAAATCTAATTAGAAGCAACTTTCCAACAAAACTGAACTTTCAGTGCATTTTTAATGTCTGTATATCCCTTTCTGATCTCAGGTTGCGACTCTTGAAACAATGTAGCAGAAGTCATAAAGCATGAAGTCACTTCTGCTAGATTGGTTCAAGGAGTCAGAACAAGTAGCACAGAGTATAAACAACCAGATTTTGTTTGGAATAAAGATTACATTTACAGATCATTTTTAAACCACCACTGGAATGTTAAATGAATGCATATTGCAAAATTTGCTTAGAAATCCAGTTTCTTTCATTAGTCAAAAACGTGTGTTTGTAGATAGGCTTTAAAGAGTTCTGCTACTATGAAAGTGAGCTAGAGAGTGACAGATACAGTCCCTGAATGCACTGGCATGTATAGAGCACACGTGTGAGGCCATGCCTGGGACATATAAGGGTCTCCGTGCCGTAAATCAAGGCTGTACAGCTGTTACTGCTACATACTGTGAGCTATAGCATGACCACGGCCGCAAAATTCGCATTCTGAATATCCCTACCAGAAACAACCCGTGGCCCTGAAAAGAATGACCAAGCAATCGCACACGTAGCTTCCCAATAAAAGTGACACGTACGTGAAACGCTGACAAGCGCCCCATCGGTGTGTCAGGACAGCCAGGTTCGTGTACGATCTCCCCGTTGCACTATATTCACTCCCACGTTGCATGGGAAGCCTTCCTACAGACTGGGACCACATGGCCCGGGAGATGCTTAATCCCTTGTAACCAGCCCCACCCTTTCTCACCTTCCCTACAAGTCACTGCTCCATATGGCTGCTACTCCTCCCAGCCGCTACTCCGCCATACCGGCACGTGCCACGTGATCTTCCGCCGCACCGTGGATGACGTCACAGCGTCGGTTTGTCAGCAACTTGAGAGGGAGTAGCTGAGATCTCGAGAACTGTAAGCGCGTCCCGCAAAGCGTCGTCAGAACGTAGAGAGGCGGGGCGGCGTGCGCGCACCTTGTTGTTATTGTTAACCCATTCCTGGCGGTCGTGTTGTAAACGCCTGGTTGGTGGGAAGCTGTTAAGAAGCAACAGGTTTAAGCTAGTCATAGATGCAAAGATCCGATTGTTCCGGTGTCGGACTGGGACACCAGGGGCCCACTCTAAGTATTATTTTCTTCCTTTCCTTAGTCAACCTCTATTCTCCTATTGTCTTTTCTTTCCATACTATAACATATTATTCCATCTATTTAGCCTCTTTATTCTCATAGAAAAATGGAATGGCCATGAAATTAGCCAAATATTTAGAAGCAGGAGGGCCCACTGACACCTTGGCCCATCGGGAGTTTTCCTGGTATCACGGTGGGCCAGTCCGACACTGGATTGTTCTATCGGACTTCCCCATCTCCCAACCTGCCACTAACCATTCAGATCAAATAAAGTAGAAAAAGAACAGATCAGCCGATGTTCTGCCCCTGACACCAATCGTACGAAAGTGTGTCTGACAGCTGGCCATAGATGCAAAGATCCGATCGCTCAAATCCTCAAACGATCAGACTTCCCCATCTCCCGACCTGCCACTAACCTTCAGATCAAATAAAGTAGAAAAAGAATAAATCAAGACGATGTTCTGCCCTGACAGCAATCGTACGAAAGTTATGTCCGACAAAAGCTAGTGACAGTCTCCCTCTGAAAATCGTACGATCGGCAATACACACAGAGATATTATCAGCATCCGAAAGAAATGTTCTAACCTGTCCAATCGACTGAATGACCGTTCGGCATGGCACGACAGATGTCGGGACTCTACACACACGATCTGAAAATCATACAAATCGAGGATTCGTGCGATCTGATCTTTGCATCTATGACCAGCTTTAGCGCCGTATCGTCACTTGGTCTGAGGGGCTAGCTAGGATCAGTGATAATGTATGTCCATGAAAAATAAAATTTTTTGGGGGACCAGAAAAAGATTTATGTAAAATCAGGGAAATGCGTTATAATTTGAATTAGGGATGCACCGAATCCAGGATTCGGTTTGGGATTCGGCCAGGATTCAGCCTTTTTCAGCAGGATTCAGATTCAGCCAAATCCTTCTTCCTGGCCGAACCGAATCCTGATTTGCATATGCAAATTAGGGGCGGGGAGGGAAATCACTTGACTTTTTGTCACAAAACAAGGACGTTTAGGATGTTTTTCCCTTCCCACCGCTAATTTGCATATGCAAATTAGGATTTGGTTCGGTATTCGGCCGAATCTTTCACAAAGGATTCGGGGGTTCGGCCGAATCCAAAATAGTGGATTCGGTGCATCCCTAATTTGAATATATTTGACAAAAGGTGCCTGAGCAGCTTCTGGAGTGCACTACAAATGGGGTTTAAACTCCATCTATCCAAAAACCTTTGCAATAAAAAAAGACTTTTTTGTGGAAAACTATATTTTTTTGTTTTCACCATGCCTCCCCTTGGTTAACGAACTGCTAGAAATAGTGCCTTCGATTCGAAGGTTTTGATCGTATCGTAAAGTTGAAGAGGATCGAAGTGAACCTTGCCCCACTTGTATTCAAATCGATTCAAAGTTTTTATGCCCCACTTCCTTTATGCCATTTTTTTCAAACAGGAAGTCCTCTGGAGGCCATTTTAGGTGAATTTTCGGCCTTAATGCTCACTTGCTATTTGCATGAGCCAGGTGGAGGAGGCTCCCAAACTGCTGCATTAAAAATGTAAAGAAGAAGTGAGGAGGAGGAAGGAGAATGTTGTTCCAGCCCTGATGAGGTGCCCAGGGTGGCTACATCCCACACTATGTGGGATGCAAGTCACCACAGAAGGGGAAGAGAGGGGGACAGGGGCTGGAGTGTCAGAGGGAGGGGTTCCTGGGGGGAAGGAGAGGAGAGCGGGTCAGCTGGAGGGTCCCGTAGAGGAGGAGAGGTCAGGGAGTGGCAGGAGTAGGTTAGGGAGGGTGTCCCCCAGCCCACATAGAGGGTCCTCCAAGGCACGCCAAATGTCCTCCGCAACATCTGGGACACGTGGCAGGTCTGACACCCCAGCCAGGGGAAGTAGGGCCTATCCCAGGGCACGCCACGTGTCCCCTGCAACATTGGGGACACGTGGCAGGTCTGACACCTCAACCAGGACTGGGACTAGCGCCCCCAGGAGGAGGCATGCCAGCACAGAGGAGGAGGTGGAAACAGCACCTGCCTCACAGAGGAGACAGGAGGAGGAGAAGGACGACGATGAGGGCCCCAGTGGGCGAATCTTTACCAGTGACGAGAATGCAACACTGGTCGATGAAGTCATCGCGCAATGGGATGTGTTGTTTGGAATTCAGTCCCAGCATATCAATGCTGCCAGACGACAAAAAATCTGGCAGCGGGTAACACAGAGTCAACTCTGTAGACACTGTACACAGGGATCGCAACACTGTGTACAAGCGCTTCAGTGACCTGAAGCTTTGGATACAGGCGAAGTTTGCTGCCAGGAGAGCGAAGGCCCAGAAGACCAGCGGAGGCCCAGTTCCACCTTTGAGGCTCAAGCCTTACGAATGCCGGCTTCTGGACAGTATGGGCAGAGAGGTCTGTGAAGGTTTGGAAAGCCCATACCTGGAAACAGATTGGAGAAGTAAGTACACTTTAATACAAAACATTATCTCACTCCTTTTAGCCATATTATTCTCATTTGGCTAAATAGCTAATTTCCCCTGTAGCATTTCACTTCTTTGCTTAAATATTGCTCCTGTTTGCCATTAGAGGATTTTATGTTTCCAGTATTGTTGTTTGTTTCTGTAGTAGTTAGTTACGTGCAGCTGTAACATTGACAAAATGCCAAACATTTATTTATTAACCATTTCCCCACTAGAGCACAAATGTTTAAAAAGTGTATTAAAGTGGTTAATGTTATCATTCAGACTCACATCATGATATTCCAGTCTCTTATTTCTATGAATGCATTGTTGCTATGGTAATTTTCATCCTAGCAACCATATTGTTGACATTGTCAACTGTAGAGCTGATGGAAAAAAAACTATCAAAGTCAAAACATAATACTGTGCACCATTTAAACCATTACTTAAAGGTGAACAACCGCTTTAATTTCAGTGTGTAAAAGTGAAGTGTGAAGCTGTAGAGCCTATAGCACCTGTATTGTCTTCTATTACATTCTCTGCTGCTCACATCATTGCAAACAGTGTCATGAATTTAATTTTTCAACCTTAGCATCTCCCTTGCAGTGCCATGATAGACTCCACTTATACCTTAGCATCTGCCTTGCAGTGCCATGATAGACTCCACTTGTACCTTAGCATCTGCCTTGCAGTGCCATGATAGACTCCACTTGTACCTTACCATCTCCGTTCCTGGGCCATTACATTTGAGTTAATATTTCAAAGGACAAATTAAATATTTCTGAAGCATGTTGTAGGTCTGGCGATCAGGCTAATAAACAAGTACAATTGCACTAGCTTATGATTGTGTTTTTAAATACCTTTTTTCTTTCTTCACAATTGCAGCACCAACCGCGTACATCGCGCCGTGCCTTGGACAGAGACCAGGACCAGGACGCAGATGCTCAGCAACCCCAGGAAGAGGGTGAGGCCGCAGATAGCCCTAGAGCCCTGGAAGCTCAAGGTACAGTAGAACACGAATCCGCTTGCACTCCCTGGCCCTCCTGTAAGGATTCTGCTAGGTGCCCAGTCCTTGGGGGATACGGCAATCCCCACAATGCAGCAATGCTTGAAGATCAAAGTAACTGGCACTCAATAGCAAATGCAAAGGGGTAATCCCCTACGTGTTTATTAAGTCATACAAAAACACAACGCTTCGGGGGCTTGCCCCTTCGTCACCGGACGAAGGGGCAAGTCCCCGAAAGCTCAAGGTACAGACATGTTCAATGTTGTGGCCAATGTAGTTGCTTCCTCAAATTGTTTGGAACAATACTAATGTCCTATTTCACATTACAGAACACCGAGCTCCCCGCCGTGCCCAATCACCAGCCATGATTCCTGTGGTGCCCCCCAGACGTAAGAGCAATGTTTATAACTAATAAGCCCTTCCTTTATTTGTCTGTGTGTGTTAGCAAACATGCAATGTAAAGATGTAAAGATTGTGTGTATGCTAAAAAGTACTTGAGGACATTCATCAATCTGGCTTGCTAGGACTTCTGGGAAGTAGTACTCTTTTATTTTCTCTTTAAGGGCTGATTCCAGTTGTCTGTCTGTTGTGTTGACTATTCCAATAATGGAGTTATGTCCACTGTGTAGTAGTAAAATCTTTACAAACAGATCCGCACACACATAATTCTTTGCTGTTGGGGTGCTTACCTTACCCCTTTTGTTAGGCAACCAACATTGGTGGCACAATAAGAGGTAAGCCCCCCCCCAACTGCAAAGAATTGTGTGTGTGCAGATCATCACTAAATCCTCCCCTTAACACATCACACCTGTAAACTGAATCAGGTGCCATAAATTACAATCCCTGACAAAGTTAGGTGATTGAAGTAAACTACAGGTCCCAAGATGCATAGTGTAGCTATTGTAGCCAGACTGCAAATAGGGAAAAATGTCTCCAAAATCCATACATACCCCCTTTAAAGGAATATTTGAAGTGTCTTTGTATCAAATTGAAAATAGAACATACCCACAAGCCAGCCGTCGTTTCTCCTCGGCTGAAGAGGTAATGGAGAGCTGACTGACGCAGGATAGTGGCATCATAGACACTTCCAGGAAAGCCAGATCTCACACTCATGATGCATATGGGAATCACACACCACCTGCACATTAATGGAATGGGAGCGCTTACGATTTCGGTAGCGCTGATGTTGATGGCGAGGTGGTATGAGTGCAATCAATGACTCCTAGGCAATTTGGAAATTGGCCAATTAGGAAAAAATCCTGTCTCAATCTTATCCACTCTGCCTGAGTTGAGGGGATGGAAATGAGCCTTTGCTAGTGCAGCAGCAGTGCCTGCAGAACTTGCGCTAGTATCCTGCTAAAGGTGGGCTGGCTCATGCCAATGAGACCTGCTGGAAACTACCAGTGCCCAAGAAATGCAAAACTGCAAGCAGCTTGCACATCCCAGGCACTGCCTGAGACCGTGCCGTCACAGGTTCAATGGCCTCACTGATGAGGCCATAAACCTGCACAATGGCGGCACGACTCAGGCGGTACATCCTCACAACCTCATCATCAGGCAGCTCGTCAAAAGAAAGTACAGGTCTCCTGAAGTGACGAGGCTGCCTGATTCTAGCAGGGACAAGGTGTTCCTGCTCCTCAGCCTGCTCTTGGGCCTCAAAAATGGCTGCTGCATTTTTTTTTTGCAAAGTTTTGAAAGACAAATGGCATCTGGTGCGGTTTTTTATGAGTAAGCCAATGTTTCCCAGCATTCCATGCAGCTTTTAACCATTTTTGAACTAAAAAGGATTGTAGTGAAAACCCTGTAATAATGGAAAAATTGTTTAATGTACGATATCATCTGGTCAGAAAGCAAGAAGACTTAAACTGGGCATAGACACACAGATATAATCATACAAATCCTCGATTTGTACGAATTTCGGACTGTGTGTGGAGTGTCCCGACATTTTTCATCCCATGGAGATCGGTCGTTCAGTCGATCGAACAGGTTAGAAAATTTTTGTTGATCTGACGATTTTCAGTGGGAGACTGTCACAAGCTTTTGTTGGACATAAACTTTCGTACAATTGCCATAGTCGTGGCTTTCTATTCTGAATTTTTCTGTACAGTTTATTCTTGGTATTCTGCTCCACTCATTCTTACAGTTCTATCTTGCTTCTTATCTATTGTCCTGCACTCGTTTACCTTTATAGTTTGCCCTTACACTCCTGTCTTATTGTTCTTGCTGTTTTCTTTCTATATTGTGTTTTTTCTATGCATTCTATCCCACTCATGCTTATTTTTTGTCCCACATACTTTTATACCCGCATTCTTGTGATTAAACAGACTTGCATAACTGCAACCTTATTCAAGACCATTAGCCTGACTTTTGGTTAAAGACTGCAAGAAGATCATTGTAAACAGATTAAGGGATACTAAGAATGTTTTTTGCAGAGTTTTAGGCCTCACTTGCTTTTGAACACCAGAAGCTGATTTGCTGCCTGCTTTTTTTAATATGAAAGTGTGTGGCAGCCCAACACCCTAAAGTGTTCCTTTGGGAGTCTGGTCTGAATCTGAGCCATAGTTGAACCTACAATTTATTGATTTTTAACCAAAATATACCATCCCTATGATACTGGGTTATGTGGATGGCATTACATACATGTATATGCATTTTTATATGTTGATATTTTTTTCCTCCTTGAAGAGTTTGTGACTTTGTTGTATAATATATTTACAGGCTTTTTACCAGCCTATGGATCCTGATTTTTACAAGCGTCTTGAGGGTAAACTGACTTAACATCTAGCCACTATAATACCACATTATGGGGCATATTTATCAAGGGTCGAATTCCAAATTGAAAAAACTTCAAAATTCTAATTCAAAAAGACGAACTGAAATTAAGTTGAAGTTTTTTTTTGGTCGAATAGGTCAGTTTTTGATCAAATAGGTCCGTATTTGGCCAAATTCGAATCATAAGATTCAAATAACCAGTGTCGGACTGGGACACCAGGGGCCCACCCAAAAACCTTTAGACCAGGGGCCCACTCTAAGTATTATTTTCTTCCTCGACTCACTCAACCTCTATTCTCCTGTTTTCTTTTCTTTACATACTATAACCTATAATTCCATCTATTTAGCCTCTTTAGTCTCATAGAAATTGGGAATGGCCATGAAATAAGCCAAATGTTTGGAAGCAGGAGGGCCCACTGACACCTGGGCCCACCGGGAGTTTTCCTGGTATCCCGGTGGGCCACTGCTAATAACCACTTGTGTTTTAATATTAATAGTGGATGCTGACATTTGAAAGCAAATAATTCAGGACCAGTGTCACATGTTTCAACTGTACACATGTTTATTGATATATTACTATATTTTTTTCTTTTTTGTAATGTTTATTAAAGCAAATAAAACATAACCTTTAAAAAAAAAAATAGTGGATGCTGAATGACCCAAGGTCACTGCTGCGAGTTGCAGCATTTTGTTCACCACACAGTTGAATTGAGAAAAGAGTCTTCAATACAGATACCTGCTGATATTTTTAGTTAGGAAATTAGACTGATGTAATGGGTGAGTTGGAAAATTTTCAACCTGCATCAGGGCCTAATTGCCAACCTGTTACTGAAATCTTCTTCTATTTTCTAACCCCCGACCCAGTTCACTCTGATTATGCCACAAATAGGTGGGGTTGGCATAGTAACATCACTATAGACTGGAGCTCTGTGCCAGTATTTCACCAAAGGGGAGGAGGACAATTATGATTGTTTATATGTTTATATTTTAATTACACAAAATAAGGTGAAATTAAATTGGAATTACAGCACCCTTTAGGAGCTAGGAGAATTTATACATTGCGTTGAAGAGTATAAAATTCATGTTTCAGTATTTTCCTTCATAAAGTAGTAGAGCACCATGTGGATAATAAAATGATCCACATCCATCATGAGTATATAAAAATAATTCAACTTTTAACCAAATCTCTTTCTTTGTTTTCCTTTGGACAGCTGTTCTTTTATAATGAGACAGTAGAACTAGTAATGGCTGCAGCAGGAGCCCTGCTCTTCTGTGGATTTATCATCTATGACACACATTTATTGATGCACAAACTGTCCCCAGTGGAGTAAATCCTGGCGTCTGTCAACCTTTATCTGGACATCATTAACTTTTTTCTCCATCTGCTTAGAATATTACAAGCTGTTATGTGCAAATAACTATGATTAGTGTATGCCATAATTTGGGCTCATAAATTCCTATTGTTTTATTTTTTTTCTCTAAACATATTTAAATATAATGTGATATGATGCATATGTTTTAGTCAATTACACTCTATAAAAAATAGTTTTCTGTTAAGCTTCATCAGATGCAGTATTGCTGTAGTCACCGACTAGGGCCTGTCAAAGCCTAAATGCAGAAGAGAGAGTAATCTAGGGGAGGGTCATGAATAGAGTTGCTTTTAGGGCTCTTACAGACAAGCATTTTTACCTGCGCTCCCCTGCGTTCCGTTTTTCTGCGTTCAGCTGCAAGGGAGCGCAGGGATAGACGCATTACATTTTTTCCAATGGGGCTGTACTCACACAGGCGCGTGTAGGCGCCGAACGCAGGAAAAATGCAGCATGTTGCGTCTCAACCTGCGTTCGGCGCCTACACGCGCCTGTGTGAGTAGAGCCCCATTGGAAAAAATGTAATGCGTCTATCCCTGCGCTCCCCTGCGGCTGAACGCAGAAAAACGGAACGCTGGGGAGCGCAGGTAAAAACGCTCATCTGTAAGAGCCCTTAAAGTTGCTTTATTTAGTACATCAACAGACACATCCTACATGAGCAACATCTTGCAATGCTCTGGTCACTCTAGATTAATCTTACCTCAATCTTATCAGTTAAATGAACTGGTAACACTGATAAATGTATGTTGCTGGTTGCTGAGTGATTGTAGTTAAATTAGACACAGTTGCTGCAGCTGAATTTGAAGTGTACATCATTTTTCATTTGATCTGGTAACTAGTCCTTCCAGTGCTAAAGCAATCGAATAGAAGGATAAGCCTGAAATAAATATATTGTATGCTTTTTCTTAGCCACTGCTTTCTGGGAAAGACCCTTTGCTAAATTACCAAATCATTACCATTTGTATAAGTGTATGAATCACCATTTTCTTTTTTCATTTCAACTTTGAATAAGGTTCTGTGCCAACGGAAATATTTTTAATTAGTGTGCAAAGCAATGTCATTTATGAATATCGTATCTGCACATCATATGAAAATATATTAAAAATTATATTTTGATAAACATTTTGTATTTCTTGTTGGAAATAAACTTTAAGGGGCAGATTCACTAAGGGTCGAATTTCGAAGTAAAAAATACTTCGAAATTCGACCCTCGAATTGAAATCCTTCGACTTCGAATATCGAAGTCGAAGGATTTAGCGCTAAACGTTCGATCGATCGAACGATTAAATCCTTTGAATCGAACGATTCGAAGGATTTTAATCCAACGATCGAAGGAAAATCCTTCGATCAAAAAAAGTTTAGCAAGCCTATGGGGACCTTCCCCATAGGCTAACATTGACTTCGGTAGGTTTTATCTGCCGAAGTAGGGGGTCAAAGTTTTTTTTAAAGGGAAAGTACTTCGACTATCGAATGGTCGAACGATTTTTACTTCGAATCGTTCGAATCGAAGGTCGAAGTAGCCCATTCGATGGTCGAAGTACCCAAAAAATACTTCGAAATTCGAAGTATTTTTCATTCGAATCCTTCACTCGAGCTTAGTGAATTGGCCCCTAAATCTTTTTGTTGTCAGAGGTTTGTAAAAAGGTATACAAACTGTTGCACCAAAATTGAAATGCAAAACTTATAATTATGAACAGAGTAAATAAAGCTCAGTTATAGCAAAACAATGATGGTTAAGCTATAGCTTCTGCTAGAATAAACCATAATCCCTAAATGATCAGGTTCAAGCTTTATAAAACAATATAATAGTTATATGCTCAAAACTGGCCTGTAAATGTTCCCGCCAGGTTAGATAAAACTCAAATATTATGTTTACATTTCTTCTGATGCAAGTGCCTGGAGTTCTCCCACACTAGAGATTGAGGTTACTGCAGCCAATAAGACAACCAAGCTTATCCTGAAACAATTGTTTCAAAGGGGTTGTTCACCTTTCAACACTTTTTTTCAGTTCAGTTGATTTCAGAAATAAAGACTTTTTCCAATTCCTTTCTATTTTCTGTGTGTGACCATTTTTTGAGTATTGAAGTGTAAAGTCAAAATTTTCACCCTCTAAAGCAGCTCTGGGAGGGGGATCGCCGACTCTCTAAACTGTTCTATATTGATACATTTAGTTGATACATTTCTTATCTTTGTCGCTGCTGAGCAGAATCCCTGAGATTCATTAAAGGGGTTGTTCAACTTTTAGTATGATGTAGAAAGTGATATTCTGAAACAATTTGCAGTTGGTTTTCATCTTTTTTTATTTCTGGTTTTTGAGTTATTTAGCTTTTTATTCAGCAGCTTTCCGGTTTGCCACTTCAGCAATCTGATTGCTAGGGCCCAAATTACCCTAGTAACAATGCACTTATTTAAATAAGAGACTGGAATATGAATAGGTGAAAGCCTATATAGAAAGAAGAATAATCAAAAGTAGCAATAACAATAAATTTGTAGCCTAAGGCTGAGGTCACACTGGGCGATAAGTCTCCCGCGATTTTTAAAAGCGAGTTCTGGCGACAAGTCGTTTGTTTTGTCGACACATGAAGGTGCATGCAAATCACGAGCTAATATGTACACAGCACGATTTGAGATCACCTGTAGCTTTAAAACGCGCAAAGACCCTTTTTGGAGCGATAGGTGAGAAATAGCATGTACATAGAGAAGCACAGAAATCTCCCACAAACGTCAAAACACTACGTAACAATGCTACGAGAGGCCGCACCAGTACAGTCAAACAAAACAAGCAAGGCAAGACGCAGCGCACAGCACTATGGCATGATAATCGATTCCTGGTAAAAGTCGCTCAAAACTTTCCTTCTTAACAAGGGGCGATCGCATTGTTGCCGCGACTTTCTTTTAGAAATCGCGGGCGACTTATCGCCCAGGTTGACAGCCTAACAGACCATTTGTTTTTTAGATGGGATCAGTGACCCCCCATTTCAAAGCTGGAAAGAGACAAAAGAGCAAGACAAATAACTCAAAAATGATAAAATATAGATAATAAAGACCAACTGCAAAGTTGCTTGGAAATGGACATTCTATAACATAAACTACCTCAAAGATGAACCACCCCTTTAAAGGCAGCTGCTAAAATTAATACATAGTTGCTAATAAAAGGTGCTGAAAATGTATCAATTAAATGTGCCTGATCACAGCTGTCAGACTGAAACACCAGAGACAAGGGCATTAAACTTTAAAGTTAGATTTTGGAAAAACTTTAAAAGATAAAAGTTGGAAAGCAATTAAAAAGTCTTAATTTTGGGGAACAATCTGAAAACAATTGAACTGAAAAAACGTGTTTGGAAGGTAAACAACCTCTTTAATGTATGATTTGCCCATCAGCTGAAAAGATCATTTCAATTGACATTGTCTAGTTGAAGCTGTGAAAACTGTGGCTAGCTGCCAGCTTGGCCCTGCAAACAATTGGACAATGTTTACATTTCACTGTGAATTATGATAATTTTCTAACCTAACCAATCGATTTTCTGACCAATGTCATGTGAAAATCATTAGATTTTAGACGATCATTCTGTGCCCACTATCCTCACGATAATTTGTCGTTAGGGAGAGAATGGCCACCTTTAGCCACTAGGTACATGGAGTCGGCTTGATGTCTAGTCATCCTGTCCAATCTACTTGGTAAATGTTATCATTTGGGACTGGATCTTCTAGGATTAGGGCTAGGGTTGTCACCTGGCCAGTAAAAATGATGGTTGATCCCAATGCTATTAATAGGGAAAAAAGATAAATATACAGGGAGGCCAGTCTTTTTTTTTTCTGGAAAAGGTGGCAACCCTAAGTACGGCTGGATATTAATCTCCTGTGGAGGAAAGCTTATAAAATGGCAACATGTTCCCTAGCATCTATTGGAGTTACGGCTGCCACTTAGCTGATATTTTACTGGCCTGTAAAAATGATGGTAGATCCCAATGTTATTAATAAGGAAAAAAGATAAATATATAGGAAGGCCGGTATTTTTGTCCAGAAAAGGTGGCAACCCTAATTGGAGTATAAGGAGTATAAGGTTGGAGGCCCAGTGGGACTGGTTTTAGGCCACATGTCCTGTCTGCAGTGTATTGTGAATTATATACATGACCTGATTGCTATTGCCAGCTAGGCACTTCAAGGAGGGTGAGGGCAAGTGTACTAAGTTAAAAAAGGCAGATTGCTTTTTCTTTGTTGCCCTTGACTTTGCACCCTGCCTTCCATAGTTGTAAACGAGCTCCCACTGTACATATTGAAACCATATACGGTTACCTCTTCCTGTGTATATACAGACTATATCATACGTAAGGGGCCGCAGAATTACCTTAATACAGAAATAAAACAATCGTGCTTTTTTTTATCTACTTGCTACTTATAAGAGGAAGCATCACGACTGACAACGAAAGGGTTACTAAAGCGTAAGGAGCGCGCACGTTCTCCCCGCCTCTAGGCGAGTTCTTGACGTGCTGCGGAAGCGCTTTCAGAAGTGGTCGGAGCTCTGCGTTGTCCTAATCGTGTGACACGTGTTGGGGATCTGTCGGTAGGTCACGGGCCCGGTGTAGGAAAGTGTGGGGGGTGGGACTGAGAGACTCACTGACCAACAGGGAAGGAGGAGAAAGAAGAGCGCGGGCTCTATAAGTGGGTTCAGGCCATGCTTTATCCGGCTGCACGTGGCGCTGAAATTGTGCGTCAGCCAATGGCCCCTGATCCCTGAACAGTCTCACATCCCCACTCACTCGGCGGAGGCAGCAGATAAGACAGGCTGGGTGTTTTAGACGAGTGGTATACAACCCGCCTTGGTTTTATTAGTTTGGGTCAGGCCACACTGGGCGTTTTGGGGAGATTGGTCGCCTGGCTACAAATCGCCTCGTTTTTGCGGCGACCAATCTCCCCAAATGCCCACTATGGCCTGACCCTTATTAGGATAGAATGAACATCAGGCGTTTCTGAATCATTAGGGTAATAGGCCTCACGAGGAGATTCAGGGAGATTTTGTTGCCTGGCTACTAATCGCCTCATCTTTTGAGCAACTATCTCCCTGAACTGCCTCAGCGTTTTTCCCCATAGGCTACAATGAAAAGTTGCCTGCGCTAATGCACACATGGCGATGCGTTTTCAATAGTTGAAATAGGTCGGGCCGCACAGAGTTTTGGGAGATTTGGGCGACTAATCGCCTCGTTTTTGGAGCCAATCTCCCCAAACGCCTTCCCTGAATATGCGCCGGCTAAAAATGAAAAAAACGCTGGCGCTAATCACACGCGGCGATTCGTTTTCTGAAGTCGCCCAAAGTTTCCTCGCGAGGCAACTTCGGAAAACAAACCGCCGTGTGTGATTAGCGCCGGCGTTTTTTCATTGTAAGCCGGCGCATATTCAGGGAAGGCGTTTGGGGAGATTGGTCTCTGCAAAAACGAGGCGATTAGTCGACAGGCGAACAAATCTCCCCAAAATGGGTTGTGTGGACTTAACCTTATGCGTTTAGAGGGCTTGTTCACTATTGAGTTATCGTTTAGCATGGTCGTGTAGAGAGGGGTCTTCTGAGACCATTTGAATTTGGCTTTCATTTTTTTTCATTTGTGTTTTTTTTTTTTGCGTTTAGTTTTTATTTCAGTAGCTCTTCAGTTTGTCATTTCAATCTGGTTGCTAGGATTCATGTTCCCCAGCAACCAAGCATTGTATTTAGTAAGAAAATGGAATAGGAGAGAGCGCCTAAATTGAAAGACGAGTAATACAAAGTTATAATAAATTTATAGCCTCACAAAACATTTGTTTTATAGATGGGGTTGGTGAGCCATGTTTGAATGCTGGAAAGAGACAGAAGAAGAAGGCAAATAATTAAAAACACAATTATAAAAAATGAAAGGCCAGTTGAAAAGATGCTAAAAAATAGCTATTCTATAGTACAGGTATTAGACCTGTTATCCAGAATGCTCGGGACTTGGAGTTTTCCAGATAACGGATCTTTCCGTAATTTGGATCTTCATACCTTAAGTCTGCTAGAAAATCATGTAAACATTAAATCAATAGGCTGGTTTTGCTTCCAATACGGATTAAGTGTATCTTAGTTGGGATCAAGTACAAGGTACTGTTTTATTACAGAGAAAAAGGAAATCATTTTTTAAAATTTGGCTTATTTTTATAAAACTGATGAGTCTATTGGAGACCGCCATTCCGTAATTCAGAGTTTTCTGGATAACGGATCCTATACCGTATACTAAAACTTAATGTAGTGATTCACCTTTAAGTTAAGTATGTTTACCCCAACTGTTGTGCTGTGTACATTTCCAGTAAATCAGTGGGCACAAACCAAATGCTGTGCAGGATAAATGAGTTACCTTATATTGTGACAATGGGCACTTGGTAATTCACTTTTAACGGTAGTGAATCTTTAACATTGAGCATGATTTGGCATTGTTCTGCAGGTTGTCATTTTATCTGCTTTTTAGTTTACCCAAGTAACAGTAATAACATAACTAATATTGTAGCTTCATATTTCAATATTTTCAATTTCAATATTTAAGCTGGGATGAGATAAGAGGTAGGCAAATAATGCAAATGCTATTTAAAACATAACTAAAAAAATAACAAAAACAAAAACCTATTGGAATGTTGCTAGGAATAGGCCATGCTATAAGATACTATAGGTTACTACTTATAACTACTATAAGTTAATTATATGGGGGAGACTCTCTTTAAAGATGTTGACAAAGAACATGTATTGCTAGAAAAAGTTTAGGCCATTAATATAATTGAGTGAGTTTTTTTTCCTTTAGCACTAATATAATCTCCCTAGGAATACTGACTGCTTTTTATTTTTTCCTAGGGTCTCTAGTATTTTTTTTTTTTTTTTTAAATACATCAAAAGCAAAATGGCTAAAAGCTTAAGAAGCAAGTGGAAAAGGAAAATGCGGGCAGAAAAGAGAAAAAAGAATGCACCTAAGGAACTTGCCAGATTGAAAACTGTATTGGCCAAGGGAAGCAATGTACTTATGGATGACGTGAAAGAAATTGCAACCATTGTGCCTGCAAAGAAAATAAATGAGAAAATGGACTTGGACGTTGATGCGCCTGAAGGTGAGGGTATACATGGGAGAATTGATTTCCTAATCAGATGTTTAGAGTAGCTCAGTGTAAATATCATACAACGGAAAATTATTTTAGGTTACAGTTTTAGTTGTAACCTTATGTCTTCTATATGACAGCATTACACATTGCTAGATTTTTCGATCAATCCAGTATTTTTGATAATGGACCTAGTGGAGTGTGATATTACAGAATGATGAAGCAAAGTACTCCTGTCTTCTAAGTTTCTTGGTTGCTAGCCCCTATGCTTAGGCCATATGAGTCGGATTTTGGCCTGCAGAGAAAAACAGATCAAGATTCCGCTCCTCTGCTGCTGCCCTTCTGTCCTATATGCCTGCACCAGGAAACATTACCTCTGCTCAGGTGCAGGCAGACAGTGTGGTGCAAAATTTAAAATCTAAGCCCTGTAGAATAGAATGGTGTTTTACCAGGCTTATCTTTTATGTAAACTGTGTCTTCTCCTTGTATCCAGCTTGAATGGCTGCCCCCATGGCTGCACAGTATCTTGTTTATATAAACTATAGTAGTCTTTCTGAAGCAAACGCAGAAACTTTACCAGTGTAGGACAACAATACATAATATTATAATTACTTCATACCCTTTTATTATTTGGTGTTATTGTTCCTTTAAGTCTGGGGTGCTTCCTTTAGAAAGTGCTAGGGCATAAAAGTTCATTATGCCTATTTAAACAGGCTCTCCAGGTTACAGGTTGAGGGACGGGCAAACCAGTTATCTGTTTGTGTTTTATAATAATAATTAAAAAAAACTATTTTTGAATTAAGTAAATAGGCAATGTACATTCTAAACAAAAGCTTTTATTTTTTACAGAAGCCAACTGTGTATTGCACTCAGACTGTAGAGGTACAATTGATACCTTGATTCCAAGGTGCCTACACATATTTACCTAGCCTGTATTCAGGACTTTTTCGTATGGTGTATTCCATACATGTATCCTGTTTGTTTATCTAGCTGGCATAGGAATGGTAGTTTGGTAGATCTGATGAATTTGTTGAACTTTGGTCGTATTTTTATAGTTAAATCACACATTTTGTTTGGTCTACACAGGGTAAAACAATCTATCATGTATAAAAACATATACATAGTTCCATTGGATACTTGTTTATTTTACACCATTTACCAAAAGCATAATATTTGTTGTTTGTGATTTGCTTGATAGACTGTAGTGTAAGTAACTAATTCAACGACCCATGCCAAGGGAAACCAAGTGGTATCCAGCGGTTATTCTGTAGTGAAATATTAAAAAAAAACTCCTGTGTCCTTCATAAATCCTTAAAGGGGAACTGTTGTGAAAATGTAATGTAAATTTCAGCATAATGAAATAAGAAACTTTCTAAATACAATCACTTAAATATTCTGCATCGTTTCTGAAATAATCAAGTTTATATTCACTATTCCTCTCGGCATCTGTTTCTCTTCATTCTGTCTTCATGCAGCAGTTGGGTGTCAGATGAATGATCCAATATATCTTGGGGCTTCCTTTCCTAGCATATGTATTAGAGTTCACTTAAATAACTTATTCCAGTACAAACAAAACCAACAAAATAACTGCATTTTGCACAAATTCTGCATGTAGAGAGACAGGATTTCTGGTGATTTTAATAGTGAGCTCTAATACATCTAGGCAAAAGGAGCCCCCTATAAGATATATTGTATCATTGATCTGACACCCAGCTCCTGAATGAAGACAGAATGAGGAGAAACAGATGCTAAGAGAGAAATAGTGAAGATAAACTTGATTATTTCAGAAACGGTACAGAATGTTTAATTGATTGTATTCAGAAAGTTTCATATTTCAGTGTGGTGAAGCTAACATGAATTTTTTTTTTTCTCCCTCTTTAATGGGAGTCTTGGCATAGTCCTTGGTTAGAGCTTTAAAGAAGGAAAGCAGAAATCACTGGGGAATGCCTAATGGCCAGGGACCCCCCCCCCTCCAGTGATTACAATCACTGACCTTAAATTCCATGAACATGCGCACATGCAGTAAAATTTAACATATTTACTGTACTACTTATCATAATGGTCCTAGACGGCTATTATTGTACAGTTTATCTTGAGCCTTGTGGTTAGCCTTTGTGTTGAATATATTGGTAGCTTAAACATATGGAGGTTGGAATGCTACCCCCATCTTTAACTGTACCCCGCTCACTTTTTCATAAGAGGTATTTTCATTGGTTGTGTGGTTCTGCGCACTAGTTTTAAGGATACCTTTTAACAACGGTAATATTTCTCAAAATATGTGCGAAAACTTACTGCTTTATTTTCCAACTCTAGGTGAGTCAAGTAAGATGGATACGGAATTAAAACGCAATAAGAAGAACCTGCGTGACCAGCACGGCCAGTATCCTGTATGGTTCAATCAAAGACAGCAAAAAAAGCTGAAATCACAATGTGGAAAGAAAAAAGGCAAATCCAAGCAGGCAAAGAAATTGGCTTGGTAGATATTTCATTCCCAACCTGTACAAAGCAAATTTGACAGGAGTGAGTTCCAGCTGATTCAATGTACTTGCTGTTTGTCATAAAGAGCAAGAATCATCTACAGCAGAACAGATGAAAATAAAATTATACCTGGCTTATAGAAGCAGACTGTACTGTGGATAATGAATAATGGCGTCTTGTATTTTAAAGTCTGCATTTTTGATAGTTTAAAAAGGCTTTTTTTGTTTCTTCTGAGTTGAACTGAGCTGCATGTTAACTATGTACTGCTGCAGCTCTGTGTGACATCCTCTTACTTTTTGAGTTGAAAACACAATCGCATTTGTTATAGTTCTGAATATGCATTCTCAACAGGTTTATTGTCTTCTCTGGATGCATGAGTGACAGAGAACATGTGCCCATGTTGATTAATAAATCACCTATAGTTTTTTAAAGAACAGAACTATAAAATACACTGTACAATTAACCCTCTGTGAGACTAGTTAATTCTTGCTAGATATTCCACTTATGTACTGAAAATAATAATCGATGCTATTATATTGATGATAATACAGGAAGGTTGCTCAAGATCACGAGTGAATTTATTTTTTGTGGATTCTGAATACACCAAAGTTGGATTCGAAGCAGAAGAAATAACCATTTCCATAAATGATAGTTTACCTGGTAAAATATATAAAACTGCCGTGGTAGAGTTATTTTATTGGGCCTAGATAAACCGAACCCGTAAATGGTACTATACAGAGAAATCCTGTATTTAAACAGGATCTTCAGATCATCTTGTTTTCTTTGTCAATCTTCAGAGATTTCCGGTGCACATGTCCAGACTGTAGGTTCTAGCAAATGCCAGAGGGGCTGCTGTAAGGTCCCATAGACAGTCACTATTTAATGGGCTGGTGGAGGACCATTTGGGCCTCTATGTACTCTATGCCAGGGCCTATTTTTACTCTTAGTCCTGACCTGCTGGTGCATGTGTGAAAAAGCTCAGTGCCAGCGCTCACTTATGTGAGAAATCCGAAGATACCTAAGATGCTACTCTGCATGAAAATGTCAACGATCATGCCAGGGCAACTTTTTTTCTAGAAAAGTACTATGGAGGGAGAAAGCAGGGAGGGGAGAGAAGGGGATGGAGTTTTTTTTCTTAATGGAGGTTTAGTTCTTCTTTAAAGGGGTTCTGTCATAATTTTTATGGTTTACTTTTTATTTCTGACACTGTTTACGTTGCAAATAATTCACTCTACCGACAAATGTGTGTTTTTTCCAACTATAATATTGGTGTGAAGGCAGCCATCTCAATGCATCGTGACGGATTCTGAGCTTTGAGAAAGAGCTTCAGGTTGGAACTGCTTTAAGGCGGCTATTGTTTCTCTCATTCTCACTGTACTTCAATACGACCCAAGCAGTGCTACATAGCCCCACATAGACATAGATATGAGAATAACACCCAAGCAGGAAAAAAAAGGGGGGGGGGGCATTTTTAGCAATACAAATGAATCCTTCAGCAAAGGTGTCAGAGAGCTATTACTCTGTTTAGCTACCCATTGTCCTGTTGATAGGCTGTGTGTGTGGTAAGATGGAAATGTTTTTATTAAAATTATTTTCTCATCGGTGCTCCCTTAGTCGATCACCTGGTTACACCATAGGCCAAACATTGCATGTTTTGCAGGAAATAAATGGCGCTTACATGTGGCGTCATGATTATGTGCCCATAAGGAAGAATCGGTTGCATTCAGTCCTGTGCTCTAATGCAAAAATGCCTGTGTGTAAGAACCCTTAAATAGATATTTTTTCTGACTTTGTCTTTAGCTGTTCCTAATCCTGTCAGTCAGTGATTCTCAGCTGTGCAGCTGCCTTGTAATTAGAATTGTGTTTCAGAGAAGACATTCCCTGCCACTTTGGGAGAATGAATTAGTTACTTTAGTTAATTTATCATCTCAAAATTGATGAATGCCCTACCACATGAGTTATATCTAATAGATAGTATCTCCTGTTAAAGGGGAAATTATTTTTGATACCAGTTCACAGAGCCTCAACCTCCCTTCCCCAACAAGATCAGTTGTCACAACTCAACTGTGGCTGATAGCACATCCAGAACTTTAGAGTCAACATATTTGGTTATTTGACTTTCATTTTTGTCATGGATCTCAACTGGGAACAGTCACAGCAGCCCAATATCACAATTTGGCTTCCTGTGTGGTACTATTCCATGGTCAACGAAGAAACAAGCTAAAAAGAAGTTGGCTGTTACAACAAGAAAATCATCCAATTCAAGAAAGAACTACTTAAAAAACAAAAGATTAAGCTTTCGCAATTGTCTGTATAGAGCCCACATTTGAACAGAACTGAAAATACTTTGGTTCTTGTAAAACAATCTAA